>NC_087162.1:14805447-14817947 GCF_035594125.1 Scylla paramamosain | reverse complement strand
TTATTCCATTGTTATTGTTTCTCTTTACATGACTCAATGTGTTCAGTTTTTTTTCGTTTTCAGCATTTTGACTCGTTTCTTTTTTCTTCTTTTACCTTCCCTCCCCGTATCTTCTTCCTTTCCCTTCCTTTCTTTTTATCTCCTGTCCTTTGCTTTCCTGGTATTTACTCTCTTCATTTCTGTTTTATTTTCTCTTCTATTTTCACTTTTTTTTCTCTTTTCTTTCCAAAACTGCCTTGCAAGGACTTAAAAGTCTTTTGCTGTTTGGTTTTCCTTTGTATTCCTCCATCCTCTCTCCTCTCTCAATCCTCGTTGCATTCCCTGTACATCTACCTGTGTTCCTCCCTTGTTCAGTGTAGGTATTTTATTAAGCATTCACTCCCAGTAAAAGTTCCGTATCGCACCTGCCAATACACCTGTGATTGACGCGGCACGCATGGCCCACCTGTTCCCTGTCTCTTCACTTGACGGGGAGAGAATGAAAGTTGTCCTTGTTATTATGATATGCTCTGGAGGGAAGGAGGAAGGGAGGGAGGGAAAGATGCTTGGAAAAGAGAGAGAGAGAGAGAGAGAGAGAGAGAGAGAGAGAGAGAGAGAGAGAGAGAGAGAGAGAGAGAGAGAGAGAGAGAGCCAACTTGAAAAATATTTTGTGTTGATAGACAAATGAATAAATACATGCATGCATTCATACTACGTACATGCATACATACGTAAATACATACATAGGCAAATAGATAGAGAGACTACCTGACAGACCGAAATAAAGAGAGTTAGGTAGGGAGAGGTAAACACACACACACACACACACACACACACACACACACACACACACACACACACACACACACACACACACAGGAAACAAAATAGAAATATAAATTGATAGATTAAGCCACCATTAATTGTGCAAACGTTCCCTGCATATCAAAAAACGTGAACACCACACATACAAAAATACTGACCTTTATATTTTTCATCTACCTGTATTCAGACTCTTTTCGGAAACGAACACCAAAAGTTTATCTTCTGCTGCTGCTGCTGCTGCTACTACTACTACTACTACTACTACTACTACTACTACTACTACTACTACTACTACTACTACTACTACTACTACTACTACTACTACTACTACTACTACTACTACTACTACTACTACTATCGTCGCCAACACCACCACCACCACCACCACCACCACCACGAACAACAACAACAACAACAAAACAACAACAACAACAACAACTATGACAGCAAACACCGTCTCTCTTACTTATCAAATCCCTTATCCCTCATAGCTTCAACAGTATCTTACCTCTTATATTTAATACCTTTTATTCAATTCTTTATACCTTATACTTGATCTCTTATAGCTTATGGTTTATATAGCATTTAATCCCTTATGCAGTGTCTAATCCCTTACGAAAAAAGGAAGCATCAGGGAAATATGTATTCATCTTAGTCTTCGGGTGATTTTTCTAGGGCCAAGTAGCAAGGCAGGCTCAGTGTCTTTTCAGCATTTAGGGATATTTTTAGGGTCATTCACGGTTGAAAAAATGTGTTGAATCAATTAGCAGTGTTAATCTAAAAGACATTCACAATTAGGGATATTTTTAAGGGATACTTGTGTTTAGGGAATCTACATGAGCTAGCTAGGGTTAGGAAAAAAAATGCAGCTAAGAATGCTATGGGTCGTGGAATTTACTGCCATTTCGGATCAGGGAATTGAGAGACTTTGTATCAGAGAATCTATCAGCAGGAACATTTTCTAGGCAATTACGGACACTGATAGGTAATTTAGGGCCATTAGATTGACGAAATAGAGACATTTTAAGTGAGGGAACTGCGGACATTGCATTAGGAATTTTAGGGACATTACGTCAGTGATTTAGGGGCAATCGAATAAGGAATAGGAATTTGAGTCAGGGAACGGTGGAAATTGAATTAAGGAGTCTAGAGATATACATCAGATAAGGGAGCTAGGGACATCAGGAATCAGGGAATAAAAATTGTACAGCCTCAGACAGAAAAGTTTAAGAAAAATTTAGTGTCTGATCCAGGAAACTGTGGATTAGGGGATTCAGGGCGGCTTTGTGTCAGGGAATGAATTATAAAGTCACGGACAGACAGGCTCAGGGAATATTCAGGGTCTGGCTAGCGTGCAGGAAACTTTATGCAGGGATGAAAATTATACAAGTTTCGTTTATTTATGTATTTGTTTATTTTTTGTTTTATTCATTTTTTGTCCAGGTGTGTGTTGGGAGTGAATTAACATGTGTATCTGTTTCTCTCTCTCTCTCTCTCTCTCTCTCTCTCTCTCTCTCTCTCTCTCTCTCTCTCTCTCTCTCTCTCTCTCTCTCTCTCTCTCTCTCTCTCTCTCTCTCTCTCTCCCCTTGTTTGGGCTTTCAATTCCCATAGGTGATTTGCACTTTTTTTTTCTTTTTTACTTTGTTTCTCTTTATTTCCGTTTGCTTTGCTTCGCTTTGTATATTCCTCTGCAATACATATTTACGATGTGTTTTACCCTTTACCTCCCATTCGTGCTTTTTTTTTTTTTTTACACCTCCCGTATTGTATGTGATTTCTTACGTAGAATCCTTTACTTTTTTATTTTTTTATTTTTTTATTTTTTTTACTGTTTTTTTTCAGACAGCAACACATTATTTTGTTTTTGTTCTTTTTTTTATCTTGTTGTTGTTGTTGTTGTTGTTGTTGTTGTTCTATTTTTTTTCTTTCTTATTTCTTTCTCTCTTCCTTGTCTTCTTTTTTTCCTCCTCCTCCTCCTCCTCCTCTTTCTCCTACTCCTTCTCTTCCTTTTTAAATGAATACGTTTCAGACAATAAATCAGATTAAAGAGACCTTAGTGATGGCTGTACTGCTTGGCGACCTAGTGCTGACCCTGTCACAGTAATGATAAAAGAAATCGAGTCCTTGCAGACGAACTAACCCATCACTATAGGCATCTAGTTCAAATGGATTCCTCAGAATAAAAATTGGAGGTAGATGAAGCGCCTCATCAGATGACAATGGAGGACTTTAAGAAACAAATAATAGGATTGCGTGTACCCTCCATAGTAGACGTAGACATCATCTCTCTCACTTTCATGTCAAATTCCATATTGATTTTTTATACATCATGGTGCTATTTCCTTTTTCCGGCCAGCTTCGGTTGCAGGTATAGGGGGTGGGGAGGAGCCGCCTTCAGTGCTATCCTGTCTCTCCCACTAATAGTTAGCATAGGCTAGTTACGCAAACAGCCTAATAACGACCCCAGTGTCTGCTGTTGTTTGAAGTTCCTTTGTATATATACATATATATACTCCTCCTCCTCCTCCTCCTCCTCCTTCGTAATTTGCCTTCCCATATTTTTAAACCCAATCTTTCGTATGATATCCTTTTTATTTCTCTTATTTGCTTTTCATTTTAATTCTCAGGGAGGAGCATCAAGTCAACTGAACTAAATTGGCCACCTCGAGAGAGCCCATTTTTTTATCTTTTTATTTATTTATTTATTTTATTTATTTATTTATTTTTTTTTTTTGGTGGGGCTGGGTATAGAGGGAGAGGGGTTTCTGCCAATTAACCTGCCTTTATTCTTTTCTTTCTTTCTTTCTTTCTTTTTTCTTTCTTTTTCTTTCTTTCTCTTTCTGCTACATTTGTGTTATTGCATAGATTTATGTTACCCTTGCTCTTTCTTTTGTTTGTTTGCTTTTCGTTTTTCTTTCTTTTTCTGTCTGTCTGTCTGTCTGTCTGTCTGTCCGTCCGTCCGTCCGTCCGTCCGTCCGTCCGTCCGTCCGTCCGTCTGTCTGATTTGCTGTCTGTTCGTCTGTCTGTCTCGTTTCTCTCTCTTTTTCTTTCTTTCTTTCCTTCTTTCCTTCTTTCTTTACTTCTGTCTGTCTGCCTGCCTGCCTGTTCTTCTATTTGTTGGTGTCTGTTTCTTCTTTCTTTCTTTCTTTCTTTCTTTCTTTCTTTCTTTATTTTCTTTGTTTCTTCCTTTATTTCATTCCTTTTGTGTGTCTATCTATACCTTGCATTGTTTTTCTTTCTTTCATTAACTATTTTTTTTCCTTTTCTTATTTTTCTTTTTTTCTTTGTTGTCTTTCTTATTCTTGTGTAACTTTCGTAACTCAATCTTTCTTTGCCAATAAGACCTGCTGCATCGTACACCTAAGTAGCGTCTATATGTGTCACTCTGTTTTTATCCCTTTATTTTTTTGACAGTAGAAGGGAAACACGTATGATAAAAGGCAAGTTTGGTTCGCCCATGTAGCAATTACTCATTCATCCACCGGCTTGTGTCCCCCGCGTTTTTAATGGTTCAAGTTCGTGCATCATTAATTAACTGTGGAAAAAAAAAAATCTTGGGGCTCACCTGTACCGTTGCTCTTGATTCCACGTGTGTGTGTGTGTGTGTGTGTGTGTGTGTGTGTGTGTGTGTGTGTGTGTGTGTGTGTGTGTGTGTGTGTGTGTGTGTGTGTGTGTGTGTGTTTGCTCACTAGGGAGTCATCATCATCATCATCATCATCATCATCATCATCATCATCATCATCATCATCATCATCATCATTACCACCTCTGCCTCCACCATCACCACCACCACCACCACCACCACCACCATTATCTAGAGTCTAGAGTCTAGACAGTAGGATTAAGAGTAGGATTAAGAGTGATGTTAATAAATTTGCGGATGACACGAAGATAGGTAGATTAATTAGGTCGCCTTTCAAGCAAACTTGAATAGGATGGACGAATGGCAAAATGGCAAATGCAGTTTAATATTAACAACTGCAAAGTACTTAGCATTGGTAGAAGAAACCCACACAGCAGGCACAATAAAGAATGAAGCTCTAGTAAGTTCAGAGAACGAAAAAAAATATTACTTTTACTCGTAGTTAGGTCGATCTCCGTCAGAGAAAACAATGCATAGAGGCCAGAAATATAACAAATAGTGTATTAGGATTAATTTTCAGGAGTGTTACAAGTAGAAGTCCCGAAGTAATAATAAAGTCAAATTTGGCACTGGTCAGACCTCATTGAGATTATGTTGTGCAGTTCTGGTTCTCACATTAAAGGAAGGATAGGAATAGGTTTATTAGAATCAGTATAAAGGAGAACGATTAAAATGATTCAGGGGATGAGGGGTATTTCTTACGAAACGACACTGAAACTTTTAAATTTACAAGGAATAATAGGTTCAAGCTTGAAAAAAGTTCGATTTAAAAAAGAGATAGGAAGGAACTGACTCCCAAATAGAGTGGTAGATGAATGGAACGAACTCAGTAATTAAGTTATTAGTGGTGAGCGATTAAGGCGCTTTAAAAGATTAGAAAAATATATGGATGGTGATGCTAAGCGGAAAAAAAAAAACACCACCACCACCATCACTACCACCACCACCACCACCACCACCACCACCACCACCACCACCACCACCACCACCACTACTACTACTACTACTACTACTACTACTACTACTACTACTACTACTACTACTACTACTACTACTACAACCAGCATCCAGTTATCTACTATATATGTGCTAGGGGAGAAGAAAGAGGGAAAGAAGAGGAGGGGAGAAGGGGAAAAGTGAAGGAGAGTAGGGGATAGTAGGAAGGAAAGAAGGGGGAGGGGAGAGTCAGGGTGTGGGGAAGGAGAGAAATAGAGGAAGGAGGAGGAGGAGGAGGAGGAGGAGGAGGAGGAGGAGGAGGAGGAGGAGGAGGAGGAGGAGGAGTGGTTTCAGTTTTAACAGAACTCACTCCATCAAAAGTTCATAAAAAAGATTAAAAAAATAGAGAGAGAAAAAAAATCACTAACAGGAGTTTTGCCGAGTCCCCCCACCTCTCTCTCCTCTCTCTCTCTCTCTCTCTCTCTCTCTCTCTCTCTCTCTCTCTCTCTCTCTCTCTCTCTCTCTCTCTCTCTCTCTCTCTCTCTCTCTCTCTCTCTCTCTCTCTCTTATGGTAATGCTGGGGGTGAACAAAGACGAGTGTATGTGTGTGTGTGTGTGTGTGTGTGTGTGTGTGTGTGTGTGTGTGTGTGTGTGTGTGTGTGTGTGTGTGTGTGTGCACGCGCGCGCTTTAAACATTTGCATCATTACTACAACGTCATACTTTCCTCCTCCTCCTCCTCCTCCTTCGCTTTCCATATTTCTCTCACATTCTGACCTCTCCTCCCTTCTCTACGCTCTCCACTTATTCAGCCACCGTTATCTCCACTTCACTTCTCTCACTCTCTCCTTTTATTCTCCTTTATTCTTTATCCTTTCCATTTTCTCTTCCCCTCTGCCCTTTTCTTTCCCTATCAGTGTTTCTTCGCTTTTCTCTCTCTCTCTCTCTCTCTCTCTCTCTCTCTCTCTCTCTCTCTCTCTCTCTCTCTCTCTCTCTCTCTCTCTCTCTCTCTCTCTCATGGAAACATTTACTGAGAAAAACAAACTAACAAAAATATAAAGAAACAAATATATAAATGAAAATACACGCATAATTAAAATTAATAAATAAATTAATAACTTCCTCTACTAGACACATTATTTTCAAACATTTGTTTACACATTTTTTTAAACATACTTTTGCACCAAATATGATTAAATAAAACAAATATATACATATGCATAAAAAAGATCTAATATTCGTTGTTCCTTTCTTTCAAAAGTTTTCTCTTTTAATCGTTTGCATGAGAGAGAGAGAGAGAGAGAGAGAGAGGAGAGAGAGAGAGAGAGAGAGAGAGGAGAGAGAGAGAGAGAGAGAGAGAGAGGAGGCATAGGAGAGGATGATGACTGATGAAGAGGCTAGGTAATAGAAAGAGCAGAGGAGAAGGAGGAATAGAAAGTAGATGAGGAAGAGGAGTTGGCGAGAGGTAGGTGGAGGAATATTAAGAAGAGGAGGAGGAGGAGGAGAAGGAGGAGGGCAAAGAAAAGGAGTTGGAGTGTTGTGGAAAAAGAGGAGAGGAATGCATGAGTGAGAGATGAGGGAGGAAGGAAAGAAGTGATTGACTGCTTGGAGGGAGTGTGGAATGTACGCAGAGGAAGGAAGTAAGCAGAATGGAGAGGATGCAGGAATGGTGTGGAATAATATGACGTGAGTGAAGGAGGAAGGGGCGAGAAGAGGAGAGGAGAGGGTGATTGAGGTCGTAGATTAAGGTAAGTTTGGAATGAAGAAAACAGAGAGAGGAGTCAGGAATGTGGAATAATCTGTTGTTGGAGGGAGAGATGAGAGAGGAAAGGAAAGAAAAGGTGGTGGTGGTGGTGGTTAAGGGTGTTGGGTGAGGAAGGAGAGAGAGAGAGAGAGAGAGAGAGAGAGAGAGAGAGAGAGAGAGAGAGAGAGAGAGAGGAGAGAGAGAGGAGAGAGAGAGAGAGAGAGAGAGAGAGATTTAAAGTGTTCTGTTCTTCTGGAGTGTGGGAATGAGGTGCCTTGTCAGTGGTCTGAGTTGAGAAACATGCAGCGCGCAACACACACACACACACACACACACACACACACACACACACACACACACACACACACACACACACACACACACACACACACACACACACACACACACACACACACACACACACACACACACACACACAGGCAGCCGTGTCCTCTGTAAATACCGTAAGGAAACACATTCCGGACTTAATGAAACGCATCCTGGCCACGTCCTCTGCAAATATTGTAACAAAACACATCTTTTAACATAATAAAACGCGTCCCGCCTGCCTCCCCGGTAATGCTGCGAAAGAAAACACATGGTCCAAACTTGATTATCATTTTGGAACAGTCGGCTCAACTAGATCGCTATTTCAAGGGAGGATTGTTTTGGTGAGTGTCGGGGTGTATCTGGGGCGCGCCGCGGAGCCTTCCCTCACCCGCTGCCTTAGATAAACCTTTGGCCTTCACTTAATGCGCTGAGGTCACCAGTCTGGGGCGGAAAGGGCCACTTACTGCTTGTTGGCGGTGGTGGTGGTGGTAGTGGTGGTGGTGCAGGCAGTGGCGGCGGTACATTCCTAACCGCGGGCCGCCTCCAGCCAGGTCCGCACGAATATAACCCAATTTGGTTGGCCTTTAGAAATTTAGTGGGCCATAACTTCCTCCTTCACGAAGTTAGGGGCTAATGCTTGTCCCCCTAAACCCGGAATATACCACAAACGCCTTAATGGTTTTTGTTTAGGCATCTACGCGGGAAAGGTAGTGCCCGCTCGCAAAAATACGGCTTCGTGTCTTAAAACGTAAATCTAAAAGGTAATTCTGATGTCTATAGTTGTTGTTGTTGTTGTTGTTGTTGTTGTTGTTGTAACTATTATTTTTATTTATTTATTTATTTTTTTTTTTGCTTCGTTGATCGGCACATTAAATTAATAAAACGTGAATGTAATAGGCAATTTTGGGATCTACAAATAATTTTTTTTTTTCGATTCTGCTTCGTTGATCGGGACATTTTCAGGGCATCACGGACCGGTTTCTGGCGGTGCGGGGGCTGTGTCCCCTGAGGCACGGCGGTGCGGGCGCTTTGTCCCCGAGTCACGGCGGTGCGGGGGCTGTGTTCCCGAGTCACGGCGGTGCGGGGGCTGTGTACCCGAGTCACGGCGGTGCGGGGGCTGTGTACCCCACTCACGGCGGTGCGGGGACTGTCCCCGAGTCACGGCGGTGCGGGGGCTGTCCCCGAGTCACGGCGGTGCGGGGGCTGTGTACCCGAGTCACGGCGGTGCGGGGGCTGTGTACCCCACTCACGGCGGTGCGGGGGCTGTCCCCGAGTCACGACGGTGCGGGGGCTGTGTACCCGTTGCGCGGCGGTGCGGGGGCTGTATACCCGAGTCACGGCGGTGCGGGGGCTGTGTACCCCAGTCACGGCGGTGCGGGGGCTGTGTACCCGAGTCACGGCGGTGCGGGGGCTGTGTACCCGTTGCGCGGCAGTGAGGGGGCTGTGTTCCCGAGTCACGGCGGTGCGGGGGCTGTGTACCCGATGCGCGGCGGTGAGGGGGCTGTGTACCTGAGTCACGGCGGTGCTGGGAGCTGTGTTCCCGAGTCTCGGCGGTGCGGGGGCTGTGTACCCGAGTCACGGCGGTGCGGGGGCTGTGTACCCGATGCGCGGCGGTGAGGGGGCTGTGTTCCCGAGTCACGGCGGTGCGGGGGCTGTGTACCCGAGTCACGGCGGTGCGGGGGCTGTGTACCCGATGCGCGGCGGTGAGGGGGCTGTGTACCCGATGCGCGGCGGTGAGGGGGCTGTGTTTCCGAGTCACGGCGGTGCGGGGGCTGTGTACCCGAGTCACGGCGGTGCGGGGACTGTGTACCCGATGCGCGGCGATGAGGGGGCTGTGTACCCGATGCGCGGCGGTGAGGGGGCTGTGTTCCCGAGTCTCGGCGGTGCGGGGGCTGTGTACCCGAGTCACGGCGGTGCGGGGGCTGTGTACCCGATGCGCGGCGGTGAGGGGGCTGTGTTCCCGAGTCACGGCGGTGCGGGGGCTGTCCCCAAGTCACGGTGGTGCGCGGGCTGTATCCCCGAGGCGCTGCGGTGCGGGGGCTGTCCCCCAGAGGCACGGCGGTGCGGGTGCTGTGTCCCCGAGTCACGGCGGTGCTGGGGCTGTGTACCCGAAGCACGGAGGTGTAGGGGCCGTGTTCCCGAGGCGCGGCGGTACTGGGTCTGTGTACCCGAGGCGTGGTGGCGCTGGGGCTGTGTCCCCGAGTCACGGCGGTGCGGGGGCTTTGTCACCGAGGTGTGGCGGCACTGGTGTTGTATACCCGAGGTGCAGTGGCGCGGGGATTGTGTACCCGAGGTGCGTCAGTGCGGGGGCTGTGTACCCGAGTTGCGGCGGTGCGGGGGCTGTATCCCCGAGGCACGGCGGTGCGGGGGCTGTGTAACCGGGGCACAGCGGTGTGAGGGCTGTGTACTCGAGGCGCAGCGGTGCGCAGGCTGTGTCCCCGAGGCACGGCAATGCGGGGGTTGTGTCCCCGATGCGCGGCGTCGCTGGGGTTGTGTACCCGAGGTGCAGCGGTGTGGGGGCTGTGTCCCCGAGGCGCGTCGGTGCTGGGGCTGTGTACCCGGGGTACAGCGGTGCGGGGGCTGTGTCCCCGAGGCGCGGCGTTGCTGGGGCTGTATATCCGAGGTGCAGCGGTGCGGGGACTGTGTCCCCGAGGCGCGGCAGTGCTAGTACTGTGCACCCGAGGCGTGGTGGTGCGGGAGCTGTGTAGTGTCAAGGACTCTGTATGCTAGGAGGACGATCCACTCATTGTTGAATTTTTGCTCTCGCCGAGACTGTGGCGCCTCCAGCGGGCTGAGGGAAACATTACTCCCTCTCGTATAAGTTTACCATTACTCGCACCATTTGAGAGCTGATTTTCCTTGAGTCATCTGCCCACTTCTTTCTCTGTGTATCATATGGCTGCAGAAAGTATAGATTTATGCATTAAGTTTAACTTTGATAAGAGTGAGTGTAATCTCTTCAGCAACTAAGGCTGTAGGTAGGTACATACAATCACCAAAAAAAGATGATGACTGTGTCTTGACAGCCGAATTGTCCTTAAAGCACTCACTTGTTCTTCACAGAGGATTTACTTACCGGCAGGATGAAAGCTTCCGACGGGGAGGAAGGGCGGGGTGGGGAGGAATTAAAGAGGAGAGGGTAGAGGGACCTGGGGAGGCCGAGGATGTGTGTGTGCTTGATGAATCGTAGGTATGAAAAAGAATAATGCACGTTATGATAATTGTTATTATTCTTATACTCGTCATTTCAGTAATTATGATAACTAGCAGAATTACCCTGCGTTGCGCGTGTAAAATTTGGCTCTCCAAAGCACGGATTATCACCCTAAGTCAGTCGTTTGTTCGGCAAAGCTATTAACCAAACAAAGTTTATTTTATAATGAACCTTTGTTTGATTAGTAGCTTTGCCGAACAAACGATTCATAATATCGGTGAATTGATGAAAAACTTAAGATGAACTTAAGATGAAAGATGAATTCGTTGGAGACCTCTGTATCACAGAAGATTCGACCACATACTTAAGGAGTCGGTAGGTTGATGGAATTCAACTCCAACCTGACAATGAATACTCCGTTTCTACCTCTCCTCACCATCAAAAATCTAAACTAACAATAAATGCTTGTCGCCACCATCAAAAATGGGTTACGGTATACCTGGTGCCACCATCAAGAATTGGGTTACAGTGACTGATTTGCCTGAATAATCTAACGGTTTTGGCTTGCAAGTAGTTAAGACAGCCTATGTCACTCCCCGGATTAAGGGGGAACTCGCTACTAAATTTCATCACAATCAGTTCAATAGTTTTTCCATGAAAAACGAATACACCCACACACACACAGGCAGACAGACATACAGACAGTGTGTTTTAGTATGTAAGATAATAAGCGTAACAATAACACCACAAATGTACAGAAGTTGAAAAAAATTTCACACTCTTGCTAACGCCACACACACACACACACACACACACACACACACACACACACACACACACACACACACACACACACACACACACACACACACACACACACACACACACACACACTGTCGTTAAGATGGTAAACTTGAAAGGGATGGTTTATCAATCCGTGTGTCTCTGGGCTGAGTCCTTCCCGTGCTGCAGAATGGACAGGTGTAATGGTGTGTTGTGTTGTGTTGGTGGTGCAGCACGTGTGCCAGTCACTACGCAACACAGGGGAGGGTTCCCACAGGCGGCTCCAGACCCAAGGAATCCTCACTGATCTATCACGAATTGCTATTTTCACTCCATGACTGATACTTCCACAAAATACTTTATTTTGTATTATTATCGTTGTGAATGTGAATATTCATCGACAGCAGTAGTTCTTATCGAACATTCGGTGCAGTTTGAACACAGGTAGGGAAATACTGTGTTCAGATATACCTTCTTTACTTTTCACTGTGTTGGGGTTCCGGTGGACCAGTGGATAGAGTGACGGTTTTGGGAACAATACGTGTTGGACGCCGGCGTTCAAATCCCACTATGTACTTACAAAAAAACAAAAAAAAAACATTCGCGCATATATATATATATATATATATATATATATAGAGAGAGAGAGAGAGAGAGAGAGAGAGAATATGACCTGATTAAAAAAAGTCACATTATGATATATAACATTTCTTCTTTAATATATATTAACGTGAACACAAAATGCGGAAATAGGCCAACTTTGCAAAAATTATATTGGGTCCCCGTGACCCAGTGAGTAGAGTGATGATTGGCGTGAGGGAAGCTTGGGTTCGAACCCCACTCGGAACTTGCAAAAAACTTCAAAGAGCATCCACTCCATCACCATGTGTCTACAAAACGAGGGAGCTGCCCGGGCGAGAGCTGTCCTCCCCACCCCACCCTGGGAACTACAAGGACCACCAAACTGACTCACTCAGGTAGGTTAAACATAGGTTAGGACAGGTCTAGGATAGGTCTAGTGGCCAGGGTCAGGAGGAGGAAGCAGCAGAAGGAGAAGTCGCAGCAGAGGAAGAAGAAAGACAACCACCACCAACACCAGAAGAAGGAC
>NC_087162.1:14792947-14800447 GCF_035594125.1 Scylla paramamosain | reverse complement strand
TTCACGGTATGGTACCCCAAGTACATTACTACCAACACGCCACGTAGCCCTCCTCTTGGTGCAATATTATCAACACTTGAGGCATCTTCCCTTTCTTATTGCAGTAATACCGACACATTATACACAACAGTACTTCCCTTTCTTATTTCATTATTTCAGTATTTCGTCCCATCAACTCCTCTCCTCTAACTGACTGTCTTCAGCCTCTCTCTCACCGCCGCAATGTTGCATATCTAGCTGTCTTCTACCGCTATTTTCATGCTAACTGCTCTTCTGATCTTGCTAACTGCATGCCTCCCCTCCTTCCGCGGCCTCGCTGCACAAGACTTTCTTCTTTCTCTCACCCCTATTATGTCCACCTCTCTAACGCAAGAGTTAACCAGTATTCTCAATCATTCATCCCTTTCTCTGGTAAACTCTGGAACTCCCTGCCTGCTTCTGTATTTCCACCTTCCTATGACTTGAATTCCTTCAAGAGGGAGGTTTCAAGACACTTATTCATCAATTTTTGACCACTGCTTTGACCCTTTTATGGGACTGGCATTTCAGTGGGCATATTTTCTATTGGATTTTTGTTGCCCTTGGCCATTGTCCTTCCTTCATAAAAAAAAAAAAAAAATGCTCCTTTGCCTGTCCTACTGCACCAGCACCAGAACATCATGAATTACTGTAGCACCACCTTTCACGTCCTACTCCAGTATTACTTACTCACTGTTTAACGTTACTAGGCTTCGCTCTCCACCGGTGCTCTTGCTGCTACAGTACTGACAACACTTGAGCGTATTGGCCACATCCCTTGCCCTGCCTTCTTGGCTTACCTTTGTATATTTCTTCTTTTTTTTTTTATTTTATTTTCTATTTGCTATTTTCAGTATAGTCTTTAAATTCCAATTTAACGTATCGACATGATAGTTTACTTAGTTATTTATCTTGTTTATTTATTTATTTATTTATTTACTGTATTTTTACCTTCGTCAGTGTGACAGTAGTACTACACCAGGCACACTTTGGCCAGTGTCCGAGGGTAGGAAGGGCATCCACTCTGGGTCACGGCTCCCAAGTGGAGCGTTTGCTATGGTCTGGAAAAACTGCCAGATTCACAATCTGGCTGAATTTTACACGTAAAAGTCAGGTCTGGGATGTATCATCACTTTAGGACGAATTCTATTTTTTCCTCTCTATATGATCTTATTTTGTCTATTAAATTATACAGTTAGCATACCCGTCTATAAATCCTGGTACATAAGAGAGAAATAGCCATGTTTTGATGCCAAATCTTAGCAGGACACTGGTGAAGATTGTTTGTTGACATCGTGTCCTCCAACATCTTCCCTAAGTTGTCGTTTGTCTGTTTACATCCTGTCTCCCAATGTCTTCCCATCATTTCATAACCATCATTTCACACCTTGGTTCTTCTTTCCTGATATGTTCGTACAGTCAACCACAACACATGTACACTCGCAGACCGGGGCTTTACAGCACCACTACAAACTCGTGTCTCCCGCTTCGGGTTTTGTTGGGTGTTTTGGGGAAGTCGGCGTGTCTGATATCGGTCAGTCGTTTCGTCTCCGTGTTGCTGTCACAGTATCCCGTCAGCACAAATAATACTTGCTCTAATCTTTTGGGGATTTGTCATATAAAACCTTAATCCCTGTAGAAACCAGTGAAAAATGTTTCAAACTAAATATGTAGCAGAAGACTAGAAATAAATGTGAAAACACTGAGATCCTAGTTACGAGTATTATTATAACTTCAGTAAAGTATGCATCACTAGATTCCGTGGATAATGTTACCATAAACATCAAGGATCAGCGTTTTGTAACATTTAAGTACAATAGAATATGCTTCTCCAGAAAACTGTGGCAGCGTTGACCAACCCTTACATTATAACAGCTGGCGATCACCGGCATCTCAGCCCATAGCGAACGCCCGAAATGCCACAGCCAAAGTCCTTCATGAGGAGGCACCGTCTTATCCCTAATAGACTAGGAAGTTCGGACGTAAAAGTGAGAAAAAAAAGTGTCTCCCAGTTTACATAATGCAACTCATGACAAACAGCTTCGTGATGGCCAACGGATCTGCTGCTGTTGTGGTTCTTCCTTCGTGTTCATTTTTCTTTGCTTTGCTTTGCTCCTCATTGTTGAAAATTATGATTATCAGAGAAAATGCTTAATGCCATGCTGGGTTTACAATTTACATTCAGACATTTAGCCTCGTAAGGACCAATATATCTGCTTCTCTGCTCTTTGTTTGTGCTTTGTTTTTGTTTTTGTTTTTTACTTAATTAACCTTGCTTCCTAGTGCAGCGTGCTAAGAGTGATGATGATAGTGGTGAATGTTAACTGTCACGCTGTGTACACAATTCACTCAGATGTATATCAACAATGCCGTGACGTAACAATAAGGATGGATGCTGGAAGTGTATGCGTGAATGTGTCACACTCTCTTAAGCTCAAGTTAATAACAGCAGTGCAGCAGAAGAATACATGTGCCAGTAATAGTAAGCATAACACACACACACACACACACACACACACACACACACACACACACACACACACACACACACACACACACACACACACACACACCGTAAATTCATGCAACTTAAAAGCACCAGCATCCAAATGTTTAGATAATATTATAAGTTTAAAATCAAGCTGGATTAACAAGTGAGAAATTCCCGAGATTGTTTCTCTGAGACTATAGTACAAATGTTTGGCTCGTGTTTGATGAATAATTCCAAGCACTCGCACATGCTTCCCTTATATTAATGTTCTTTGTGATAGTGTTGTACAAAGTGAAATACGTTAGAGATGAACTTCGTGATTTTTTTAAATAATCTCATGGAATGTAAAAGGTTCATATTACATTTATATATTAGTTAAGCAAGATAAAAATACTGAATTTCAGAAAGAGAGAGTGTCTGTGAAGACTGAATTAATGGTTGGGTGTGCTTCCTATAGCTGGCAGAAGCAATGATCCTTGCAGCTTTTCTTTTTCTAATCAGAGGACCAAGGCAGCATCTGTTCACTGTGTCCCAGACTCCTATTACGTATAACAAATATGGTAAAAAACTATTATAATGTGATCAGTGTTGACCAAGTGAGAATTTTTCTTGGTTTGTTTAATGTCCCTCTGCCTTCACTTATTTTATAATTTGTTACATAATGAACGCAAAAAGTGGCAATTGTCATACATCAGAAGTAAATATTTTCCGATCTGTCAATCCTTTCATTATTCATTACACATCCACTTATAACGTAAATTATTTCCTTTGGTACGAAATATCGTATAATTTGTTTTCTTGATGTAAGTGACAATTTATGTGTATTAACCCAGTTTGGAACTTGAAAAATTTCAGCATTCATATCGCGTCAGTTATATCCTCACCTAGAAAAAAAAAAAAAAAAAAGTGTGACATCAGCAAGAAAACACGTGAACAAGTGAAGGAGAAACATTAACAGTGTCATCAACTATATTATATTTAAATTGAAGTCACTCCACCCATTAAAAAATCTGTTTTGTTTTCATTATTAATAGTATCGAATAATGTTTTCAAATTAACCTCCCCACGCACACAGAAAAAAAAAAAGCCCTCTTATCTTGTACGTAGTG
Organism: Scylla paramamosain; assembly: GCF_035594125.1. NCBI lineage: Eukaryota > Metazoa > Arthropoda > Malacostraca > Decapoda > Portunidae > Scylla > Scylla paramamosain. The sequence goes on along the minus strand of NC_087162.1, from coordinate 14,796,829 downwards.
TTGCCAATACCAGAAGTCATATTTTTTCCCTGTACAGTGATACCAATTTCGTTCACTCCATTAAACTTATCCCAGTGTTACCACCACATGAAGCTGAATTTGTACCGTTGCATTGTACCCAATATTGTGAAAAATTTATATCCGCAGGCGAGGTGAGGCAGTGGTACCAATATCGAGAAGTCTTATTCTACAGACGCGGTGACAGCAACTGCATTCCAGCTGTGTACTGTGCGACTTGTTCACACTGTAGCGCCGTGATTGAAGCAGATCACACCCGCGACACAACCACGGAACCACCAGACAAGTTGTGGGTGTGGGTGTGGGTGAGTGGAAGTGGGAGTGAGAGTGGGAAAGGGGGAGGGGGATGTGTGTGTGTGTGTGTGTGTGTGTGTGTGTGTGTGTGTGTGTGTGTGTGTGTGTGTGTGTGTGTGTTACCTTTGGATTTCATTTATATTTCTATCAGTTTGTCTCACTCTGTATAGCCTGTCTGCCTGTCTTTTTCTCTGACATTCATCGACTCGTTCATTCATTCACTCATTCATCCATTGACTCATTCATTCATTCATTCATTCATTCATTCATTCATTCAGTCAGTCAGTCAGTCAGTCAGTCAGTCTGTCTGTCTGTCTGTCTATCTGTCTGCCTTTGTGCCTGCCTAACTACTTTTTCTCTCCCTCCCTCCCTGCCTCCCTTCCTCCCCCCATCCCTCCCTCCCCCCTCCCCGCCCCGCCACATTAGGAGCTGCGGGCGTGCGGAAGTGAGAGAGCGGGTGCAGTTTTATTGGTGTTGGATAAGCTGGCACTTGAGGACACGCTTGTTATGAGAACCGAGCGGCGGGCAGCTGACACCACGCGGAGAGGCCCTCCTGCCGCCAGCTGTCACGCCTTACTCGGTATTACAGCTGCGAGGATGGCTGGTAGTGCGGGCTGCTCCTCTCTCTCTCTCTCTCTCTCTCTCTCTCTCTCTCTCTCTCTCTCTCTCTCTCTCTCTCTCTCTCTGGTAAATGTAAAAATATCGTTTCTATATTTTCTAACCTCTCAACTAAAACAAGGACATTCTCTCTCTCTCTCTCTCTCTCTCTCTCTCTCTCTCTCTCTCTCTCTCTCTCCTCTCTCTCTCTCTCTCTCTCTCGTAAACGGCATTTGGGTACAAGAGAATATAAAGGACTATGGGTTTTGCTCGTATGCGCCATAAAAGGCATAAAAGGAATCTCTCTCTCTCTCTCTCTCTCTCTCTCTCTCTCTCTCTCTCTCTCTCTCTCTCTCTCTCTCTCTCTCTCTCTCTCTCTCTCTCTCGTAATCCTGCCTACCGGTGAAATATATTTGAGAGAGAGAGAGAGAGAGAGAGAGAGAGAGAGAGAGAGAGAGAGAGAGAGAGAGAGAGAGAAAATCAGTCTATCGGTCGGTCGGTCGGCTCTCGTGATTGCACTTTCTCCTCTCTTCTTCATAAAGTTGAGAGAGAGAGAGAGAGAGAGAGAGAGAGAGAGAGAGAGAGAGAGAGAGAGAGAGAGAGAGAGAGAGAGAGAGAGAGAGAGAGAGAGGCGCTTCAATTTCTTCTCTTCCACCTCTTTTTTTACCTCATCCACCAGTACCACCACCACTTCATCCTTCCTCCTCCTCCTCCTCCTCCTCCTCTTCCTCCTCCACAAGAACACACAAACTTAGGAGTACAAGACGAGTGAGATCCTTTCATTCCTTATTTTAATCGCGTCTCCTCATGTTTTTCTCCTTTTATTTCAATCTGAGCTCCATTTGGAAGCGCGGGTCGCCTGTTTATTTGCTGGGTTCGGGGAATGGGAGTGATTGATGTTCCTGTGTTTGATATGAAGACCCCTGGATTAAGGAGGAGGAGGAGGAGGAGGAGGAGGAAGAGGAGGTGGAGGAAGAGGAGGAGGAGGAGGAGTAGCAGAGAAGCAGAGTTAGATCCGCCTCGTGAAAGGTACAAGGGGATTGGGTCTTATAGGAGAGAGAGAGAGAGAGAGAGAGAGAGAGAGAGAGAGAGAGAGAGAGAGAGAGAGAGAGAGAGAGAGAGAGAGAGAGAGAGAGAGAGAGAGTTGGGTAGATGGATCGATGGATGGATGGATGGGTGAGTGTATGGATGGATTGATATTAAAAAGATGCGTGTGTAGATAGAAGGTGGACAGGTATTTAGAAAGATTTATATATGGATAAGTAGTATATAGACAGAAAAAATGTAGGTGGATAAATAATGTTAGATTGATAGATAGATCGAGGAACATAACGTAAGGATAGGTGGTTCATGGATGGTTAGATGCAATTAATAGATATGTAAACAGATAGATACATAAATAGATGAATAAATAGATGTCTACACACACACACACACACACACACACACACACACACACACACACACACACACACACACACACACACACACACACACACACACACACACACAGAGAACGAGAGAGAGAGAGAGAGAGAGAGAGAGAGAGAGAGAGAGAGAGAGAGAGAGAGAGAGAGAGAGAGAGAGAGATGCAGCTCTCTCTCTCTCTCTCTCTCTCTCTCTCTCTCTCTCTCTCTCTCTCTCTCTCTCTCTCTCTTATAAATAAAACCAATCCATAGCACAGAGACTAAGCCTTTTCTCAAATCCTCTTTCCTTTTAAAACCTTCCTTACTAACAACATTGGCAACAAAAGACATATCAACGCAAGTAATGCCACAAAAGTTATATATGATGGAGTTTTTTCTCTTTCCCTCTCATTTCCTTCACCAGAGGGAGAGAAAATGAATATAAAATGTGAGGACAAAGTAAGAACGTTCCCGAGAGAGAGAGAGAGAGAGAGAGAGAGAGAGAGAGAGAGAGAGAGAGAGAGAGAGAGAGAGAGAGAGAGAGAGAAACTGCTTCTCCTACCTAGAAGCTGCATAGAGCATACACCACACACACACACACACACACACACACACACACACACACACACACACACACACACACACACACACACACACACACACACACACACACACACACACACACACACACACACACACACACACACACACACACACACACACAATATCAAGATTCAGAAGACCAGCCGTATTTTGCTGACAGAATTAAGAACTCTGAATAACAAGTTGCCTGTTAATGTTGGTAGGCAAACTGGTGTAACTGGAGAAGATCGAATCTGTAGTAAGTGTGATGCTGACATTGTAGGTGATGAATATCATGTTCTTTTCGTTTGCAATAACACAGATATTGTGATGTTAATGGCGATGTACGAGTATATACCAAAATATTATGCTTGCAGGCCTACATACTTTAAGTACGCTTTGTTGATGCACAGCACGAATGTAAACATTCTTAAAAATTTATCTTTGTTTGTGAAAACAGTTTCAAGTATGTTTTGGTAAGCTCTGTGTATCTCAAAACCTAATTTTTGTTTTATTGTTAATCACTTGCAAATAGTTATTTCTTGAATTATAAATTTATACCATTTATTTACTGTAGGAGCTGTGTTCCATACTTTTATAAGTCTGAGCATACCAATAAACTCAATTCAGTTCAACTCAATTCAGTTCACACACACACAGACTTACACAGACTCACTCACCCACTCACTTACACACATTAAACCTTCGTATGCGTGTTACAAAAAGAAAAAAAAAAATAGATAAGACTTCCTAGGACACTTTTTTTTTTTTTTTATTACGTGTCAAGGAGTCTGGCCAGGAGCACATTATGAGAAGCAGCAGCCCAGTCAAAACATCGCTCCCATAAAAACAATCCACCGTAGAAGGATTAAAAAAAAAAGAAATGGTCTTAAGTTTTGGAGTTGTCTTGTTATTCCTTTTCTGAAATATCTTAAGGAGTATAAAAAGATGCCCAGTCAATACAGTGGTCCCAAAAACAGTCCAC
>NC_087162.1:14780447-14787947 GCF_035594125.1 Scylla paramamosain | reverse complement strand
TAATAGAAATATTTATAAGAATGCACTAAAGATCCTTAGCTTTACCAGGGGAAGGAAATAGTAAGAAATAAAAAAACAGATGATGGGAATTTCGTGTAGTATTAGTGAGCAATGATATATCTACATGTGATCAGAATCTTGTATAGTATGAGAGGGAATGAACAGAATCTTGCACAGTATGGGTAGGAATGAACAGGGGCAGTATTCACGAAGCGGTCCTAACGAGTATTAACTGTGAAACGTCTCATAGTTAGGACAAAATGGCGCATTCTTGTCATAAACTGGGCGTGTCTGTCATAAATCCGCTCGGGATGATAAGTCTGGGTTCACTCTCATTTACCGCGGCTTATGACAGACCAAGGGGATGACAGACTCTCCCACTGTCAAGATGGCCGCAACACATCTCCAGCTTAGGAATTATTTAGCCAGAAAGGGTGTATTGAATAAACCTAGTGACACGGAATTCATCAGAAGATATTGTTTAGACCGTGCAGGTATTCTCTTTGTCACCGATCTAGTGAGGGAAGGCTTATAGAGTGACACAGAGGGAAGCAACCCACTCACCCCCGAAATGAAAGTGATTCTAACGCTTGCATATCTTGCTGCTGGTAAAAAGCTACTGGGAAAATGCAGTTGTGGAGTAGTGATGGCTTGGGGGGTCGTCGAGAGAGCCATCCTTGCCATCCCACCATTGAAAAACCCTGTTTGTTTACATTGAGGCCCATCTACGGGATAACATTTACCGTATTTCAAAGACTGAATTTCTATCTTACCCACTGTATCTCTTCTCCAAATTCATAATAACGAAGGAAACTTTATAGAAGCTATAAATCAATAATAAACGACAGCTTTCGTCCTTTAGTATTTGAAATCAAGTAAGCAGAACAGACGGTTATGATAGACAGTTTCGCTCACTTCATAACTTATGACACACGACTTGTGATAGACATTCTGAGTTATGATAGGCATCTGCCATAACTATGAAGAACACGACCACAGAATCTTGTTTAGTATAAGTGGGAATGAACAGAACTGTGCATCGTATGAGTGGGGAATGAACAGAATCTCGTGTAATATGAGTGGGAATGAACAGAATTTAGTACAGTACAAGTGGGAATGAAAAACAAGTGAACAGCATTTTGTAGAGTTATGAGTAGCCAATACTGTGCAAGGCGTAGCGAGGCGAGGCGGGGCGGAGTGGGGCAGAGCAGAGGAGAGGCAGAGCGAAGCAAGGCAGCTGTATAGTTATCGCTAACCTGCCAATAATATGCTAATGCTTGAAAAAGAGCAGGAAACGAGGTCATTTTTCAGCGCAGGTTCATCCAAGCATAATGTCGCCCCCGTGTAGCGCTGGCACCCGAAGCGGGAGGAAGTAATATGTATCTGAAAATACCCCCAGTGAAAAATGTCAAGAAGAAGAAGCAGGAGTGAAAAACGAGAAATAGGCGACCAGCGCGATGATGCAAAATTCTGCACGCGACACTAAATAAATGGCCGGGAGTTTTTTCGCGTGATGTTTGGAAGACATTCACGCGCGCACACACACACACACACACACACACACACACACACACACACACACACACACACACACACACACACACACACACACACACACACACACATGCACATGCACAAACTCAGACACATGCTGCCGCCTGACGCGCCTCTCCCGGTCCGTGCCACCAGACACCACAACAAGATAACACCCCTAAAGGCGCCGCGCACGGACCGGTACAGACTCAGCGCAATTCGCACCATGGTGCGAGCCATCAATCAATAGTATTTCCCTTCTAGATTAGACTTACCTTTAGGATTAATGTTAAGTATCTCCCCACCCCCTCTGTACACTTTCAGTTTGTTAATTGCCTGAAGAATAAACCGTTTTATTATTATTATTATTATTATTATTATTATTATTATTATTAGTATTATTATTATTATCATTATTATTATTATTATTAAACACATGCTTGCACACACACACACACACACACACACACACACACACACACACACACACACACACACACACACACACACACACACACACACACACACACACACACACACACACACACACTTACCCTGACGTATGAGAAATTGACATCGAAAAGTACTTAGCATGCAATTTATGAAGAGAACTTGAAAAATGAATAATATCTCAACCACCACCATCACCACCACCACTACCACCATTACCCTATCACCACAACCACCACAACCATAAGTACTACCATTTATTCTACTACTACTACTACTACTACTACTACTGTACTTGTCGTCATCGTTATTATTAAGGTTTTTCTTATTTTCTCATTATCGTTCCCACCCCAAACCTCCAAAAGCCACCAACCACCCCCAACCCCCTCTCCCCCCTCACAACAACCCCAGACACCAGAACACCAATACTACCCGACCATCATCCCCAGCCTGCGCCCCGGGACTCGTATGGGCAAACAAGGCAAACACGGTCGTTCTCGAAAGACGCTCCTTGGGAAGAGCCTTATCAGGTATTGGGGGTGTAGGGGACAGGGTGTGGCGGGAGGGCCTATTGAAGACACTCAGGGCAATAGTGTTATGGGGGAAAGAGGCAGAAGGAGGATTATAAGGATAGTGTTGGAGCAGAGAGGTGGGTGGTAGGAATAATGGGTGATGGATAGGGAAAGGGTAAGGGTATGGGTATGGGTATAGGGAGAGACTGGATATATTAGTGGTATATGGTGATTATTTAAGGGAGCTAATATATGTGTGGGATTCCATGTAAGAAGTATGCTTCGTCTCTGTTTCTGTCCACCTCTCTAATGCAAGAGTTCACCAGTATTCTCAATCTTTCATTTCCTTTTCTGTAAACTCTGGAACTCCCTGTCTGCTTCTGTATTTCCACTTCCTATGACTTGAGCTCTTTCATGTGGGAGGTTTCAAAACACTTATCCTCCAATATTTGATAATCCCTCTTGACCTCACTTCGGGAACTAACACTCGAGTGGGTCTTTTTTTTTTATTCGATTTTATTTGTTGCCTTTAGCCAGTGGCCCTCTGACAGTGAAAAAAGTATGGTATGGGATGGTAATGGTGTATTAGGGTGATGGGATTTATGGCAAGGATATGGTAGTTATTTAAAGGAAGTTTTATTAATTTGCGAGGTAGATGTGAGGAATGAAAGGTTTATGGTAGGAGTGTGTGGGTGGCAGGTACGGTAGGGGTTGTATTGGTATGGAAGGGGGATAAGAGGTATGGGAAGGAGATAGTATGGTTGTGGTAGATACAGAAGGGTGATGGTTAAGTATGAGAGGGAGATGGAAGGGAATGGGAGGAAGGAAAGACGAATGGTGTGGGAGGGACATACGTGTTTGTAAGTATGGGAGGATAGAATGGTTTTATTATCAGACAGGCATGGAAGGAATGGGAGGAAGGTGGGATGTATGGGAAGAACATGGCAGGTGCGGGAGGGAATGGTACAAGTATGGAAGGGATATGTTCGTTATCGGTGAGAGAATATGAGGATTAAAAATAAAAGTAAATATAAAAGTAAAATTATCAAAGTAAACAAACACAGGAACTCTTTTAAGATGCGTGCACAGAGACAGCAGGTTGCAGGCGCCGACCCGCACCACTAGCCGGCGTGATAAGGTGTCCACAGGGAACGCGGATAACCCGTTCCGACCAGCGCGGTGAGCGACACTGACAGAGACATTATCTGTGATCAGTTGCAATCCATCAGGTATACTAAGATGTCGAACTCATCATCTGATGATGAGTTCATGATGCTTCATAATGTTCATAGAAAACTCAAGAGGAAAAGAGGACCAATACAAGAAGTAAACTTAAAGAGAAAAATTTGGAGAATATCATCATCTTTTCCGTGACCTGATTTCAGAGCACAGCCTGTCCACAACATTCCTCTCAGCGTGGTGCTTATTCCAATTATTCCACACTGGTTGTCTCTCATATACTTTGGCTATCAGGAGCTCAACATTCATTTTGCTCTCCACTCAGTAGAGTAAACCCGCGCGGGTTGAGCAGGCAAGAATGACTCCAGCACGCACCCTAAGGCTGTCTTCTTTAGTTAACTTTATTCTTAATTGTTTTATGAGGAAACTGGCTAAACATCATGTATTTTGCAATTAATCCCCCCTTTTTTTTTTTTGCCCTAGCTGACTTACACTTGGTACACCTTTCCCTAATGACCAATCACTCTAAGACATCTTTACTTCTTCTACAGCCACATCCAGTCTTTGAACTGGAAAGAAATTGCAAAATGTATTCTTTTCATTGCTAACTTTCATGTAAATGCTTATAAAAAAATTCACGCATTGCTTCTGCTGTCGCAGTGAAAGGGTTAACACATTAAAAAAAAACACTGCATAGGCAAGTGATGTTAAGCAGAAAACAAACAGATATCCACGCGTGACAAGACAGATAGGTGGGCAGGTAAGCTTTGAGAGGAAATTAATTTGGACCTTTTCCTGCCCACAAGAGAGCCCTAGAACCCCCCTGGACCCTCCCATGAAGCTCCGCGACCCTCCACGCAGCCCCCCCCCACCCCCCCGGGCCCCGTCCCCAGCCGGCCCACGAGGCCACCGGGACACCAATTAACAAGCCACTGATGTACAAGAGAATTTATCAAAACCGTACCTGCGTAATTGCTTTGCACGGGATAATTGGTTTTGTTACGGCACACCTGTCTGTCTGTACGTGTGTGTGTGTGTGTGTGTGTGTGTGTGTGTGTGTGTGTGTGTGTGTGTGTGTGTGTGTGTGTGTTGGTGTAAATGGTTTCCTTTCACCTGTTTATTAGATTTGCAATACCTGGTGTGATGTTTTGTTCCGTTCTGTCATTATTTAGTAATTTATTCATTCGTGTAATTGTTTATGTAAAAAGTTTGATTTCCTGGGTACAATTTATATATTTTTTGAATGGTGTATTTTCACTGTAATCATAATTTTGTATGGTGATTATTTAGTCATTCATTTATTCACGCATTTATTTTATATATGTGAAAGTTTCAGCGTTTCACGTGTTTGGAAAATATTTATCTGGTGACTTTCTGCGTTAAGCCTGATGTGATTTTATTAACTAGTTGCGTCATTCACACGTGTAATTTCCTGGTGGAGGTGTGGCGGCAAAGCGTTCCTCCTCCGCCCTCCGCTTCCTTCTGTGGCTCACTGATGCACCACACAGAAGGCCGCGTGTTGCTGGTGTGCAGTGAGCTGTGGCAAACACTTCACTGCTGGGGAATTAGCCATCATGTTGATGAACTACTGTATTTGGTCGATTTTCATAACTACACCACCACTACAACCAACCACCACCACCACCACCACCAACAACAACAACAACAACAAACAACAACAGTAATGAAAAAAAAAGCAGGTAGCAGCAGCAGCAGCAGCAGCAGCAGCAGCAGCAGCAGCAGAAGAAGAAGAAGAAGAAGAAGAAGAAGAAGAAGAAGAAGAAGAAGAAGAAGAAGAAGAAGAAATAAAAAACAAGAAAAAAACAACAGCAATAAAACTACTACTACTACAACTACTACTACTACTACTACTACTACTACTACTACTACTACTACTACTACTACTACTACTACTACTACCACTACTACTAGTATCTTTACCACCACCACCATTACTACTACCGCCACCACTACTATCACCACCATCACTCAAGTCGTTCTCGTCATTCTTGTCATTCTGCTTCCTTTCTAACAGATGGTATGTATCAGCGGAATAGGAAGAGGAGGAGGAGGAGGAGGAAGTAAGAAAGGTAGGAGGAAGAGGGAGATGCACGCCAAAGCTGATGGGGGGTGTGCATGTGTGTTTGATGTGTGTGTGTGTGTGTGTGTGTGTGTGTGGTGTGTGTGTGTGTGTGTGTGTGTGTGTGTGTGTGTGTGTGTGTGTGTATCAGCGTGTGTGTGTATCAATGTGTGTGTGTGTGTGTGTGTGTTGTGTGTGTGTGTGTGTGTGTGTATCAGCGTGTGTGTGTATCAGTGTGTCAGTGTGGTCAGTTTGCCAATATGGATTTAGATGCTTTCCTGCTTTCTGGCTGGAAGAGGAGGAGGAGGAGGAGGAGGAGGAGGAGTACGAGGGAGAGGAGTAGGAGGAAGACGAGGAGGATGAAGAGGAGGAGGAGGAAAGAGGATAGCTGTTGAGGCAAACTTAATATTCCTTCCCAGAACACGCTTCACCTGTGTCTATTTCCCTGTCCAATCTTGCGTACGTATTTAGCCTCCTCTTGTGTTTGTGTGTCCTTGTCTGGTGTGTTGTTGCCTCCGTGGCGTCGTGCAGAGGATAAACAGATGGAATGGTGGCAAAGAACATCCAGTCTTTCCTGTTGTTTTTCTCTGTTCTTCCTGAAATTATTTGGCACACGTTTGGGTTATAGTTTCAAAAAGACTTCATTAGCAGCAAAAGGAGTGATGGAGTTGAAACTTTTTCGTTCTTTTAGTATTTTGTTCATTGGTGATGGGGATGATAGATGAAAGAAAGATGGGCGTGTTTTATTTTATACAGGGACTGCCACGTGTAGGTCTGATGGCTTCTTGCATCTTGCCTTGATTTCTGATGCTTTTATGAGATAAAATAGCTATTCAAAACATGTATACAAAAAAAGTATGTAATTGAGTCGTTAGGAATCAAAATGAAAGACCAGACAAAATAAATGATGGTAAACGAAGATAAAAAAAAAAAAGTTAAGATAAATGTATGGATGAGGATGATAGGTGGCTGTGGGCAAGCATGTTAAATATGTACAAGGACTTACACGTATGGGCCTGATGGCTTACTTGCAGTTTGCCTTGTTTCCTTACGTTCTTATCAAAACAAAAGCGCTACCAAAAAAAAAAAAAAAAAAGTCATGAACAAAGTGCAAAAATAAACGATTGTTAAAAAAAAAATAAATGAATAAAGACTAAAGTTTAATTGGGTATCGAAGGACACACACCAGCTTAGCACTTCCCCGCCTGCTTTCTTTTCCCGGCAGCAGAAGGGGAAGGCGAGGGAACGAACACTTGGGGAGGGAGCTTAGTATAATCTGCACTTCGCGTCACCGCTTATCCTTCTCCTGGCGCCTTTGAACCTCGCTGGACAAAGAAAACTGTAGCTTCGGACACCCACCTGTACACACACCACCTGTACTGAGACGCCTTACCTCCTCCGCTCAGGTGTGTTACTCCGCGCGGCAAAGGGTTAGTGGCCGGGGATTTTCTGAATAGTTTTAGTGCGTGGAGGGTAAGGAGGAAAAGAGAGACTTGAGGTTCTCACTTTTAGTTAATTTCTTAAGTGTTTATTTATTTATTTATTTTTTGTTTTTGTTTTTTTCATATCAGGTTTTAGTTTTTGTTTAGGTCTTGAAGTGTTGATTTCTTTAAAGGAGAGAAAGAGAGAGATGTGTTAGAGGCTGTAATTTTAATTTGTTTCCTTAAATATTTATTTATTGTTGTTTTGTTTTATGTGAGAGTTTTCGTTTCACTTTTCGTTCTTCAAGTGTATGTTTATTCTTCA
>NC_087162.1:14772947-14775447 GCF_035594125.1 Scylla paramamosain | reverse complement strand
TGTAAAACTTCCTGAAACTGTTTTTAAACCCTACAAACTGTCTTAAAAATTTGGTAAACCATATTCGTACCTTCTTACAGTCACCTAAAATCCCCTTTTAAGACACTCAGATCACTTAAATGTCTAAAACGTTTTATTTTATTTTATTATTTTTTTTCCAAATCCTCAAAACTATATGTAAAGCCCATTCTTATCTGCAAAACCTCATCAAAATTCACTCACACCATTTCTGAATCACCTACTCTCCTTTCTAACACACGTAAAGGCAAACTACAAACTGATCCAAAGGTTTGCAAGGCCTTTTAGAAATAATCCCTTCTTAACTTTACCCTTCTCTTCAACTCCTGGCCCATCCTTCCCAGTCCCCCAGTCCCTTCATGTCCCTCCCGCCCCGTCACTCATAACACAGCCTTCCATTCCGACACACCTTTCCTTCCCATTTCCCCCAACCATCTCTTCCAGTGTGCATGCAGCTTTTCCTTTCCAGTTCCTCGCAGTCTTTCCATTCCCTGTTAACCTTTTATTTTTCCATTCGCAGTTCAGTCCTCCCTTCCTTTCCATTCCCAGCTAACCTTCACTTTCCATGCTTGTCTTTTCTAGTACCTCACAACCTTTGAATTTTTCCAGTACCAGTCCCACCTTCCCTTATCTTCTTGAAGGACCAATGTGGCGATTTGGTTTTAGAATGGATCCCAAAGGCAAAGTTATAAAGTTTACCTGCTGTTTTGGGAACCTGTCGTTTAGCTAAGTGCTTAACAGTACAGCCTATGAGTTATCAGAATACTTGGCTGGAATTTCCTCATGATGGTAGAGCGTAAGGTGAGTTGGAGCGAGGTCAGTTGGTGGATAAAATGAAGAGCGCTCCTTGAATGTAGCTGAGTAATTGCCTGGGCGGTGCTCGGAGCGGGCCTATGAAACTCAGGTCTAGTGGAATCCTTGTTGGTTGACCCACTCTTTAAGGCGGGTTCTTAAACTTTAATGGATAGTAATACCCATCATCATTCTATCATTGTTTTGTTGGAGTTTAAGATATTTTTGACACCTCACAACCTCTCCTTTCCATACCACTTGTCTGTAATCTTCCTTTCCCAGCCTCACTTTCCCCTGCAATCTTTCACAACCTTCCATCCCTTTCCTCTATAATTTTCCACTTTCAGTCCCACGTCCCCTTGAGTCTTTCACACTCTTTCCTTTCTGTTTCCTGCCAACCTTCACTTCCCCAGCCTTTCATTCGTCTCTCACAATTTTTTCCCCTTCCATTCTCTGCCAACCTTCACTTTCCTGCCTTCACTTCCCTGCCTTCACTTCCTTTTCCTTCACTTCCTCAGCCCTCACATTCCCATCTTCATTTCCCCAGCCTTCACCTCCCCAGCCTTCACTTTCCCCCTCCCACCGTACTTTCCTCACCCTTTTGTTCCCTGCCGCCTCATGACTCTACCGCCAGCACGTAATGCTGTGATTATTGCCTTAGACACGGTAATTACTTGCTCTTTTTGTGACGCTTTGTGTGTGTGTGTGTGTGTGTGTGTGTGTGTGTGTGTGTGTGTGTGTGTGTGTGTGTGTGTGTGTGTGTGTGGTGTGTGTGTGTGTAAGCCACTGCAACCGACAACAGCACAATAACGAAAACTATAGCTCCTGCTGGTACTGCTGTTGCTGCTTCTGCTCGCTGCTGCTACTACTACTACTACTACTACTACTACTACTACTACTACTACTACTACTACTACTACTACTACTACTACTACTACTACTACTACTACTACTACTACTACTACTACTACTACATACTACTACTACCAACACTCTGCTACCAGTTACTACCTCTAGAACAACAACAACAACAACGACAACAACAACAACAACAACAACAACAACAACAACAACAACAACAACAACAACAACAACAACAACAACAACAATAGCATACACGACGAAAACACACACACACACACACACACACACACACACAACACACACAACACACACACACACACACACACACACACACACACACACACACCACACCACGCAACACAACACAACACAACAAAACAAAACACACACCACCACCAAAGCTATCAAACACAACACAGGCCCCCCTAAAAAACAAACATGCACAGCCACAACAGAAGCACCACCAAAACACACGCAACACACACGCAACACCCTCACGATCGCCACCTCTTTAACTCAAGCAGCAGCAACAGCAGTTCCCCGCTGATCACAGGGAGAGTCACAACATTAATAAACACAGCGGTTAGAGCAGGAGACAGTGAGGAGCCGCTAAGTAATGAGAGAGAGAGAGAGAGAGAGAGAGAGGGAGAGAGAGAGAGAGAGAGAGAGAGAGAGAGAGAGAGAGAGAGAGAGAGAGAGAGAGAGAGAGGGAGGGAGTGTGGGAGGGGGTGATTTAAGCAACAGCGTGAGCACTTAATATTCTTTCTTTTGTTTCTAGTGATTAAGAATGAGTGAATCAGTAGTATTAGTAGTAGTAGTAGTAGCA
>NC_087162.1:14707947-14767947 GCF_035594125.1 Scylla paramamosain | reverse complement strand
CGGCTGGAGCGTGAGGAGGAGGACGACGAGGAGGACGAGGAGGAGGAGGAGGAGGAGGAGGGTGGTTGATGACAATTAGGACCATGAAAAAAAGGATGAAGGAGAGTAGCAGTATTAATATCAGTAGCAAGAGGAGGAAGAGGAGGAGGGAGAGGAGTTTTTGAGGAGAAAAGAAGAAGAGGAAGAAGAACACGAACAAAAGGAGAATGGAAAAATAATAATAATAGAAGGAAGAGGAGGAGTGAATAAGAACAAGGGAAGGAGGAGCAGAAGAATAAGGTTAAACAATAAGATAAAAATGATGAAGAGGAAGAAGAATAGGGGGAGGAAGAAAAAGCAGAAGAGTAAGAGAGAGGATAGAAAAATTAGGTCACAACAAGAAAAAAGAACAAGATTTAAAGAAGGGGAGGATGAAAAAGGAGGAGAGGAAGAAGAAGAAGAAAAAAAGAGAATTTAATAAATGATGCAAGAGAGGAGTAGAATGGAGGAGAAGAGGAAGAAGCAGGAAAAAAAGTATGAAAAGGTAAAGAAGAGTAGGATGAAAAGGGAGAAGAGATGGGTGAAAAAGAAGGAGGAAGAGGAGGAGGAGGAGGAGAATGAAAAAAGGTTAGAAGAGGGAGAAGGGGAGGAAGGGAATGAATAAGATAAGAAGAAAATTATGCATAAGAAAAATATGAAATAGGTGAGGAAGATGAAAAAGAAGTAGGAGGAGGAAGAGAAGGAGAATGAAAAGGTTAGAGGAGGAGAAGGAAGAGCAGGAGGAAGATGAAGAAGAGAAGGCTGGAATAGAGAGGAAAGATCAAGAAGAGCTAGAAGGAGAAAGAGAACGAGGAAGAGAAGGATGAGATTAGAAGAGGGAGATAAAGATGAGAAGGAAGAGGAAGAAGGAAACGAAAAGGTTAGAATAGAGGGACGGAGGAGAGGCAAGAAGAGAGAAAAAAAAAGATGTAGAAGGAGAAGGAGTAGGAGGAGGAAGATAAAAAGGTTAGAAGAGAAGAGAAGAGGAGGAGGAATGATAAAGAGAATTGGTACCTCGAACACATTTGCCTCAAGCACAATAAATTAATGGTCGTGGAGGAGGTAATGAGCTGGAGTGTGTGTGTGTGTGTGTGTGTGTGTGTGTGTGTGTGTGTGTGTGTGTGTGTGGGACATACGTACATCTTCCAGGGAGTTAAAATTAAAAAGTGTGTTAAAATGAGTACTGTAATTTTTTTTTTTTTCTCTCTCTCTCTCTCTCTCTCTCTCTCTCTCTCTCTCTCTCTCTCTCTCTCTCTCTCTCTCTCTCTCTCTCTCTCTCTCTCTCTCTCTCTCTCTCTCTCTCTCTCGTCATGTTGTTTGCCCCGGTTGTGTGTTAAAGTTGGACAGAGAGAGAGAGAGAGAGAGAGAGAGAGAGAGAGAGAGAGAGAGAGAGAGAGAGAGAGAGAGAGAATGTATCAAATGAAACAAACAGGAAATGTGTAGAAACAAGACAGAGAAACAGACATACGAGTATAGACGAACAAATTTACACACACACACACACACACACACACACACACACACACACACACACACACACACACACACACACACACACACACACACACACACAACAAAAACATAAAACACACAAGAGAGAAAGGACAAAATTCACGGTATATACATAGATATATTCATGCAGTACACCTGTGTGTGTGTGTGTGTGTGTGTGTGTGTGTGTGTGTGTGTGTGTGTGTGTTACCTGGAAAAATGCATCCATTATAAAGGCTATTTAGTGGCAGCAACTGGAAAGGCCTGGAATATATATTTTTTTATTCAGGGAAAGGGAAACACACACACACACACACACACACACACACACACACACACACACACACACACACACACACACACACACACACACACACACACACAGCAGGCACACTCACTCTTCACACTTTTCACGCCATTTTCTGAAGTCAGCGTGAAACAATAACAAGCCGCCGTCCTGATAATAATAAATCAATGAGCGGGGTTGCGGTGCCTTGGGTCGCCAATTTGTGCCCCGCAGAGACCCAAGTTTTGAGTGGGTTCTCTAAGCTGCTTTTCTCCTGCCGCGGTGAGGAGGGCTGAGGGAGGTGTGTGGGGGAGAAGAGAGGGAGGGATGCAGAAGGGGGAGAAGAAGAGAGAAGAGCACAGCAGTGTAGAGGAGAGCAAAGCAGTGCATACATAAAGATAGATAGATAGATTGAGAGAGAGAGAGAGAGAGAGAGAGAGAGAGAGAGAGAGAGAGAGAGAGAGAGAGAGAGAGAGAGAGAGAGAGAGAGAGAGCTACTACTACTACTACTACTACTACTACTACTACTACTACTACTACTACTACTACTACTACTACTACTACTACTACCAGTCACAACAGTGTTTCCAAGTGCTGTCCTTTTTCTTTTTGCTCTTTTTGTTTTCTTTTCCTTGTACTCATGTTGTTGTTGTTGTTGTTGTTCCTCCCCTTTCAATTGCCTCCTCTCCCCTCACCACCACCACCACCACCACCACCACCACCACCACCACCACCACCACCACCACCACCACCACCACTACTACTATATTTACATTCACAATTCAAGGCGGGCAGCAACAGGCAGATACTTTGCGACTTGCAGACTTCGAGAGGATGGAAATGTTTCGACAGGACACAGTGGAGCGGGGCTGGGGGAGGAGGATGGGTGGGGGTGTGTCTTGGTGTGCTGGGACGGAAGAATGGAGCTTTGGGCGGGGCTTAGAAGGTCTGAGTTGAGTCTAAGTTTGGGGGAAAGGGTTGGGGAAGTTAGTGAGGAAGGATGCTTAAGTGTAGAGGACAGGAGGAGAGTAGGACAGCACTTGGAAACACTGCCGTGACTGACTGACTAATTTGCACGAGTGATCGAGAGAGAGAGAGAGAGAGAGAGAGAGAGAGAGAGAGAGAGAGAGAGAGAGAGAGAGAGAGAGAGAGAGAGAAGGCTTAGTGTGAGTGAATGAGGCAGAGAAGCTTAAATTAACATGAATGAGTGAGTGAGGGAGGGAGGAGGAGAAACTTAGCTTGGATGAGACTGAGTGAGGCAGAGCTTATTGTGAGTGAGTGAATGAGAGAGACACAGAATCTTAGTATGGGTGAATGAATGAGTGAAAGAGACGCAGAAGGTTAGTATGGATGAGGAAGTGAATGAGTGAATGGGTGAGGGAGGGAAGGAGAGAGGAAGGGAGTGAGTGAGTGAAAGGGAAGAGGTTGGTCAAGGAAATCAATTATATGGAGATTCAAACTTTGTCTTCCATTCTTGTCAGCTTCTTTCCGAGTGAGAGTAAGACACGCTCGACAAGGCTTAGGAATCTCTTGAGAGGAGGAGGAGGAGGAGGAAGAGGAGAAGAAGAAGAAGAAGATGGTGATGGTGGTGGTAGTGGTGGTGGTGGTGTGGCAAAGTTCTGTTGTGTGTGTGTGTGTGTGTGTGTGTGTGTGTGTGTGTGTGTGTGTGTGTGTGTGTGTGTGTGTGTGTGTGTGTGTGCGTGCGTGCGTGCGTGCGTGCGTGCGTGCGTGCGTCTCTCATCCATCTATAACATCCCAAAGCGACATAGTTCCCATATTTCTCTACTTAATGACATGTCTAAAGGAGAAAGAAGGAGGAGGAAGGAAGGAAAAAAGGAAGGAAGGAAGGAAGGAAAGAAGGAAAGAAGGAGGAAGAGGAAGAGGAGGAAGGAGAAAGGAAGAAGGAGGAGGACGAGGAAGAGAGAGGAAAAGGAAGAAGAGGAGGAGGAGGAAGAAGAGGAGGAGGAGGAGGAGGAGGAGGAGGAGGAGGAGGAGGAGGAGGAGGAGGAGGAGGAGACGACAGGCAGTGAAGGAAGAAGAGAGAGAGAGAGAGAGAGAGAGAGAGAGAGAGAGAGAGAGAGAGAGAGAGAGAGAGAGAGAGAGAGAGAGAGAGAGAGAGAGAGAGAGAGAGAGAAAACGTACCCCACAATAACAATTAACCTCACCTAAAATAACCACGACTTTCACTAACAAACCTAAAAAAAAGAAAAAAATGAAAGAAAACTCCGTCATTCTTTTTCTCACCTGTTTTTAATCCCCCCCCTCTCTCTCTCTCTCTCTCTCTCTCTCTCTCTCTCTCTCTCTCTCTCTCTCTCTCTCTCTCTCTCTCTCTCTCTCTCTCTCTCTCTCTCTCTCTCTCTCTCTCTCTCTCTCTCTCTCTCTCTCTCTCTCTCTCTCTCTCTCTCTCTCTCTCTCTCTCTCTCTCATTTCCCCAACCCCTCCCCTCCCCTTCTCACTCCTAGCTCTCATTACCCCAGCAGGAGGCGCCTCATTATGCTTTGCCCTCATAGTTCCTCATTCAAAAAGGACTCCTCACCAAGGAATTCCCAAAATTGTGAAGCGGGGGGGAGGGAGAGGAGAGAGGGAAAATAAAAAATCAGAATTCCAAGCCAACATTTCAAGAGGCGAGGGGGAAAGTTCTGAAGTCTGCGCCCCGCCACATGCACCAAATATGTGAATAGGGGAGGAGGAGGAGGAGGAGGAGGAGGAGGTAGTGGTGGTGGTGGTGGTGGTGGTGGTGGTGGTACTAAGGAAGGAACAGAAGAAATGTGTGAAGGAAAACTAGTAAGGAAAAAAGAAAAAAAGAGGATGAAAAGTAAAGGAGGAAGACGAACAGGAGTGGGAGAAGGAAGAGAAAGCGGATAGGGAGGAGGAGGAGGAGGAGGAGGAGGTATGAACGAGGAAACAGAGGAAATGTGTGAAGGAAAAGAAAAAAGAGGATGGATAGCAGAAGAGAAAGACGAAGAGGAGGAGGAGGAGGAGGAGGAGGAGGAGGAGGAGGAGGAGGAGGAGGAGGAGGAGGAGGAGGAGGAGGAGGAGGAGGAGGAGGAGGAGGAGGAGGAGGTATGAAAAAGGGAGCAGAGGAGATATTTAGAGGAAAACTAATGGAAGGAAGGACATGAATAGTCGAAGAGGAGGAGGACGAAAGAAGAAGAAGAAGAAGAAGAAGAAGAATGAAAGAAAGAAAGAAAGAAGAAGAAGAATGAAAGAAGCAAAATAAATATGTGTAAGAAAGTAAGTGAAGAAAAGAAGAGGAAGGAAGAGATTATAAAAGGAAGAGGAAGAGGAAAATAAATACATTAAAAAATCATGGGAAAAGGAGAATAAGGGAAACATGTGATGAAGAAATAAGAGAGAGAAATATAGAAGAGAAGGAAAGAGAAGGAGGGAGGCTAATATACGACTACAAAGCGAAGGAGTGGAAGGAAAGAGAACCAATAAGAAGATAAAGCAGAGAGAGAGAGAGAGAGAGAGAGAGAGAGAGAGAGAGAGAGAGAGAGAGAGAGAGAGAGAGAGAGAGAGAGAGAAGGAAGCTAATGGAAGGCTGGATAATAAAAGAGAGGAATGAGGAATGTGTTAAGATAAAGGAGGTGCATAAGACAACTGATAAATAAACATTGGGAAATTATGAGAGAGAGAGAGAGAGAGAGAGAGAGAGAGAGAGAGAGAGAGAGAGAGAGAGAGAGAGAGAGAGAGAGAGAGCTTTGACCTATGAATATAAAGAGAGAAATGAAATATTATTATAGAGAAAGAGAAAGATTAAGGAGAGAACATTAATTCAACAGAGAAAGACAGAGAGAGAGAGAGAGAGAGAGAGAGAGAGAGAGAGAGAGAGAGAGAGAGAGAGAGAGAGAGAGAGAGAGAGAGAGAGAGAGTTACAAATGATAATGGTTGTGAGGGGTGTGGAAGTAAAGACGAGAAATGAAAGCAGATAGGGAAAAAAGAGAGAGAGAAAAAAAAAAAAGAGGTAGAGATTTTCCTTCTTTTACAGTTTCCCCTCTTAATAAATCATGGCGTGGGAATTCCAGCCTTGTGACGACCTGACGGAGAACGAGGACAGGAGGAAAAACAATGAAGGATGGAAGGGAAGAGAAGAAGAATAAATGACGATAAATAAGGAATAGGAAAGGAGTGATAGCCACCCATTTGAGTGAAGGGTAATGTTTATTCTCTCTCTCTCTCTCTCTCTCTCTCTCTCTCTCTCTCTCTCTCTCTCTCTCTCTCTCTCTCTCTCTCTCTCTCTCTCTCTCAATATATTTTTAACTTTCTGACCCAAATTTAGCGAGTTTCCTTGGTGTTCTTTCTTTAGGGAAAAGAGAAGGAAGAAGGAGAAAAGAGGAAAAGAGAGAAAAAAGAAAAAAAGAAAGAAGAAAGGAGAAAAGAAGAGAGAAATGAAAGGAAGGAAGAGAGGGGGATGAAGGGGGAGAGAGAGAGGCAAGTGAGAGAGAGAGAGAGAGAGAGAGAGAGAGAGAGAGAGAGAGAGAGAGAGAGAGAGAGAGAGAGAACAGGAACACGTATGAGAAAACGAAAAATGAAGTGATGCATACAATAAAAATTTAAACAAGGTAATTTTGAGCTGAAATATAGATAGGTGGAGACAGGTAGACAGGTGAACTCAGGTGTTAGGACTGTAGGGGTAGTTATCTATAGACAGGAATGAAGGTACAGGAGTAGACAGATGCAGTGAGGAATTTAGACAGGTAAAATGAGAAAGGGGGCCGGTAAATTTGCGACAGAGAGATATAGACGGGGGAAGTTAGGTGCTATGTCGTGCACAGGTAGTAATGTAGACAGTGGTGGTAGTAAAAGTATAGACAGATCCAGAGGGGAGAGGTGGAAGTGTGAAAATGAGACGGTAAATCTGGTACAGTGACAGATAGACAGGTGAAGTCAGGTGTTATGATGTTTGAATCTAGTAATACAGGCAGGTGAACATACAGATCTAGACAGGTATGCGGTGAGGAATTCAGACCGGTGGAGGGAGAAGTGGAAGCAGGTGGATGCAAGAGATTAAATGAGAGAGAAAAAAAATGAATAATTGTAAAGGACACAGAGAAGAGTTGCGAATGTAGACAGACTGAGAGAGAGAGAAAGATTAAATGAAAGAATGAATAGTGGATGTGTACAGGGATGGAATGGGGACGGAGGCTGAGGAAGCGTGAATGAAAGAATGAATAATGAATCTTTGAAAGGCAGAGAATTGGAAGATAACTCCCACGTGCAGGTAGGAGGGCAGACAGAGATGGAGAGAAGAGATGAAATAGTAGAAAAATTGAGTAAGCTGTAAAGAACAGAAGATAACTTCAATGTAGGCGGAGAGAGAGAGATGAAATGATATAATAAAGTGGCTAATTCATATATATATATATATATATATATATATATATATATATATATATATATATATATATATATATATATATATACGAGTATATATATAAACAGCAGATAACGTGAATGCAGAGGGAGACTTAGGAAGAGATGGAATAAGAAAACAAAAACAAAAAGGGGAAAAAAAAACTCGTAAAAAATGATGACGTGAATGTAGACAGATGGAGGAAAAAAGAGATGAAATGAAAAAAACGTGAATAGATAGTAAAAAGAAAAGAAAAGAAAAAAAAGATGCGTCAGGATTGCAAGAAGGGAAATAGAGAGGAAATCTAACATGCATCAACGTATGTGGCATCCATTGATAACAGAGAACACACCCAAGACAACCCAGGGGGAGGGGAGAGGGAAGGAAAGGAAAGGGAAGGAAAGGGAAAAGAAAGGAAAGGAACTACCATGAAAACCGTGATAAAGAACTTGTATCTAGTGCACAGTGGTAACAAAGAACACACTCCAGACAGCTCAGGGAAGGGGGGGAAGGTGTATCATGACCAAGATAAAGAACGGGTAGAAGGGCAGGGGCAGGGGCAGGGGCGGTCATGAAGGGCGTGATAAGGAGCTTGCCACCCGCTGTCCCAACTTGCCACATGACACATAAGAACCACGAAAGCTCCACGCTCCAACTTCCCTAATGCTCAAACTTCGGCCCAAGGAGGAGCGAAGGAGGTGGCGGCGGCTGCAGCTGACTGGTGGGGCTGCGGGGGTAATGCAGGGGCTGGGGTGAGGGAGGGGCGACGGGGGGTCTTAATGATGATGGGGAGGTTAAATGAGGATGGGTACTGAGGGTGGTGGTGAATGGTGGTTGAACTAAATGGGACTTGAGTGGTGGTGGTGTTGGTAGTGGTGGGTAGTGGTGGTGGTGGTGGTAGTAGTAGTAGTAGTAGTAGTAGTAGTAGTAATAGTAGTAGTAGTAGTAATAGTAATAGTAGTAGTAGTAGTAGCAGTATTGACAGTATCTACGGAAATATCACAAAACTACTACAACAGGCACGAGAGAACTTAACACACACACACACACACACACACACACACACACACACACACACACACACACACACACACACACACACACACACACACACAAAGCCATCCCTTTCCGTCACGTGTCTGATTAAAACAACTCAATAACCTCCATTACCTTTAGCGTGTGGACAGTGAGGGAAGGGGTGACCTGCGCATTTGCCCGCCCACCTACCCACCCACCCAGCCTTACCTGTGCCGAGACCAGGTGTGGGCCGCCGCGTGAGCCCATCAGGTGTATGTAATAACTCACATCTGGGGCTGGGGAGAGAGAGAGAGAGAGAGAGAGAGAGAGAGAGAGAGAGAGAGAGAGAGAGAGAGAGAGAGAGAGAGAGAGAGAGAGAATCATGTCACTTGAAAAATAGATCCATTCCTTCTGTCCTGATTTACGTGTCCCAGATACAAGGAAGCGGCGCACACACACACACACACACACACACACACACACACACACACACACACACACACACACACACACACACACACACACACACACACACACACACACACACACACAGGTAATGTTGAATTAGGCTGGATTTTCATTGATCACCAAGAAAATAAATTTAAAGGCTAAATAAATAAAATTAATAAAACATTGAGTGTAAATTAGGTTACGGTCCTTATATGTAAAGACATCAGAACGACATTTACTGTAATAGACCATTCAGTAAATAAACCAGAACAGGAATAGCAGAACACACACAAAAAAAATAATAAGGACATGATTACATCGAATCTATCACACACACACACACACACACACACACACACACACACACACACACACACACACACACACACACACACACACACTGTCCGGTTCGCTTCTCTGGGCCTCACTGCTTTAACGTGTCGTCAGCTGGGGAAGAGGCGCCTGTACATTAGGAACACTAGCCAGGTCATTAGCACGGGGCTGGCTGCGAGCTGTGATGTGGCAGCGACGGGGCTCCAGCGCGGGACTGGCGAACCGGCGGCAACTTGCGTACTTGTGAATCGTGTGTCCTTAGTTTCTGCTTGTCTGTTTTCGTCTTTTTTTTCTGTTTTTGCTTTGTTATTTATTTATTTATTTTTTGGTTTTGTCTTCTCTTGGTTCTAGTTCTTTTGTTATTTTCTTATTTATTTTTTTGTACGTCTTTTTCATTCCGGTTATTTTCTCTCCCCGTGTCCGTTTTTTCTGTTTCCATCCTGTCATCTTTTCTCTTTTCATCATGATTTTTCTCTTTTCATGTTTTCCTTTTGTCTTTCATATTAGGTTTTTCTTTTCCTTTTCACCCTATCTTTTCCTCTTTTTTCGTCCTGTCTTTTTCTGTCTTCATCCTCTCCTGTTCTGTCTTTTCATCTTGTCTTTTCCTTCCACGCTTCATTCTTTTCTTTTCCTTTTCTTCTCATCATGTCTTTATCTTTTCCTTCTTTTTTTCAGTCAGCCTGTTTTTCTTTTTTCCTTAGCAACCTGTCTTTTACTTCCTTTTACATTCTGTCTTTTCCTTCCTTCATTTCTTTTCCTTCCTCTCATCCTTTCTTTTCCTTCCGTGTCATCCTGTGTTTTCTCAGTTCCCTTATTCCGTTTTTCTGTCTATTGTCTTAGTCTATGTGCATCCACTGTCTCACTCTCTCCTCCTTCTCATCCGTCTCTCTTTTCTGTCTCCTGTCATACCTAGTCTTTCCATGCCGCTTCCTGTCTCTTCTGCCACTGTCTCGCCCCCTCCAGCCTTCTGTTTTACTCTGTCTTTCCATGCCGCGTCCTGTCCCTCCTGCCACTGTCTCGCCTCCTCCTGTCTCTCCTCTGTCCCTCTCGTGTCGCCAAACAGTAGTACGGAGATGGGTAGCGTGAAAGGCAAACACTTGAATCAATATTAGCTATGTATGTATGATGTATGGTGAGTTTATACACACACACACACACACACACACACACACACACCTGAGCCTTTCATTTCTAGTGTGAATGGCATGAGAGAGAGAGAGAGAGAGAGAGAGAGAGAGAGAGAGAGAGAGAGAGAGAGAGAGAGAGAGAGAGAGAGAGAGAGAGAGAGAGAGAGAGAGAGAGGAGGGGATGGAAACAGGAAGGGAAGCAGGGGGTGGAGAGAGATAGAAAGGGGGAAGGAAGGAGTGAATAAGTGAAAGCTTGACGATGAGAGACTGGCAGGGAGGGAAGGAGTGAATGAAACAGTAAGGCAGTGGGGAAGGGAGGGAATGAGGGGAGACATAGAGGGAGTAAGGCAGAAAAGGAAAAAAAAAAGAAAAACATAGAAGCAGTGAGAGAGGGAAGCATGGAGGCAGTGAGAGAGAAAATGAAGAAAGAAGGAAAATAAACAGTGAGGGAGGGAAGTAGAAAGAGACATCCAAGTAAGGGAGGGAGAGAAGGAAAGAAAAATGAAGACTGTAAGAGGAGAAAAGAAGATAGAGGAGTGAAGGTAACAAGAAACTAAAGGAGGGAGACAGAGAGACAATAAGGGAGAGAAGGAGAGACATGTAAGGAAGAGGATAAAGGCATGTAGACAGTGAGGGAGAGGAGAACCTTAGGAACATTGAGTCAAGTGGGCAGTGAGGGAAGGGAGGAGGGAAGAAGTAGGTGTGGGCAGTGTGGAAGGGGAGGAAGAGTGGGCAGTAGGCAGAATCAGAATCAGAATCAGAATTTTATTGACCACAATTACAATTTATATAATCATAAATAAAATTAGTGGTACAGTCATGGTCCAACCTATATTTAGTGGTAACAAACTTAAAATCAGAAAATCTTAAGACATCATACTTTTCATAAAAACTAACATGTGTGTGATACACCAGCAATATAATATCATACGTACTTTAAAGAAAAAAACAATAAGAGAAACAAAGCGAACGAAAATATTTCCACAAAGTAAAAATATCGCCTCGAAAATGTATCATCATGTAAAGGAGAGAAGGAGAGAGGCTTGAAGGCAGTGAGGGAGAGAAGCATAGGAACATTGAGGCAGGTGGGCAGTGAGGGAAGGGAGGAGGGGAGAGGTAGGTGCTGGCAGTGAGGAAGGGAGGGAGGGAGGGGGGAAGAGTGGGGAGTGGGGGCGGGGACAGCTACCAGGAAGAGCAAAGCAGATTATCACTACACCTGGAGAGTTCACGGAAATCACCACGTAAAGTTGCAAATCCTTCTTCTTGACGCGGCTAAATTGTGCTGCAGGTGTGGAGGTTCCTCGCGCCCCACACCTGCCTGAACCACATTTTCCTGGCTGTCGAGGGAGCGGGGATGGGGGGCGGGA
Source organism: Scylla paramamosain (assembly GCF_035594125.1). Lineage (NCBI taxonomy): Eukaryota > Metazoa > Arthropoda > Malacostraca > Decapoda > Portunidae > Scylla > Scylla paramamosain. The sequence goes on along the minus strand of NC_087162.1, from coordinate 14,756,502 downwards.
ATTAAGCACCTTGACACTCTTAATGGTGGAAAATTTATGAAGGACCTTTTGATTTTTGCTTACCTGCCGTTTCTACGTGGCATGTGTGAAGGTTCAGGTGTGTTTTGCATCTTGTATCCACAGGTGTTTTGTTTATTTATTTACTTTTATTTCAAGGTTATTAATTTATTATTCGTTTAATTTTCAAGTGTTTTTTTTTTCTCACCTGGTATTTGTACGTGGGAGGTGTGAGGGTGAAGGTGTGTTTGGCATCTTCTTGCATCCACAGGCGTTTTGTTTATTCAATTATGTTCACGTCAGGTTCTTATTAATTTATTATGTTTATAATGTTACTTTCATTTAATTTTCTACGTGACAGGTGTGAATTCAGGTGTGTTTGTCATCTTGGATCTGCAGGTGTTTCATTTATGTATTAATTTATTCCTATTTACTTTAGCTTCCTATTAATTTATCACGTTTGTGAATTGCAACTTTGGTTTAATTTCCCAAGTTAGTTTGCAGTGTTTACTTCATTATTATATTAATTTACTGCATGTGTGAATTACTTATCCTCGTTTCATTTGAATTCACTTAGCACTGTGTTGCGTCAAGCTGTTTATTCATTTTAACCTGCGATCATTATGTGTCATTTTCACTTCACTGTCCTTCATTCAGTGCTGTGTTGGGCCGGCCTGTTAATTAGCTTACTATTCATAATGTTGCTTTTTCATTAATCTAGTTCTCGTTTATAATTTATTATCCTGTTGGTTCAAATTTTTATTCACTGCAGGGTATTCTATTATTTGTGTGTTTATTTGTTTGTCCATTTGTTTATTCATTGGCAATTTCCTTCTCTCCTATTCGGCTTGAGTTTTGGCAGCGTTTGTTTGGAAGACATTTCTGCTCACCATTCTGTAACCATCGCAGAAAGGGAAAGGGAGGATTGCTCTCTCTCTCTCTCTCTCTCTCTCTCTCTCTCTCTCTCTCTCTCTCTCTCTCTCTCTCTCTCTCTCTCTCTCTCTCTCTCTCTCTCTCTCTCTCAATCCATCCACGTATCTAGTATTTCATTGTCTATTTCCCTACGGAAACTCATTCTATAACAAAGTAACTAATAGACAAACAATATTCAATCAGACGAAACATAAACTATTGATAAAATAGATAGATAAAAGATTAAATCAGTGGAGCAAATTTCCTGATGCAGAATGAAAGTATTATGTAAGGTTTCCAGTGACGAGGTGGAAGAATGAAAGCTTTGAATAGTTTGAGTTTTTATGAATATGATGGAATATGTAAATAGAAGTTGAGTTTTCACATTGGACGAAGGAGAAAAATATAAATTAGCCATTGGATTTTTCACCTCACTAATGCATTATGAAAGGAATAATTGTAAGCTGTGGAAAAATGAAGAAAACATTATCAAATCGCCAAACTTATTGTGATATTTTACACTAATGCTGCGCAAACAAATTGAATGCGAAATAAGCACAGGAAAGCTTACACGGATCAGACGCAAATATCACCTTGCAAATGCTTGTATGAAAAAAATGTCATTAAAGTAATGGTTATTTTGAAATTAAATCCTTGAACGTAATATCTTTCCTCACTAATACCAAACAAAACACAAGTGCAGTGGAAATGAAATTAATATAAAATAAATAGTTTTAAAGATTTTCAACAACGGCAGGTATTACAACAAATAACAACAACAACAACAACAACAACAACAACAACAACAACAACAACAACAACAACAACAACAACAACAACAACAACTACTACTACTACTACTACTACTACTACTACTACTACTACTACTACTACTATTACTACTACTACTACTACTACTACTACTACTACTACTACTACCACCACCAAACACTTTACGAATACTTCAGTACAGTACCGAAATACAAATACAATGTCCAGCACAGTGTTAGTAGGAAGACGAATATCAGCGTAGACACGAAACGATTATTTATTCATATGGCCACACGTGTTGATGTCAAACTCTGTTCATCTTGAGTGGCTGAAAGAGAAAGATGTGGACCAAAAGAGTGATGGTGATGTCACATTTGTCCCTTTAGATCCAATGCTGTATGCGGGGAGGCCGGTGACACCCAGTAGTATGTGTACTCAATATGAACATCTCTAAGGGAACGTCTGCTAAAAAAGAGTAAAATGAAAATAAGTAATTAAATACCTAAATGAAATAAGGTAAACAAATTGTGATGAAATATAAATGAAAGAAGAATAGAAATAGGTAATTAAATGTGAAAACAAAATATATGGATAAGCGGAAATAAAAAAAATATATGTGTATATATATATATATATATATATATATATATATATATATATATATATATATATATATATATATATATATATATATATATATATATATATATATATATATATATATATATATATATATATATATATATATATATATATATATATATATATATATATATATATATATATATATATATATATATATATATATATAAAACTACTAATTATTAGGCGATTTTTACGAATTCAATAAAAAAAATGAAAACACAGAAACAAATAATAAATAAAAACACATGCACTTCAATTTCAAATACTCAAACATACGCAAAAAAAAAAAAAAGATAAATAAATAAATAAATAAATTACTACATCCAAACACCCAACAGAATACGAAGTCAACAAAAAATGAAAACACAGAAACAAATAATAAATAAAAACACATGCACTTCAATTTCAAATACTCAAACATACGCAAAAAAAAAAAAAAAGATAAATAAATAAATAAATAAATTACTACATCCAAACACCCAACAGAACACGAAGTCAACAAACAGAAACAAACAGAGGCAGCATTTTAAAACACCCAAAAATACACACCTCCGTACTTAGGTGAGGCGAGGTGCAGGGCGCTAATTTCCCGAAGGTAACAGAGGGCGAGGGCAGGTGAGGGAGTAAGGACAGGTGGAGTGACGGCAGATATGAGTGGGCAAGATTACAGGTAGGGGAGATAAGCAGATGGGATGCCTCTAGCTAAGGTAAGGAAGGAAGTGAGGGAAAGTGTAATGGTAAGACGCGAGTACCTGGTTTACTTAGCCAGGTGTAATGATTAAATGTTGAGTGGGTGATGCACTTAGGTTAGGTGTCAGAGTGTTAGGTAATGTTTCTCTCTCTCTCTCTCTCTCTCTCTCTCTCTCTCTCTCTCTCTCTCTCTCTCTCTCTCTCTCTCTCTCTCTCTCTCTCTCTCTCTCTCTCTCTCTCTCTCTCTCTCTGGAAGCTACACTCTTGATAATAAAGTAAAGTTTGGACTTTATTCTATTTTTTCTTTTCGCTCTTACATATATATATATATATATATATATATATATATATATATATATATATATATATATATATATATATATATATATATATATATATATATATATATATATATATATATATATATATATATATATATATATATATATATATATATAGTATTTTTGTTCTTGTTTCTCTTGCTTCGTATTTTTTTTATCCTGTCTTCTTCTTTTCTTTCTTTCTTTTCCTTTCTTTCTTTCCTTCTTTCTTTCTGTCTTCTCTATCATCCTTTCCTTTCTTATTTTCTTCCTTCTTTCTCTTTGTTCCTTTGTTTTGTTGTTTGTTTATTTATTTATTTTTTGTTATCATTATCATTAGTTAAAATTTAGTGTTTTGCTGGAAAGCGAAAAAAAAAATGAACTGCCTGATACAACTTCAAGGTGTGTTCTAATTTGATTATCAGTTTTATACTTTGGAGAGTCGTTATTATTTTTACATCCGAAAAAAAAAATAGCTACGTACTACTACTACTACTACTACTACTACTACTACTATTACTACTACTAGTACTACTACTACTACTACTACTACTACTACTACTACTACTACTACTACTACTACTACTACTACTACTACTACTCTACTACAGCATTATCAACGACAGCAACAACAACAACTGATAATAATAATAATAATAATAATAATAATAATAATAATAATAGTAACAACGACAACAACAACAACAACTACTACTACTACTACTACTACTACTACTACTACTACTACTACTACTACTACTACTACTACTACTACTACTACTACTGCTACTACTACTGCAGCATTATCAGCAACAACAACAACAACAACAATAACAACAACAACAGCAATAACTAACAACTAAAGCAACTACTACTACTACTACTACTACTGCTGCTACTACTACTACTACTACTACTACTACTACTACTACTACTACTACTACTACTACTACTACTACTACTACTACTACTACTTACATTTTCACCCCTCCCAACTACCACCACCACCACCACCACCGTCACCACCACCACCACCACCACCACCACCACCAACAACAACAATTACAACAACAACAACAACAACTCCAATAACTACCTAACATTAACTCAGCGGCAGTAAGACGTAACTTAATTGAAAAAAAAAAGTAAAACAACAACGACAAAAAAAAAAAAAAAAAAAATAGAGCACTTATGATAACAAGACCACATCATTATCATTATAACAAAAAATAACGAGAACAATAACACATAATGAACGTAACACCACCACCACCACCGCCACCAGTAACAATAATAATACTAATAATGATACACTGGAAGCAGGAAGGGAGTAACAACAAAATGGTTTATCTTGGTGGGGGAAGAGAAAAACAAAAATTACACAAAGGGAAGAAAGAAGGTTCAAAGGGCAGAGGTTACATCAGAGGAGGAAGAGAAAGACGAACAAGAAGAGTAGGAGAATGAGAAGGAAAGGGGGAGAAAGATAACTGAGATAAGGACTGTAGAGGAGAGACACAAAGGAAGAGGAGAGGAAAAAGGAGGGATGAAGAGGGGAAGGAGAAGGGGAAACAAGAAGAGGTAAGGAAAATGGAGAGAGGAACTGTGGAGGAGGAGGAGGAGGATAACGAGGAGAGAAACACAAAGGAGGAGGAGGGAGGATGGAGGGAATGTAGGAGACGGAGGAAGAACAGGAAGGAAAGGAAATGAAGGGGTAAGAGGACGAGGAAGAGGAGGAGGAGAGGAAGAAGAAGAGCGAGAATAGATAATGGAAGAAGGGAATAGAGTGCGCGTGTTTTAAAAAACGAACAGCCTTTCTTCTAATGGATCCCTTTCACACACACACACACACACACACACACACACACACACACACACACACACACACACACACACACACACACACACACACACACACACACACACTTTGTCAGAATGCTTCAAACAATTTGCTACTCACCTTCCCGCCAAATGAAGGCGCAATTTCTTAATGGATTCAGAATTGGTTTACGACGAGTTGAAAATTTCTTGCAGTTGGTCGTTTGTCTATTATTATTATTATTATTATTATTATTATTATTATTATTATTATTATTATTATTATTATTATTATTATTATTATTATTATTATTATTATTATTATTATTATTATTATTATTATTGTTGTTGTTGTTGTTGTTGTTACTACCATTGTTTTGTTATCATTGTTCTATTATCATTGTATATTCTCTCTCTCTCTCTCTCTCTCTCTCTCTCTCTCTCTCTCTCTCTCTCTCTCTCTCTCTCTCTCTCTCTCTCTCTCTCTCAACAATCTGGTGTCAGCACAAAAGCTAACGAGGAAAGCAGGACAGAATATAATGATACTTTATGACCATTTCTGTCCCTCCTTTCCTCCCTTCATTCCCTTCCCTTCCCTTCCCTCCTTCCCTCCCTCCCTCTCTCTCTCTTGTCCTCATTCTGCTTCCCTCTGTCCCTGGCCTGCCTCTCTGCGCTTATCTCGGTCTCTCCTTGTCTCCTTCTCTCCCACTTTACCTCCCTCCCTCCCTCCCTCCGTCCTTTCACCTCCGTATTGTGACTCTATTTCTGTTCCCTGCTATCTTTCTCTATCTAGGTCTGTTCATGTGCTCCCCTTACCTCCTTCCCTCATTTCCTGCTCTCCTTTCGTGCTTATTGGTCACTTCATTACTTCTTGTTTACTGTTCTGTCTCATTCTCTCACTCATTTTTCTGCTCGTATATGTTTTTCTATGCTTCTGTTTGTCTCTCTCTCTCTCTCTCTCTCTCTCTCTCTCTCTCTCTCTCTCTCTCTCTCTCTCTCTCTCTCTCTCTCTCTCTCTCTCTCTCTCTCTCTCTCTCTCTCTCTCTCTCTCTCTCTCTCTCACCGTTCCTTTTTCCCTCCCTTCCACCTGATGTTCTCCTCCACGTCTTTGTCTCCATCTTTCTATCTCTCACTTGTACCCTGTTTTTGTCCCTTCTCTCTCTCTCTCTCTCCCCTTCCATCTTATCCTCCCTCCCTCCTTCCCTCCATCCTGTCAACCATTGTCTCACGTACCTCCTCCTCCCCACCTATCTTGACACTTCTTCCCTTCTATTCCCCATCTTCTCTCTCCTCCCACCCTTCTCCCCCGCATCCCACTCTCCCCTCTCCTAATACCTTGCTCCCCTCCTCTGGCTCCCTTCCCTATCACCCCTCCCACTCTTCTCCCCATCCAAACCCTCCTGCCCATACACCACACTTCCATTTACAGGCACCATTTCTCTCCCATCCCTCCCCTCTTCCGTCTCCCTCCCTCCCCCATACCCACCCACCCAGCCACCTTCCTTCTTTTCCCAGACTTTACTTCTTCCCTACCACTCCCTCCCCTTTTCTACAGACACCGTTTCCCCTTCCATCCCACACCCTCCTGTCTTCTGACTCTCTTTCCTCTTACCCCTCCCCAACAACTTCCTTCCCCCCTCCACTCTTTTCTTATCACTTCCTCACTTCTCCCCCTCCCATCCTTCTCACCCTCCCACCTTCCCTCCCCTTTCCTTATACTTCCCCATTACCCCTCCCATCCCCCCCAACATACCTACGTGTCTGCCTGACGCGGCCCTGTTGGGTACGGCGTTTCGCAGTTGCTCGTGTTGTCCCAGGAACGAAGTGGCCCCGCGCGGGATCGGACGGGCTGTCTGGGCGGCTGTCACGGCGCGGCGCTGATGGTGCATGGGGAGGAGGAGGAGGAGGAGGATTACAGTGAGGGGACAAGGGAGGAGGAACAGAGGATACAGAGATAAAGAGTACAGAATAGAAGAAAAAAATGAATAGGGAAGGAAAGAGGAGATAGTGGTAATGGAGGAGAACAGAGGACATGAGAGGAGAGAATAAAGAAGAAAAAAAGGATAGATAAATTGTTAATATATATATATATATATATATATATATATATATATATATATATATATATATATATATATATATATATATATATATATATATATATATATATATATATATATATATATATATATATATATATATATATATATATATATATATATATATATATATATATATATATATATATATATATATATATATATATATATATATATATATATATATATATATATATATATATATATATATATATATATATATATATATATATATATATATATATATATATATATATATATATATATATATATATATATATATATATATATATATATATATATATATATATATATATATATATATATATATATATATATATATATATATATATATATATATATATATATATATATATATATATATATATATATATATATATATATATATATATATATATATATATATATATATATATATATATATATATATATATATATATATATATATATATATATATATATATATATATATATATATATATATATATATATATATATATATATATATATATATATATATATATATATATATATATATATATATATATATATATATATATATATATATATATATATATATATATATATATATATATATATATATATATATATATATATATATATAAAGGTAAATATTTCTATTCATGTCTTATTGCAATTATTAACGAGGGTATTTTATGTCCTACAGGTAAGCTACGAGTGGCGCACCTGGATAAACAAGTGGAAGGCTCCTCCCCGCCTACTGTGGCTGTCTTGTAGGAGGAAGACGTGAGTGCTTTGCTGTAGTGAGATTTTGCAGTGTTAAGTTAGGTCAGGTTAGGTCACCTGCAGTGTGCTTGTGGGAATGTGGTATCTTTTTTTTGTTTTTTTCTTTTTTTCTATCTTGTTCGTGTTTTTGTTCTCCGTGTTCTAGTTCTTGTTTCTTCTTCTTCTTCTTCTTCTTCTTCTTCTTCTTCTTCTTCTTCTTCTTCTTCTTCTTCTTCTTCTTCTTCTTCTTCTTCTTCTTCTTCTTCTTCTTCTTCTTCTTCTTCTTCTTCTTCTTCTTCTTCTTCTTCTTCTTCTTCTTCTTCTTCTTCTTCTTCTTCTTCTTCTTCTTCTTCTTCTTCTTCTTCTTCTTCTTCTTCTTCTTCTTCTTCTTCTTCTTCTTCTTCTTCTTCTTCTTCTTCTTCTTCTTCTTCTTCTTCTTCTTCTTCTTCTTCTTCTTCTTCTTCTTCTTCTTCTTCTTCTTCATTTTTTCCTTCCTTGTTTCTTTTCTTTTCCTTTTTTCCTACCATCACTACCAATACTACTACTACTACTACTACTACTACTACTACTACCACTACTACTACTACTACTACTACTACTACTACTACTATGATCCATCAGCCTTTCAGGGAACGCCAGCTAAAATTGGTATACATTGTTTTATATTACTGATATATTCATTCTGGTTTATGCGTCCATTTAAAAAAAAATTTTTATTGTGTCTGCAAGATATCTGAAAAAAAAATATTACCTGCTTTGGAAGGAATGTTCATATGAATTAGGATCAAATGTTTATCATTATTATTATTATTATTATTATTATTATTATTATTATTATTATTATTATTATTATCATCATCATTATTATTCAAACTCTGCTTGATTTTGCCTCGGCGTAAGTAATTTTTTCTCAAATAAATTTGTTCCTGATTATTTTTTTCCGCTAGTTTGTTTTATCCCTGAGTTATTTTTCCTTGGTTATTAACATTATTGTTTTTTTCATAAGTTTATATTAGTCTACGGATGCTGCTCAACACATTTAAATATGTATATTAAACCACCACCACCACCACCACCACCACCACCACGAGCATTACCATCATTATCATCATTGAACACATTATTATGGTCATAGGGATTCTGCACTTTGAAATTAAGAAGAAAACTAACAAATTCAAACCACAGAATTTCCTGTAGTGATGTGGGGTCTTGGAGGTGACCAGTTGGGCTACCTTGGTTTGGTTTGGTCTGATGGTCTGACTTGAGGTGGGGTCTCGCCTGGGCTGGTATGGTGTATTCTGGTCTGGTGTGTTTTAGTGTGTTGTGGTGTGGTGTGTTTACTCTCTGGTTTACTAGTCTGATCTGGTTTGGTGTAGAGTCAAGTGGTGTGGTGTGGTGAGGTCTGTGTAGTCTTTGGTCTGACTTGGTGTGGTTTGTTCTGGTGTAGTGTGGTGTAGTGTGGTGTGTCCAGGTCTGATCTTGCCTTGCCTTGGCGTGTCTAGTGTGGTCAGGTGTGATGTAGTCTTGTCTGGCTTGAAAAATAAACTTCCCTAATGTGATGTTTCTTCGTCTGGTCTGCTTGTAAGTCTTGCCTGGTCTAGTCTATTATAGTGAGTTTGCTCTACTCTGGTCTAATCTCACGTGGTCTGATATTAACACGCTCCGACAAACCCACAACAAAAGTCTGAAAGGTAAACATACAACACACACATTACATCTACCTGCTATTAATTCCCCCTCATCACCTCGTATTAGTGTGGGTCAGGATTCGGGAAACCATTCTTTACTGACTCGTCTTCAATCTAGTCTGTACATTTCAAAATCTGAGGTCACTTCCCTACAACCTGACGCGTGTGTGGAGAGAGTAAGAACACCTCCAGACGCTTTAATCTTCGCTTGCTCGACGCTTCGTGCACCGCGGGGCTAGATTAGGTGAAGGAGGAAGAGAAGGAAAAAGATAAAGATCAGTGGAGAATGGAGGAAGAGGCATGGAAATAGAAAGTGAAGGAGTAGGAGGAAGAGAAAATGAAGGAAGAATTGGTGGTAGGAGAAGAGGATGAGGAGGAATAAAAGATCAGGGAAAAGTTTTAGGAATAGTAGAAGGAGGAGGAGGAGGAAAAAGATGAAGAACAAGAACAAGAATCAGAACAAGAGAAGGAGGAAGAGTAGGTGGGACTGAAAGAAGAAGTAAAAGTGGAAGAAAGAGAAGTAAAAGTTGATGATGATGAAGATAAGGAGCAACAAGTGCTAGAAAGAAAGAGGAGAAATAGAAGATGGAAGAGGAGATAAAGGAATACGAAAAGGTAATGGGGGAGGTGGAGGAAGAAGAGCAGGAGGAGGTGGAGGTGGAGGAAGAAGAAAAGGAGGAGGAAGAGGAGAAGCATCCAAATTTTAGGTATGGCAACAGGAAGAGATGGAGAAGAAGCAGGAGGAGGAGGAGGAGGAGGAGGAGGAGGAGGAGGAGGAGGAGGAGGAGGAGGAGGAGGAGGAGGAGGAGGAGGAGGAAAAACATGAAGCACTTTTAGGGAAGAAACAAATAAAATAAAAAACAGGAGACTTATTGGTTCTCACGAAGCTGTTTAGGATAAGCTATTTTATTTTATTTTTTCTTATTTTATTGAACTAGAGTGAAAAAAATATGGAATAGAGAAGACAAAGGGTGAAAGCGGAGGATGAAAGAAGAAGGGGAGGAGGTAAAAAAAAAAGATGAAAGGGAGAGAGAAAAGAGACAAAGGAGGAGAGAGAGAGAGAGAGAGAGAGAGAGAGAGAGAGAGAGAGAGAGAGAGAGAGAGAGAGAGAGAGAGAGAGAGACAGAGAGAGAGAGAGAGAGAGAGAGAGAGAGAGAGAGAGAGAGAGAGAGAGAGAGAGAGAGAAAGGACAGATTAAATTTAGAAAGGATGCAACTAAGGATTCGCCCTTTCGAGTTTGGAAGAATATGGAAAGACGGAAAGAAAAAAAAAATGAAAAAAAATCCTTGACATGCGACTCAGGACAGCACGAAAACAACAACAAAAATAAATAAAAAAATAAAAACAAGATCTAACATGAACTGAATAAAACTTGAGAGTCATAAAACAGACAGGTGAGAACAGGTGAGGGTGTTTTTTGTATTTACAGTTGGACGAGAGAGAGAGAGAGAGAGAGAGAGAGAGAGAGAGAGAGAGAGAGAGAGAGAGAGAGAGAGAGAGAGAGAGAGAGAGAGAGAGAGAGTGCGAAGGGGAGATAGGGAAGAAAAAAGAAAAGGAAAAGAAAACCGGTGAAGGAAGGAGAGTAAAAGAAAGTGAGAGGAAGAGACGAAGATAGACGAAAGTGGGGGAATGTGATAGCAGAGAAGAGAGGAGTGGAGGGGAAGAGAATAGAAGCAAAAAGGTGGAAAGGATAATAGAGATGATGAAAGAATGAGACAGGAGGAAAGAGCATACAGGTGAATTGTAGGAGGAGGAGGATGGGGAGGAGGAGGAGGAGGAGGAGGAGGAGGATCACCAAAGGAAGAGAGAGAAAGAGAGGAAGCAAACAACAGGGCAGAGGCAGGTTGTGATAAGCTGTAAGGGAAGCAGGGTAGTAAGTAAAGTAAAGACGAAGGCTTCCACGTATCCTTCCCTCCATCTATTGCAGGAAAAACAAAGAACACTGTGGAAAGGGAAAACATTGAAAAGGCCTGTGGAAAATTTTTTTATAGCAAGGAAATAGAAATGACACCTACACTAATACAACTACTACCAGCGGGGAACAAACAGTGAGAGACTAGTTTTTTTTTTTTTTTTTATCTCCCTTGGCCGGTGGTCCTCTGGCGTGAAAAAGGAGACCAGCGGGAATAACCTCAAGAAAGCTATAGATATAAAAGGTATTTCTTACGTGTGATAGAGGATAGCTTTTGACAAGAAAAATGACGGTAAATAAAATGAATGAATAAAATAGATAGGTAGATAAATAGAAAAATAAATAAATAAATAAAATCCTCTTCTCTGTAGCTCTAAATAAGTAGGCGACATACAGATCCAAAGACCATTCTTATTTATATTTGTTGAACTTATTAAAATCTACTACAGTGGCGCATAGTACCTTAGACTCATTACCGGATCAGAGTCTTGCGTGCTTATTTACGTAATCTCTTGAAATCTGCAACCTTTATTCTACTGACGATATTAGAAAGTAGATCATTCCAGATAATAGCAACCCGATTAAAGAAGAAACACTTTGCTCTATTGAAGGAAAATTGTTTGCTGATTGCCTTAAAACTATGAGCTGCAGTTTATTTATTTATTTATTTTTTTTCCCATAAGCTTTTGATGAAATTGCCTGAGTATTTTTAAGTCTTTCAATGATTCAAGTGATCGTTTAACAAAGATTACCATTAGGAAAAAAAAACAAAAAAAACAACGGAAATAAGTACAGAAGTAGAAGTAGAAGGAAGAGAAACAGAAGGGAAGTTACGTGGTTGAAGAGGAGGAGGAGGAGGAGGAGGAGGAAGAAGAAGAGGAGGAGGAGGAGGAGGAGGAGGAGGAGGAGGAGGAGGAGGAGGAGGAGGAGGAGGAGGGTGGGGGAAGGACAACAAGAATAAGAACCAGAATAAGAAGAAAAGGAGGAAGAATTATTGGTAGAGGAAGAAAAGTAGTAAAAGTGAAAGAAAGAGATGGTGATGGAGGAGGAAGGCGAAGAAGAACAAGAACCGGAGAAAGAAGAACCAGAAGAAAAGGAGGAAGAATAGTTGGTAAAGGAAGAAGAAGTAAAGGTGGAAGAAAATGATGATAATAGAAAGGAGGAACAGTAGGTGATAGGAAAAAAAAAAAGATGGGAGGGGGAGAAGAAAAACAAAACTCAGGCATCTGCAGCATTCGAAAATAGCCCTCATGAGAGAAAAAGAAAAAAAAAACGTTTACAACACGACTTTTCCTCCTCTGTGATGTGTGTCTATATTTGATGGATCGGCTGTGTGTAAAAATAATCTTATGCATTAACGTCACCAAACCCTTTGACTATTCTAAAAACGTGAAATAGATAACTTTATCATTGCAGTTCTTGAAGTCTCCTTTCATCATGCAGTGTATTTCGCTGGCCGTGAGGAGACGAGATAAGCGAAGGAGGAGGAGGAGGAGCAAGAGGAGGTGGAGAAGGACAGGAAGGAAAAGAAAAAAAGTCCAATAAAAGCATGACGGAGAGCGAATAGAAGAAAAGATATTGAACTAAGAATAGATAGCAAAGCCGAGCGGAGAAATAATGATGGATGAAAAAAAGAAATAAAGGAAAGAGAAGTAGAGATGAGGAGATATGTAAACGAGGAGGAGGAGGAGGAGAATGAGGAGAGGTGGAATGAGAAGCGTGGAGAAGCAGATGGGAGGAAGGAGAGTGTCAATAGAAGGAATGAAGAGGAGATAGAGTTTGCAGGCAGGGAAGCTCGCAATAAGGGAGGAATGAGAGAGAGAGAGAGAGAGAGAGAGAGAGAGAGAGAGAGAGAGAGAGAGAGAGAGAGAGAGAGAGAGAGAGAGAGAGAGATGCACACACAAACGTAGGCAAACGAAAGAATTGGAAGAAAGAAAGAAAGTGAAAAAAGGAGTAAAGAATGAAAAGAAAAAAGAAAAGAACAGTACATGGAGAGAAACGAGGAGAAAGAAAACCATGGACAAGAGAGAGAGAGAGAGAGAGAGAGAGAGAGAGAGAGAGAGAGAGAGAGAGAGAGAGAGAGAGAGAGAGAGAGAGAGAGAGAGAGAGAGAGAGAGAGGACGATTACCTGAGTGGAATTTGGAGGCGGGTGAAAAATGCTCACAGGAAACTCCATCGAGAGCAGGTAACGAGAAGACACAGGTGTGTGTGTGTGTGTGTGTGTGTGTGTGTGTGTGTGTGTGTGTGTGTGTGTGTGTGTGTGTGTGTGTGTGTGTGACTCAAATGGTGGAGGTTCACGCCTTAAGTGCAAACCAGATGGACTCACGAACCTACTGATGCATCACTCCTCCTCCTCCTCCTCCTCCTCCTCCTCCTCCTCCTCCTCCTCCTCCTCCTCCTCCTCCTCCTCCTCCTCCTCCTCCTCCTCCTCCTCCTCCACTCAGTCCAGGCTGCCCAGCTCACTTAACTGCTTCCCGCCCGTGCCACTTTGTCACTGCCCTATTCTCTCTCTCTCTCTCTCTCTCTCTCTCTCTCTCTCTCTCTCTCTCTCTCTCTCTCTCTCTCTCTCTCTCTCTCTCTCTCTCTCTTTCTTTCTTTCTTTCTTTCTTTCTTTCTTTCTTTCTTTCTTTCTCTCTCTCTCTCTCTCTCTCTCTCTCTCTCTCTCTCTCTCTCTCTCTCTCTCTCTCTCTCTCTCTCTCTCTCTCTCTCTCTCTCTCTCTCTCTCTCTCTCTCTCTCTCTCTCTCTCTCTCTCTCTCTCTCTCTCTCTCTCTCTCTCTCTCTCTCTCTCTCTCTCTCTCTCTCTCTCTCTCTCTCTCTCTCTCTCTCTCTCTCTCTCTCACACACACACACACACACACACACACACACACACACACACACACACACACACACACACACACACACACACACACACACACACACACACACACACACACACACACACACACACATTCCTTCATCTCCTCTGCTTCTCTTTCCACCTCACGTACTCTCTCTCCCCTCTCTCTTTCACTTTCCTCTCCCTTTCTCTCTTCCTTCTTCACTCCACCAGCCTACCTGCCTTTATCTCCTTACTCTCCCGGCTCCCATTCTTCCACTCACCGTCACTCTCCCTGTCTTCTCTTCCCCTCTCCCTCTTCTCTCCCTCAGCCAACGTTAGGCTCACTGTGGTGGTTGCAATGGAGATGGTGCGGAGCGGGTCTCCACCACTAGGGAGGAGAGGCAAAGCAAGGCACACACCATACCACACCACAACACCACACAACACTGTTCGACTCTTGACCAGCAGGGGCACAGGAAACGCAGGTAACAGTGCAGGTGTTTATTCACAGAAGGTGTGAACAGAAGGCTGGAGGTAGGTGATCTCCCGGCGCCAGGCCGCGCACTTCCACTTAACACTTATGACTGAAGCCTAGCTCGTTCACTCATACACGTATTCATGCCTCACACAAGTCTCGCTCATTCACTCGTTCACACAACTAGCTAACAACCACACACCTCCCCCGAGACATAAGGAAGATTCCTTATCTTTGTTATGGCTACCGTAACACATGAAACAAAGTTACAATGATTGAAGTACAGAAAACACGGTACATATACACAAAACAAACACAGCGTACAATGAACACGTACGACTAATCGTAGGTGCTACGGTGCCACCGCACCTGCAGTCGTCTCGGCTCCCTACGCTGTCGGCTGCTTCGACGCTCTGGTTGCTCTCGGCCACGGTGTACCCCGTTACCCTGATGCTCCGGGCTGCCGGGATGGTGGTGTTCCTCGTGACCCTGATGCTGAAGCGCTGCACCGCCATGAGCGGTGTGCTGCTCGACAGGAAGGGGAGCAAGAGGTCTGTGTGGGCGTAGGTGTCTTCTATTACGCCACATCACGCGACCGCTGCCCATCTTGATGAGGTAGTCTCTCCTTCGCCCAACAGCCACGATGACACCCAGGCGATCCCAGAGGCCTGTCGTGTGATCTTGAACGTCGACGTGGCCACCGAGGTGCAGGAGAGGAAGAGTACGGGCGGACGCGTCGTGGCGAAGTTTCGCTTTCTTCCTCAGTCGCTCTGCCTTGGCGTCGCACTCATCAGCAGCGCGCTGCCACTGCTGAGCGTATGAGCGATGATGAGCCGGGACACAGGACCTCATAGGATGACCGAAGAGGACTTGTGCTGGTGATCGCCCTTCCGCCCTCGGAGTGTTGCGCAGTTCCAGCAACCCGCGAGCGAACGCATCCTCGTCCAGGTGTCCCTGCTGTGTGGTCGTGAGGATCAGCTTCTTCACGGACTTGACCGCTGCCTCGGCGTGACCATTGGAGCGTGGATAATGAGGTGAAGATACACGATGCTCCACCCCCCATCGAGCCAGGAAGCGCCGTACCGATGAAGAAGTGAACTGCGGTCCACCGTCAGTCCTCAGGAGAAC
Source organism: Scylla paramamosain (assembly GCF_035594125.1). Classification (NCBI taxonomy): domain Eukaryota; kingdom Metazoa; phylum Arthropoda; class Malacostraca; order Decapoda; family Portunidae; genus Scylla; species Scylla paramamosain. The sequence continues at coordinate 14,740,460 of NC_087162.1, read as the reverse complement.
AGGCACGCCCGTGTCGGCGAACACACCCCGAAGGACACGAACGAGCTGATCAGCCGATGCTGGACGTGAGCATGCAGACACGTGAGGCCACCCAGACAAGCGATCTACATACACGAGGTATGTACGGCCTGCTGCGTGGAAGTAGTCTGCAGAAACTGACTCAAACACCCTGCTGGGTGTGTCCGTGTCCTGCCAGAGAGGTTCGTTGGCTTGGCTTGGTAGGAGTGGACGGCATAGTGAGCATCCAGAAACGACGTTCTCAACGTCTCTGTCCATACCAGGCCAGTACACCGTTTGTCGGGCCCGTCGCTTGGTGCGCTCCATCCCCTGATGACTGTCATGGAGTCGCTCTAGTGTTTCTCGGCGGAGGCTGTGAGGAATAAGAAGCCTCGGCCCGTAAACCACCAGGTCGTCGTCTACGGCCAGCAGACTGCGCACCGGCCAGTACGTACGCAAGCGGTGATCGAGGTCGTGGCAATGATCAGGGAAGCCCTCGATGATGACGTTCTTGAGCAAGCAGTACTCCCCGTCTCTTGCTGCTGCGGCACGTACCATTTCCACAGTCTGATCCTGGAGTGGTGCTAAGCGGACGCCGTCCTCATTGGTGGCAGATAACGCTGAGATGACCGCTGAGTGGAGAGGGTCGAGGTCACCAGAAGTAGCAGCATCCTCTTCCTCCACTGGGTCCTGTACTGGAGCACGTGAGAGGGCGTCGGGCACACAGTGTGTCGATCCCTTAATTTCTTCACGCCAATTGTAAGGGATTGTACGAGATGCTGTTACGGCGAAGGGTCGAGCGTCGTCTGTCAACTCGATGGCCATGGATCCACCAGCCATTGCACGTAAACCTTCCTTTGCTTCGAAGACGCTGGGAAAGGCCTTGATCACAGCAGCAGCGTGCCCCGCACGCTGCTGTGGCGTTGGGTCGTAGGAATGAGGCCAGCTGATCACTTCTGTGGGCGTAGATAGAGGTGGCTGCGAGGCGGTCGGGTACTTGATGGAGCTGTTGCCGGTGTGCTGTTCTTCCCTGCGTAGCGGTCGGATTTGAGCCGGAAAATCTTCGGGGAGGATTCCGAGAGCGATGGAATCGTACCAGCTAAGCAGCGCCCCCTTCACCTCCTTCACCACGCTCACAACAGTCTCAGCTTCCCTGTCGCCCAGTTGCAAGTGCGACGAGAAAGTTCCTACACAGGTGAGGGGGTGATTACCGGCAGCATAAAGTCCATCACCATCAGCGGGCGCCAAGCTGGAGGGCGGGATTCCAAGGAGTGTTGCCGTGTCGAGGCCAATAACGGTCGTTTCGGCCCCAGAGTCAGGAGTCCACGTAATCTTGTCTCTTCCAGCGGGATGTGTGGCGGTAATGAGCACCTGGGGCGCAGGTCGTGCCGTCACCGTCTTTGTGTATACGCCTGATAAGAGCTGGTATACACTGGCACTGGCTCCCCGCCTCGGGCCTGCACCGCGATGAGGAGAGACAGTTGAGGAACTCCTCGAAGCTCCTCGTCGTTTCCTCACTGTCTGCTGACATACACTCGCAAAATGCCCTCTTTTCCCGCAGTTACGACACACTTTATCTATTGCCTGGCATCCCCTTTTGTCACTGCGACAATCTTTGCCACAACGATAACAGCCCGTGGGGCTTGAGCCCCCGAAACTGCCCTTCCTGTAGTTCGAGACAGCGTTCACACCATGGCTCGAAGAGTGAGAGCCGCCCCTTAGTACTGCACTACACTGGTTAGCGCTCTCTGATGCTCTGCAAATATCTATGGCGTTTTCAAGGGTGAGTTTCTTGTTTTCCAGCATGCGTTTCAGAGCCACTTCGTCTCGTGTCCCAACGACAATTCTGTCACGCAGCTGATGGTTTATGCACTGGTCGCAAAAGTCACAGAAATTGGCGATTTCCTTAACAGCACATAAAAAGTCGTCAAAACCTTCTTGCGTTTCTTGCACGCGGGAGTAGAAGTCTCTTCTATCCATGATGATGTTGCGCTGGCTTCGCAGGTACTCACACATTGCATCGAGGATGGTTCTTAACTCCGCGTCTCTCGGTAAGCTTATCCCGTAGCGAAGTGTACGGGTCCACTCGTCGTCTAGGACAGCAGCGAGTGCCGCCCTCTGCTCAGCCAGGGAGAGACAGTCTATCCTGGCGAGGGTTACGTATCCTTCAAACTTATGGCGCCACGTGTCGAACTCACGTAAAGATGCTGACGCCGTTAAGTGAGGAATGATGGTGGCGGACGTCGGGAACCTCGCGCCCTGGGTAGACGTGCTGCGGGCTGTGGTTTCGCCTTCATTGCTCGCCGTGGTGCGACTGGGAGCTTGTGTCCCCACTCTCTCCAGCAGCTGGGTTAAACGCTCCTCGCGAGCCTGACTCTGCTCCGACTGTCGCGCTAGCAGGGCAGCCAGCGCCTCCAACTGCTTCTCCATTCTGCGCCGTACCCACTGCAGCCTTGTCCTGATCCTACTCACTGCGCCATGTTCGACTCTTGACCAGCAGGGGCACAGGAAACGCAGGTAACAGTGCAGGTGTTTATTCACAGAAGGTGTGAACAGAAGGCTGGAGGTAGGTGATCTCCCGGCGCCAGGCCGCGCACTTCCACTTAACACTTATGACTGAAGCCTAGCTCGTTCACTCATACACGTATTCATGCCTCACACAAGTCTCGCTCATTCACTCGTTCACACAACTAGCTAACAACCACACAAACACCATATTCTGAAACACTCTGTTCTCTCACCATGATTACTTTCAAAGGTTGGAGACGATAAGCCGCGTTATCATGGGTGTTTCTTCTGTTCATGATGTAGGAGTCTTGTTAATTTTGTTACAGCTATAAAAATATCCGTAAAAATCCGTGTAACTTCAACTAAAGGCTTTTGAATGTAGTGGAGGTGCGGCGCAGGAGTGTTTCTGAGTACGGTGTGAGTCCTGGAGTGGTTGGCTGGTGTGGCGAGAGTTGAGTGCAGGGCGAGTGTTTAGTGGTTGTGGGCGAGTGTGGTGTGTGGTGATTCGGGATATGATCTGTGGAATGGACTTGAGGCTTGAGGGGATAGTGAGGACATAGATATGTGATGGAAGCTGATGTAGAAGAAGAAGAAGAAAAAGAAGAAGAAGAAGAAGAAGAAAAAGAAGAAGAAGAAGAAGAAGAAGAAGGAGAAGAAATGTATGTGATGATTCCATCATGTGCATAGGAAAATGGTGAAGTCTGGAATAGAAGTAGAAAAGAAGTGAAGAAATCTGAAATATAAGTACTTGAAAACTCCAAACTCTGAAATTAGAAATAAAAGATAGATAGCTTGAAATAAATGAAAAAGAAAAAAAAATGGAAATACAAGAATTCACATTGAAATAAAAACCAAGCAGTCAGCGGATTCTATCTGAGGAAGTCAGCTTGCTTAAATTAGTCTTAGTCCTTTACAGTGGATCTTACTATTTCTGAGACCGACAAAGGGAACAAAAGTTTGATGCGCGACGAATGTATGTGCACACACACAGAAAAGTTTTGTTACACATTCAGCACGATACACACTGACACCAAAGACGGAGCCGGTGATGTTGGTATCCCTGCGTGTGCTTAATGCGGCTTTTTTTTTTTTTTGTAGGAAAGACACTGGCCAAGGGCAACAAAAATCCAATAAAAAAAAAATGCCCACTGAAATGCCAGTCCCACAAAAGGGTCAAAGCAGTGGTCAAAAATTGATGAATAAGTGTCTTGAAACCTCCTCTTGAAGGAATTCAAGTCATAGGAAGGTGGAAATACAGAAGCAGGCAGGGAGTTCCAGAGTTTACCAGAGAAAGTGACCAATGATTGAGAGTACTGGTTAACTCTTGCGTTAGAGAGGTGGACAGAATAGGGAGGAGAGAAAGAAGAAAGTCTTGTGCAGCGAGGCCGCGGGAGGAGGGGAGGCATGCAGTTAGCAGGATCAGAAGAGCAGTTAGCATGAAAATAGCGGTAGAAGACAGCTAGAGATGCAACATTGCGGCGGTGAGAGAGAGGCTGAAGACAGTCAGTTAGAGGAGAGGAGTTGATGAGACGAAAAGCTTTTGATTCCACCCTGTCTAGAAGAGCAGTATGAGTGGAACCCCCCTAGACATGTGAAGCATACTCCACACATGGACGGATAAGGCCCTTGTACAGAGTTAGCAGCTGGGGGGAGGGGTGAGAAAAACTGGCAGAGATGTCTCAGAACGCCTAACTTCATAGAAGCTGTTTTAGCTAGAGATGATATGTGAAGTTTCCAGTTCAGATTATAAGTAAAGGACAGACCAAGGATGTTCAGTGTAGAAGAGGGGGACAGTTGAGTGTCATTGAAGAAGAGAGGATAGTTGTCTGGAAGGCTTTGTCGAGTTGATAGATGGAGGAATTGAGTTTTTGAGGCATTGAACAATACCAAGTTTGTTCTGCACCAATCAGAAATTTTAGAGAGATCAGAAGTCAAGCGTTCTGTGGGTTCCCTGCGTGAAATGTTTACCTCCTGAAGGGTTGGACGTCTATGAAAAGACGTGGAAAAGTACAGGCTGGTATCATCACCGTAGGAGTGGATAGGACAAGAAGTTTGGTTTAGAAGATCATTAATGAAAAATAAGAAGAGAGTGGGTGACAGGACAGAACCCTGAGGAACACCACTGTTAATAGATTTAGAAGAACAGTGACTGTCTACCACAGCAGCAATAGAACGGTCAGAAAGGAAACTTGAGATGAAGTCACAGAGAGAAGGAGAGAAGCCGTAGGAGGGTAGTTTGGAAATCATAGCTTTGTGCCAGACTCTATCAAAAGCTTTTGATATGTCCAAGGCAACAGCAAAAGTTTCACCAAAATCTCTAAAAGAGGATGACCAAGACTCAGTAAGGAAAGCCAGAAGATCACCAGTAGAGCAACCTTGACGGAACCCATCCTGGCGATCAGATAGAAGGTTGTGAAGTGATAGATGTTTAAGAATCTTCCTGTTGAGGATAGATTAAAAAACTTTAGATAGGCAGGAAGTTAAAGCAATAGGACGGTAGTTTGAGGATTAGAACGGTCATCCTTTTTAGGAACAGGTTGAATGTAGGCAAACTTCCAGCAAGAAGGAAAGGTAGATGTTGACAGACAAAGCTGAAAGAGTTTGACTAGGCAAGGTGCAAGCACGGAGGCACAGTTTCGGAGAACAATAGGAGGGACCCCATCAGGTCCATAAGCCTTCCGAGGGTTTAGGCCAACGAGGGCATGGAAAACATCATTGCGAAGAATTTTAATAGGTGGCATGAAGTAGTCAGAGGGTGGAGGAGGGGGAGGGACAAGCCCAGAATCATCCAAGGTAGATTTTTTAGCAAAGGTTTGAGAGAAGAGTTCAGCTTTAGAAATAGATGTGATAGCAGTGGTGCCGTCTGGTTGAAACAGAGGAGGGAAAGAAGAAGAAGCAAAGTTATTGGAGATATTTTTGGCTAGATGCCAGAAGACACGAGGGGAGTTAGATCTTGAAAGGTTTTGACACTTTCTGTTAATGAAGGAGTTTTTGGCTAGTTGGAGAACAGACTTGGCATGGTTCCGGGCAGAAATATAAAGTGCATGAGATTCTGGTGATGGAAGGCTTAAGTACCTTTTGTGGGCCACCTGTCTATCATGTATAGCACGAGAACAAGCTGTGTTAAACCAAGGTTTAGAAGGTTTAGGACGAGAAAATGAGTGAGGAATGTACGCCTCCATGCTAGACACTATCACCTCTGTTATGCGCTCAGCACACAAAGACGGGTCTCTGACACGGAAGCAGTAGTCATTCCAAGGAAAATCAGCAAAATACCTCCTCAGGTCCCCTCAAGTAGCAGAGGCAAAACGCCAGAGGCACCTTCGCTTAGGGGGATCCTGAGGAGAGATTGGAGCGATAGGACAAGATACAGATATGAGATTGTGATCGGAGGAGCCCAACGGAGAAGAAAGGGTGACAGCATAAGCAGAAGGATTAGAGGTCAGGAAAAGGTCAAGAATGTTGGGCGTATCTCCAAGACGGTCAATTGCTCTAGGTCGTGGAGGATAGCAAAGTTGTAGGCTAGTTCACCTGGATGGTCAGTGAAGGGAGAGGAAAGCCAAAGCTGGTGGTGAACATTGAAGTCTCCAAGAATGGAGGTCTTTGCAAAAGGGAAGAGAGTCAGAATGTGCTCCACTTTGGAAGTTAAGTAGTCAAAGAATTTCTTATAGTCAGAGGAGTTAGGTGAGAGGTATACAGCACAGATAAATTTAGTTTGAGAGTGACTCTGTAGTCGTAGCCAGATGGTGGAAAACTCGGAAGTTTCAAGAGCGTGGGCACGAGAGCAGGTTAAGTCACTGCGCACATAAACGCAGCATCCAGCTTTGGATCGAAAATGAGGATAGAGAAAGTAGGAGGGAACAGAAAAGGGGCTACTGTCAGTTGCCTCAGACACCTGAGTTTCAGTGAGGAAAAGAAGATGAGGTTTAGAAAAGGAGAGTTGGTGTTCTACAGATTGAAAATTAGGTCTTAGACCGCAAATGTTATAGAAGTTAATGAAGAAAAAGTTGAGGGGGGGTGTCAAGACACTTAGGCTCGTCGACAGAAAGGCAGTCCGACCTTGGGACATTTATGGTCCCCTCGCCAGATGGGGACTCCGAGGCTGGTGTAGGAGTCGCCATTATGATTTTAAAATTTTTGAGTGAAGGGTGTGTGTGTTATTAGGTGCTTGTAGTTTTGTGTGGAGGAAAAGAGTTGTCTTTAGAGGGCAGACTGTGATTGCCTCCTCGTGTTGTGAGACACAAAGGGAAACGTTCAGTGAGGTCAGAGCTGGGTTCAATGATAAGTTCACAGCACCCCCTGAACAGTACTTTAGACCTCACTGGGAGTAATTATCGTTTCGGCAGGTGTACTACAAGCTGTGGCGGTATGAATCAAGTGAGCGACACTCGTGACAAAAGCCGTACATATAGTTAGCTAGATCGATACACAGTGACAAATATTAACTGTGTTCATTGCTTCTCCAGCGCATGTTTCTGCCAGGTCCTTTGTGACACCCTGCACAACAAAATGCTTACCAACCCCGCCGAGACTACCAGATTTATTATCAAACTCGTGGGATTCCACTGTAACGATACTTTCTTGAGTGTGTGTACAGAGTGTACAATGTATTGAAGGACGGGTGTGTCTTTTGGCGGTGTCCCAACAAGAAGTGTAAAATTGGAACAAGCAGCATAGCGACGGCCAGAGTTGCGGAACAGTTGGAGGCTGACCATGAGCAGGATGAAAAGAAACTCGAGACACAACTGCGTGCACACAAAAAAGGAAGGCAGGTGATGACGTCATGACGGCAAGACTTTCCGTGTTCATAATGACAAAGCTGCACATTTTTCCTGGCAATCTATCGAAACCCGTTGATATTAAATGTGCAGCTCACTCGATATAGGTACCGGGAAAGTGTGTCTTGTTTTGCCCAAGAATCGTGAGAGAATGCATCAAGCTCTGCATTCCTTTGACGCTGCCTCCAGAAATAACAGATTTTGTCTTTGAGAATAATCCAGACTGGAATTGTTGTCCTCTCCTGGAAATACAGTTCACCTTTAGTGAAGAGATCCTCGTTAATTGAGCCCTCAGGAGTTGTCTAGAGTTCTTTTATCAGCTATATGAACTATACACAGCTTACGCAACGGATATTATGCTCATTAGTGTGTGCCCTTGACGGAACAGAGAAGATTCACAGAACCGTGTGGCCCTCTGTAACAGACTTTTGTTCAGCAAGAAAGGTTTAGTTGCGAGCTTCAGCGATGCACGATGATTCTGAATTCCCTGCGCTCACTGTCCTGAAGGAAATGTTTACAGACGCAGTCATCAGATGGTGCAGATTGTGTATCTATGAAAGGCAGGCATGAGAGCGAATAAAAAGTTCGGCTTTAGTTAGGAACATAAAAACAACAATAGTGACACAGGCCAGTGACGGAAGCTTTTATTTGATCTCCATTCCACTGACCCACCAGATGTCCAGGATTGCTTTGTTGATGATGCCAAGCGCACCGCAGGATGACATGCACGCCCTCTGTTGACCATCTTGTCGATAATTACATTTGCCACAAATGAGTCGAAATCTCATGAGGTGCTTTGAGTTCAAGTTCCTTCGGGTCAAAAATGTACAAACGAACAATTTCGCGGAATCCCTCCATGTGCGTTTTAATAAGTATTTGGAAAGCTTCAGGTTTCAGCGTATGTAAAAATCACCGGCCAGCTAGCAACTCCCATGAAAGTTGAAAGAGACGCCTCACTCAACAAATATGTATAATTCAGAGTGACAAGCAGACGTCACTGTGTGAGGCGTTTAGACTTCCTTTCCATGACGATATGCAGCGTTGTGCCAGTAGTGCATGTGTCACTTCTGAGATCAGTCAGTGTGTCTGCCTTTCATGCTAAGAGTGTATAAAACTTCACATCAACCCGTTAACTAACGTACTCCTACATTTATTTATTTATTTAGTTACTTTATTATTATTATTATTATTATTATTATTATTATTATTATTATTATTATTATTATTATTATTATTGTTATTTATTTTTTTAGTAAATAGTATTAGCTAAAGTTATATGTTTCACTTTCAACCTTCCCTATCACATCCCATGACTTCCTTCCTTTTTCCTTGAACCTCGCTGCTCTTTTACCTCTAACTCCTAGAATTTGCCTTGGTAATATTCACAGACAACCTCACTAGTCTCATTAGACTTGGTACTGTCTGTGTTTTCCTTTGTATCCCAGGCGTCAGCTCAGGCGGCGTGGGCGACCCTGGAGCTGCCGACACGCTCGCGATCAGCCAGATGAATTTTAAATACTGTTGAGTCTTGCCGTGTTGAATGTTTAATGCGTTCGCAGGGGTGGAGGTGGTGAGTGTTAGTGATATGCTTCCTCTTTTTCCTTCTTCTTCTTCTTCTTTTTCTTCTTCTTCTTCTTCTTCTTCTTCTTCTTCTTCTTCTTCTTCTTCTTCTTCTTCTTCTTTTTCTTTCTTCATCATCTTCTTCCTTCTTCTTCTTCTTCTTCTTCTTCTTCTTCTTCTTCTTCTTCTTCTTCTTCTTCTTCTTCTCCTCCTCCTCCCTCTCCTCCTCCTCCTCCTTCTTCTTCTTCTTCTTCTTCTTCTTCTTCTTCTTCTTCTTCTTCTTCTTCTTCTTCTTCTTCTTCTTCTTCTTCTTCTTCTTCATTTTTCCTCTTTCTTTTTCTTTCTTTCTTTTTCTTCTTCTTCTTCTTCTTCTTCTTCTTCTTCTTTTTTTTTCTTCTTCTTCTTCTTCTTCTTCTTCTTCTTCTTCTTCTTCTTCTTCTTCTTCTTCTTCTCCTCCTCCTCCTCCTCCTCCTCCTCCTCCTCCTCCTCCTCCTCCTCCTCCTCCTCCTCCTCCTCCTCCTCCTCCTCCTCCTCCTCCTCCTCCTCCTTTTTTTCTTTCTTTTTCTTTCTTCTTTTTCTTTTTCCTTTTCCTTTTTTCTCTTCTTCTTCTTCTTCTTCTTCTTCTTTTTCTTCTTCTTCTTCTTCTTCTTCTTCTTCTTCTTCTTCTTCTTCTTGAGTTTGATGCTGCTGCTGCTGCTGCTGCTCAAAATAAAAGTAAAGAAATGGATCGAGTTCAGAAAAAAAAATATAGATTGGATACAAAAAAATAACCTTTTCTTTTCGCTGTACAAAGAGAAAGTACAAGCAAAGCCAAAAGGAATTTTAAATTTTTGGGGCGTGTTGATCCCTTCCCTTTCCCCCACTCCCTCCCTCCCTAGTCGTGTCGGGCTGAACAAAGCAAGGAATTTAGAGAGAGGCGAAGGAAGGCACTTGTTCGCGGGAATCAGGAATGAATGCAGATAAGAATAACTTAATGCAAAGAGCGTTAACGCTGGAGATGCAAACAGAAAACGGAGGGCAGGGAACTTCGAAACCGGAGGAGAGGGAGGACAAGGCAGGAGGGAAGGCAAGGAATGGGAGAAGACTAGGAGGGAAGCAAGCAAGCAAAACAAACAAACAAACAAACAAACAAACAAACAAGGAAGGAACGAAGGAAGAGAGGAAGGCAGTTGAATTCTCTTGTAGGAAATAAATGCAAGAACAATAAAAATAAAAAAATGCATACGGTATAAATAACAAAATGTATTCGAGGGAAGTGAAGAAGAAGGAAAAAGATTAAATAAAGGTATGTAGTAAAGATGTTATATGTTAATCTACAAAAGTAAAACCAGGAAAATGTCTATTACTGCGGCACTTCAAAGACACCAGTTTAAGAAAATGCATATAACTTCTAATTTGCAGAAGTTATTTAATGGGTATGAAGATGAAAAAAAAAAAAAATAAATAAAAATAAAGAAGGTATGTAGATAAGACCTTAGCAATTAACCTGTAAAAATAGTATAAATAGAATATGTTTCTGTATCCTTCCAGCACTTCAAGACACTTCGCACAGTAACTTTTGACTTCCCTTCAGATTGTCCTCTTAAGGAACTGACACATTCAACACTATGAGAAATTCTTTTACTTCTACAGCCGCCTCTAACCATGATACTGCCAAGAAATCGGAAAATCTATTCTTTCCAACTACCTTTATCTCCCTTGCAAGTAAATGAAGAAATTTTGTAGTGCTTTTAGTATTGTGAATTATTGCACAGCGCACGGAAAGGGTTGAGGGACTTACATTTCCAACGACCCTTTTGTTTCATACCTTCAGATTGTCGTCCTCTTAAAGGACTAAATCTTTTTCCCTCCAGTTTTGTTGCCCTTGACTAGAGCCTCCCTTACATAAAAAAAAAAACTAAAGAAAACACACAAAGCTGAAGAAAACACAAAGCTGGCTACAACTTCGTGGGGTTTTTGAGTGAATTTATATGAATCAAGGAAGTAATATCATATGCCCAAAAATCCTGATTCTCCGTAAAGTTACCAGGAAAGTGTTATAATTCACGAGATGGAGGAAGGGAAGTGAAGAAAGCAAAGAGAGGAAAAAAGGTAGGTTCGCAGACGAGGCCACAGCAATGAGTAAGGAGTATGTGGAGTAGCGTGGAGGTGAAGTGACGCAGCTGAGAGGATTCAATCTTGCATGAAGGATTGAGGCACGGACCAGAGGGGAGGGCGTGAAAGGTATTGTGTGGTTTCCTCTTACAAGATACATTTAATTGAATAAGAAATGAAGCAACAGAAACAGAAATTGTAGAACATACGAATATATATATATATATATATATATATATATATATATATATATATATATATATATATATATATATATATATATATATATATATATATATATATATATATATATATATATATATATATATATATATAATTTTTAACACAAAAAAAAATATGGAAGATACATAGTTTATAATGCAGGAAACACAAAATATACATTATATTTATGAATACAAAAAATATATAAAGCACTGTTACAAAAAATAATATTCACTTTATAAATCACTCAAGGAATCCACAAAGGAAATGAAAAATAAGAAAGAAGACGCGCACGTTGTTTGCTGCTCTCAGGATAAAACATAAATTAAGCAAAGAATAAAATAACAACGCCTCAAAATGCATGTGTGCACAGAACATTTTCCACTTAGAATAACCTGTACTTTCACCTCTGGTAATATTCGCAGAAACTCGTGTTACACCCTGTATAAAGATGAAACCTATGAACTTACTTCCCCTCATCAATATATTCCAAGCAGTCGTCTTACATTCCTCTCCTCCTTTCTTTCTTCTTGAATTTACGTCTTGGTGTTTATGAATTATGTTTTCTGTTGATACACAACAGTTTTCTGTTGTGTATCAACAGAAAACACGAGTAACAGTGTAACACGAGTAACACAACAGTTTTCTGTTGTGTATCAACAGAAAACATAATTCATAAACACCAAGACGTAAATTCAAGAAGAAAGAAAGGAGGAGAGGAATGTAAGACGACTGCTTGGAATATATTGATGAGGGGAAGTAAGTTCATAGGTTTCATCTTTATACAGGGTGTAACACGAGTTTCTGCGAATATTACCAGAGGTGAAAGTACAGGTTATTCTAAGTGGAAAATGTTCTGTGCACACATGCATTTTGAGGCGTTGTTTAGCCATGGCATGAAATTCAAGTGTGGCCTGGCAACAGATCCATCGGCCGGGCTTGGTGGGTTTCCATGGCGAGGATCTGAAATTGTGAATAATTCAATCATGATTTCAACAAGTTTTGAAGCGTTACAATATGCCATGACGAACCGAGTGACAACAACCAATCCGATTATCGATAAACATTACACAATGACAGTATGGATGAAATAAATGACAAATGAAATAATAGGCTGCGTGGCACCATGACACCACTCACTGCCCGGGCAGGAAGTGGGAAGCAGGGAGGCCAGCAGCAAATCAGCTGATTGTTAGTCAGATCACAGTTTCCCTCCTAGACAGTGACAGTGAATACGTTCAGATTGTACTGCATAATGTGGAGTGTGTAGAAAGGGTGTCTCTCCGCCATGGTTACCTGCCTGGCCCGGCCGTTGTATTTGTCGCTCCGCCGCACTTGAATTTCATAACACGGCTAAACAACACCTCAAATGTGTATAGAACATTTTCACGTTAGGATAACCTGTACTTTCATCTTTGGCAATATCCGCAGAAACTCGTGTTACACCCTGTATACAGGATACACAGAATTCTGCTTTGTATGCTGCCTGGCCTTACTAAGGAAGTATGTGGCCAGCCCCTTCAGTGTAATGAGGTGGTTCACGACACTCCCTTTTTTACACGGGCTGACGGGGCTAAGGGGGGAGAGTGATGTGTGTATGAGTATGTGGCACTTTGTCTGGGCCACCCCTTGTAGGACTTCATATTACTATTAACAGGAAAAACCCTCTTGAGAACCCGGCTAATCAATTCTATGGCATTTGAAAATAGCCTTGGTGAGAGAGCAAAACGTTTCTGAATACTGGTCATAGATAGATATACAGAGTTGCGATATTTTTAAAGAACAGAGGCTCGCGGTTTTGGGTGAATCTGACGTCTAACAGCGCATGTCAGGAAGGAGGCGGTTAATGAAAGTACACAGAGATTAATAAGAAATATAATAGCAAATGTAGAAAATACTGAAATGTGAGATTTTTTTATATTTGAAAACGTATGTGATGAATATGAAAAAAAAGAGCGAAAGACAGAAAAAAACGAAAGGAAAGGAGGAAAAGAACGAAAGCTAAAGAAGTCAAGGACAAAGGAAAGAAATAAAGAAATAAAAAAAGCGAGAGAAGACCAATCCCGTAACACTATGGACAAAAGAAAAAAAAAAAAGACAATAAAATAAAGGAGGTAGAATACTCTTACAATAACAAAAGGCAGGAAGTAAGAGGGAAAGAAAGACGGAAAGAAAGAAAGAAAGAAAGAAAGGAAAGAAAAAAAAAGAGTATTCCTGTAACACCCCAACGAAAACGAAGAAGAAATAGAATAACAACGCCAAAAAATCCTTGCACTATACAGATCACGAAGCGAACACTGCAGCGGCAAGGAGTGTAGTGGATGGAAGCAAGACAGGCGGGTAAGTCTCCCAGTAAAGGCGGAATAGAATACAATGATAAATAAAGTAACAATGCCGGAAAAATGCTCACTATACAACAGTCCAAACGCGCCGCTGTATAGAAAGGAAATGCAAAGGGGATTGGAAGCAAGGAAGTCTTTCTTGCGCGATGCGGAAAAAGGAGGAAATGATGCAAAAAAAAAAAAAAAAAAGACAAGAAATGGACTAGGGAACAAAATGCAAGCGAGACACAGATTGTAAAGCGGACGACATGCACAGGAAGGAAGGAAGGAAGGAAGGAAGAGACAAATATAGAGAGAGGTATGAAGTCAAGTACAGAGGCACACAGAAATACACACATACGTATATTCACGAACGCATCAATACTGTAATCTCTTTCCTTCAGTACGCAAGGTATTGAAGAAGAAAAAGATTGAGAATATTAGTCTTACGAAGCGTGAAAATAAACGCACCTTGTAAATAAAATGATAATACGGATTTAAGATGTTTCAGTGATTATAAGAGAAATGTAGAGAAGAAAGGAAGGAAGGAGAAGGGAATGTAAAAGAAATGTAGAGGAAGGGACGAGGAAGAAAGGAACTAAGGAGAAGGAATGAAGTTCGGCACATGCACTCAAATTAATAAATATATCGATGAATGTCTGTCTGTCTCCAACTGCAGCCATCAGACATGCACGGCGCTCGGGTGACAGAGAACAGTGAAGTGATAAATCAACTCAGATCTATACTGAGAGAATAAATAATAAAAAAAAGTGTTCTATGATGCGTAAATAGTAACACCGTAGAAAAATAGTAAATGCACATCTACAATTATTCACTGATAGAAAAATACAGTGATGAATGAAAGAAATTGACTAAATAAATAACCTACTGGCCATTAAACATGAACTACAGTAATAATAACGAATGTGCTATAGAGGCTGCTAAATAGATTCGTAAACATAAAAACAAACACAAACAAGAAGGCTAATGACTCCACTCTCTCTCTCTCTCTCTCTCTCTCTCTCTCTCTCTCTCTCTCTCTCTCTCTCTCTCTCTCTCTCTCTCTCTCACAGACACACACACACACACATACAGACAGACAGACACATAGCAACACAAATCTAACCTTACCAACATTATCACACCAGGTTTTGATATTAATTCCTTGCGTATCGTAACATAAGCTAAATAAAAAAAAGGGAGGAGGGGGATGGCGGTGAAAAAGAGTAGCGACTGGGTAGGTAAAGCCTCAGGTGGGATGAATTAATGGGTGGAAGGTAGAGGAGATGAGACGGGGAGGAGGAAAAGTGAGGGAGGGAGTGAGGGGGGGGGGGAGAGCGGGAGAGAAGGATGGGAAAGTAGGGGAAAGGAAGGGAATCACAGATCTCTTGAAAACCTGAGGGAGATCAATAGCTGCTAAGTTTTGTTTTCTCTCTCTCTCTCTCTCTCTCTCTCTCTCTCTCTCTCTCTCTCTCTCTCTCTCTCTCTCTCTCTCTCTCTCTCTCTCTCTCTCTCTCTCTCTCTCTCTCTCTCTCTCTCAGCGCCACTCTCATATTTTACCCAATAGTCACGTTTGATATAATTTAATGTGCAAGCTTGAAGGGGCGGCCAAGTGGTACACAGTCTGTGTTGGAGT
This sequence comes from Scylla paramamosain, assembly GCF_035594125.1. Classification (NCBI taxonomy): domain Eukaryota; kingdom Metazoa; phylum Arthropoda; class Malacostraca; order Decapoda; family Portunidae; genus Scylla; species Scylla paramamosain. Next base: position 14,725,344 of record NC_087162.1, on the reverse strand, counting down.
GCAGGGCGAGGGCGGCGCGCTTCACTGCTGCGGAGAGAGAGAGAGAGAGAGAGAGAGAGAGAGAGAGAGAGAGAGAGAGAGAGAGAGAGAGAGAGAGAGAGAGAGGGGTGGGATGGGGAGAAAGGAAGGGGAGAGGAAGGCTCTGGAGCGGGAGTAGGACAAGGAAAGGATTAAAGTGTGAGAGGAATGTGTTGTTCTTTTTGTTGTTGTTTACTTGCTAGTTTTATTTATTTTTTTTATTTTACTTTATTGTTTTTTGTTTTGGTAATTGTGAGGGTGTTACTGTTGCTACTACTGTTGCCAATTGTGGTATTACTGCCGTTTCCATTGCTGCTGCCGCCATTACCACCACTACTACTACTACTACTACTACTACTACTACTACTACTACTACTACTACTACTACTACTACTACTACTTCAACTATTATGACGACGACTACCACCATCACCACCACCACCACCACCACCACCACCACCACCACCACCACCACCACCACCACCTCTACTAGTGTGTATCATTTCCAGTAGACATAGGTGAACATAGGTGGAAGTCAATTACTGAAGAATAACTCGAGGGAGAAGAAAGACAAAACTTTGATAAACAAGAAGAGACTGTTGGCGATTATTATAGTTTTCTATGAAGAGAGAGAGAGAGAGAGAGAGAGAGAGAGAGAGAGAGAGAGAGAGAGAGAGAGAGAGAGAGAGAGAGAGAGAGAGAGAGGAACCAAAACAAAATGTATTTCAGTCACATAAAAATAACAACAAAAATAAATACAAAAGAACAAAATATGAAGTGATAAAGAAAATGAAAAAAAAAAAAAATAAAATAAATAAATAAATAAAAATATGATAGAAATTACAGCAAAACAAACTCTCTCTCTCTCTCTCTCTCTCTCTCTCTCTCTCTCTCTCTCTCTCTCTCTCTCTCTCTCTCTCTCTCTCTCTCTCTCTCGCTTTCCAAAATGGATTCCTCTTCGCATCGGCAGCAACATTCCCTCACTCTGCTCCACTTTCCCTGTCTCTGTTTTCTCTTCCTGGCTTTTGTACCTTTTTCTAACTTGCCCTCCTCCTCCTCCTCCTCCTCCTCCTCCTCCGTTCCAGGTTACTTTTAATTTCCTTCCACGTTTTTCTTTATATTATCTTTATTTTTTACTTTTCTGTTTATATTAGTCTTTTCTTTTGTAATCTTTGCTGTGTGTGTGTGTGTGTGTGTGTGTGTGTGTGTGTGTGTGTGTGTGTGTGTGTGTGTTGGAGAGAGAGAGAGAGAGAGAGAGAGAGAGAGAGAGAGAGAGAGAGAGAGAGAGAGAGAGAGGGGGGGGAAGGAATCTACCGACGTATTTACTCTCATCTATATCTTTCTTCCCTTTTATACATTCTCTCTCTCTCTCTCTCTCTCTCTCTCTCTCTCTCTCTCTCTCTCTCTCTCTCTCTCTCTCTCTCTCTCTCTCTCTCTCTCTCTCTCTTGCTTGCCTGCTTGCTTTATTTACTTCCTTTGTTCCAAACTTCCTCTCTCTTCCTCTGCCTCACTTTTTTTCCTCTTATTTTATTTGCTCTTGAATCGTTTTTCCCTGTGTCCTCCTTTTTCTTCAGTTCCTCCTTCGTCTTACACTTGTTTCCCGTTTTCTGTTCGTGATCCTCTCGTTTTCTGTCTTGTATGCTCCTCTTTTTTTTTTTTTTTTTTGTTTTCCATTTTGTCTCCTGCCATTTCATTATCTAATTTGAATCACTAATCTTGCTAAGTGTTTTTTTAAAGCCGTGTGTGTGTGTGTGTGTGTGTGTGTGTGTGTGTGTGTGTATGTGAGTGAATAATTTTTCTCTCACTAAGTGCTGTGTCGATTCTTTCATATTACGGTTTTCTCTTCACCTGCGTCGGAAAGGAGGAGGAGGAGGAGGAGGAGGAGGAGGAGTATGATGGTAGAAGAGCACTGAGAGGAGGGGGGGCAGGAAGGGGAGAAGGAGGAGGAGGAGGAGGAGGAGGAGGAGGAGGAGGAGGAGGAGGAAGCACAGAAGGAGGTATTGATAGTAGAAGAAGAGTGAGAGAAACAAGACGAGGATTTAATTGCAGGAAGGCAGTGAAGGAAAAATAAATGAAAAGAAAAAAAAAGAAATAACTTGATATTTTATTTATTTTTTTGCCGTAATAAGAATGTTTAAGGTGATTAAAATATTCCCCAGTTTATTGTCCATGTTAATATATTGAATAGTTAAGTGAAAGTTGATATGAAGAAGTGGAAGGATCAGAGAGAGAGAGAGAGAGAGAGAGAGAGAGAGAGAGAGAGAGAGAGAGAGAGAGAGAGAGAGAGAGAGAGAGTAGTGGAAATTGGTAGACAGACAGACGGGCAGACGGAAAGACAGACAAGCAGACATTCAAGTTGGCATATAGATAGACAAACAGACAGATGTGAAGAAAGACAGGCAGATAGTCAAGTTGGAAGACAGACAGACAGACAAGCAGGCAGGAAGGAAGTGAAAAAAACAGACAGACAAGACAGAGAGAGAGAGAAGCAGGCATATAGGCAGGCAGGAAGAAATATAGACATTCATATTGGTAGACAGAGAAACAGACAGACACGTTTGATCAGTCAGCAGTGAGTGAGTCATTTACAGTGATGTTAGGGAACTCTTTAGAAATATATGTCTGATATAAACATTCGTCCAATCAGTTCTCGCGTCAGTTTCCACGGTGATAAGCAGAACAAATTGAGTTCTTTGAGGCGTTCCTTGTGACATCGCTTGTGTCGCAATGCAGGGATAATTACCTGCTTTTTTTACGCTGAGTGTCTGGCATATCGCATTTTGTCTTATTTTATTTATTCACTTTATTAATTGTTTATTATTGTTATTGTTGTTATTGCTTTTGTTGTTGTTGTTGTTGTTGTTGTTGTTGTTGTTGTTGTTGTTGTTGTTGTTGTTTGTGTTGTTGCTGTAGCTGTTGTTGTTTTTATTATTATTATCGTCATCATTGGCATTTAAACGGTGTTTTTTTTTTATTCAAATTTTTGTTGCCCTTGTCCAGTGGCCCGCTTACATAAAAGAAAAGAACATATCATTGTATTCTTCATTTATTCATTTATTTATTATTTATTTATTTCAATATGGACATCAGAACTATTCCCACTACTTGAGATGCAATCATAACTATTCCCACTACTTGAGATGCAGACGTACAGCTTTCCCAAGAAGTGGTCATAAAGTGTTGTGAATTTCGTGCTTGTAAATTGAATGGTGATTGACATGAATTAATGGACTGCTTTATGGAAATTTATGGAATTTATGGAAAATTATGATTTATGGATGGGGATGATAGGTGGAAATAGGTAGGTATATTTCATACAGGGACTGCCACGTGTAACCCTGGTCGCTTCATGCAGCTTCCCTTATTTCTAATGTTCTTCTTATGTCCTTATGTTTATATCAAGAGCACTGCAAGGACCAGCCGAGAGGAACTGGGGACGTGATGGGTGGATGCGTTGTCTAATATTTGTTATTTATTTATTTATTTTTTTCGTCTAATACATATTTTTTTTTTTTTATGTCATCACTACGTACGATAACTGTACGAATTGATGACACAATTTATTAAAGACTTGAATTTTCTGGCATATTTTCAAAGATTTCACCAGTGAATCCCATTAATCTGTGTGGTGTCGTAACCGCTTCCCTAAACTGGTGGCTTGGTTTGACAGCAGTCGGGATTATGATTCCAGACTATTTATTTATTTATTTATGTATTTATTTATTTATTCATTCATTTATATATGTATGTATGTATGTATGTATGTATGTATGTATGTATGTACGTATGTTTGTATGTATGTATGTATGTATTCATTCATTTATTTTCGTGAGTTACTGAGCTGAGCATGTTTAACTAAGTAGCTAACTGATATTTGTTATTCTTTTGTATGATTCGTTCTATACGAGCTCGCATTTACCCCACGCTGAAACTCAAAATGCCAATTATACCATGTTAAGTTAAGATCGTTTGAAGTCGTTCTACGTATAACACTTACTGTGATGACTTTACCTGCAATATTCCGGCAAGGTCAGAATGTTTCTTCTAAATACCGTTCTTTTAAACAAATAAACTTTTCAAATCATGATTCTAAAGTCCGGATTCAGAAACGCTTTGCTTTCTGACCACAACTATTTTCCAAGGCTACAGCGATGATTAGCCGTGTTCTCAAGAGTATTCCTCCTGTTACTAATGTGGAAATCTCGTTCTCCTGGCACTACAACCGTAAAAACACCCTTAAAAACCCGTATAACTTCAACTAGAGCCTTTTGAAAGTCGTGATGGTGCAGCCAGAAGTGTTTCAGAGTACAGTCCTATTAGAGTAGATGGAACACAGTTTTTTTAATGATCAGTTTATAGTTTGGCCTTTTTATCCCCCTCTTCCATTCTTGTGTCTTTGTTCGCTCTCCTTGAAATTGGAAAGGAAGAGAAAAGAAACGAGTAATGCTTAGTAAAATTTGAACTCGCCAGTCAGCACTACTTAAAGAAAAAAAAAAAAAGAAGACCTGGTGATTTTACGATCCTATAGAACCAACTTTTTTGCCTACTGTCATTCTTTTTTTAACACACACACACACACACACACACACACACACACACACACACACACACAAAGTAAAATATGAGGTCTCCACACGAAAGAACTTCGAAAAAAGCTCCCCCTTGTATCCGTAGCAATTTCCCGTCACTATAGCATCACCGCGTTCCACTGGGTAATGAGGCCGCAGCGCATCACACACACCAGCTCACTTTACACTCCTGCCTGGCGACGCGAGTATTTCTGGAGCAGCCCTTGCCTTCAGAACGTCTCCCTCGGTACATACCCTGGCGGCGCGTGTACCCAAGCCGAGGGTTCCTTAGTCCCTGAGTCCCTGATTTAGCGGCTCAGTTCAAGTTTCGGTAAATATTTCTCAGGATTCATTCACGGCGGGAGTCGCTAGAATTTCGTTCCAATTTGCGCTGACGGAAAAGTGTTGCGAGTTTATTAAAGTGTAGCGGAAGGTATCCGATCCCACACTGGTGTTGCTCGCGTGTTTTGTCATTTATCTTGCTTTTATTTAAGTATTACGTAACTTTTTGAACGCGTGTTTAATATTAATAATTCAGCGTCTGTTATCTAACTATTAAGCTTCTGTACTCTTCCTTAATTTTTTTTTTTTTTATTATTCAGGTATTAATCTTTTGTACTCGTGTTTTGTAATACATCCTCCATTATTTAAACATTCATCATTCATCACTTTTTCCGGTAAGCTCTGGAACTCCCTGCCTGCTTCTGTATTTCCTCCTTCCTATGACTTGAACTCTTTCAAGAGGGATGTTTCAAGATATTTATCCTCCAGTATTGGATCATCCTTTTCGCCTTTCTTTTGGGACTGGCACCTTAGTGGGCCTTTTGTTTTAGTGTTTTTGTTACTATAGCCGGCGCTCCTTTTACATAAAAAAAAAAAAAAAAATGGCTGCATGATGTTCGAAACTTGTCAGCAGGTTACGTATGTTGAGTTGATGATGCAGTTCGTCGTGAGGGAGTTGGAAATAATTTTTTGTTATTCATTCAGTTCAATTATATTTCTGTTTACAGTTCTTGACCAACAACCAGTGACTGCATGGCGTTGAATTACGCATGTTGAGTTGACGATATGTTTCGTAAGGAAGGAGTGACTAATCATCCCCAGTCATTCATTCAGTACAATTATATTTCTTTCTGCTCCATTCTGACTGGTAACACCATGAAGTTCGAAAATTTGTGAGTAATATTAAATAGGTTAATTCTGAAATAAGATCATGTACAATTATGGTTTATTCACCACTGTAGCTTTAACAAAACAGTATTGCTGAATTAACATTCGTCAATTTAATAACCATATGGTGCAAACAAAACAAAATCAAATCAAATCAAACCAAACCAAACCAAACCAAACCTAGCCTAACCTAACTTAATCTAACCTAACCCAACCCAACACAACCAACCCGATATAACAAGCACATGGTCTTGAATGGCATCTTGCTTGCTGCTTTGAAGGTCACGGTTATATTGTTAGTGTCAAAACCTGCTGCAATAAGTTCCTTGTAAATCAAGTTGCCAAAAACTATGATTAACCAAAATGTGTCCTGATGGAGTGATTTGTTCATTTACGTTTGCTCGAGTCAGGTGATTGAAAGTGAGATTGGTATTCGAATGCGAGAATTGAGAGGAGGAGGAGGAGGAAGAGGAGGAGGAGGAGGAGGAGGAGGAGGAGGAGGGATGCAAAGGAGTTTAAACAACAGTACACCTTGAGATCCTAATTCATCTGTTTTGACAAACTCATGGGAGTGTAAATTATATAACAAGTTAGACCAAAGTTGCTTGCTGATGTTCTCATTGTTTTATATTTTATTCCTTCAATGTTAGACTTTTTTTTTCATGATTATAACCTTTTAGATTCTTATTTTTGTACTTCACTTTAATGGTTCTCTGGCTTAGGGTCTCTTATTTTCTTCTTTACCTTAGGATGTCTCAAATAGGTCTCTAGCTTAGGTTATCATTGACAGTTGTTTAGCCGAGGTTTCTTAAAAAATTCTCTATTCTGATCTCTTTTGAATAGTTTTCTAGTTTAGAAGCTTTCACATACATAGTTCTCAATCTTGGGAGCTCTTAACTGTTTCTGTGTGCTAGGTTCTTTTAGGTAGTTCTCTATCATGGGCCCTCTTAAATATATGTAGTTCTCTAGCTTAGGAGGGACAAAACAAACTACGTATTCCTTATTTATTTCTCTATCTTTTTTGTATATTTTTTTTCTTCAAGGGTGTTCTGCATGTTAACAGGTGACCATAGCAGTGAGAGAGTTAACGTGTGCGTGATAATAGCCTGAGAGAAATCTTAAAATTGTAATACTGAAAAAAAAAAACTGTTATAATAATGTTTCCTTTCATTGTTCGTGTAGGGAAAGTTATATATATATATATATATATATATATATATATATATATATATATATATATATATATATATATATATATATATATATATATATATATATATATATATATATATATATATATATATATATATATATATAGACACACACACACACACACACACAAAGAGGCTTATTTTGCTATGAATTCAGTTTGTACTTGTAAGGAAATAGATATACATGCACAAGGAAATTTTTCTTTTTTTCACGTATTCAGTTTGTTATTGTAAGGAGAAATATACATAGTTTTTTTTTTTTTTTGCTACGTATTCAGTTTGCTTTATATGTATGTGTGTAGTAGCAATAGAGGTAAATAAATAAACACACAAAACATAACTAAAAATATGCAATTTATGCATAACTTATGTTTGTCTTGATATTTGTGAGAAAAGTTAGATTTATTAAGGGTCGTTTTTCTTGCTGAAGGAAGCAAGCTTACATATTTTGTACTACATTACGAGGACTGGGAGTGTCTAGACAGATGAAAGTAATGAAATGTGTGTGTGTGTGTGTGTGTGTGTGTGTGTGTGTGTGTGTGTGTGTGTGACAGGAGAGGATAAACAGGTAAACGAGTAGGAGGAAGGAGCAATGTTAGAATTCGTGATTTATTTTACTATATATCATTTCATTATATACTTTCAAGGAAATAAGGAACAAGTGAATGCAGGAAACACAAACAAAGACGTAGCAAGAGGAGGAGAAGGAGGAAGGAATAATGCTAAAATCCTTACTTTATATACTGCTACTATTTCACTATTAATAAAGGAAAAAAGGTAAATGAATGGAAGAAACAAGTAAAGAGGTACCAAAAAGAAAGAAAAAAAATAGGAAAGAAATACAGAATAAAACAGTTTGTGGCTTCATAATAACTCAGCCAGATAGCGTAGTACAATTTCTTATTCATTGCTGCATATACTAGAAAATGGTTGAGTGAAGCAGACTGAAAGATCAAAGAGTACAGTGTGGTACTCATATATACCCACAGCAGTATACCACAACACTCACGGTGCACGGAAATCATAGCAGCGCACTTCTCATTCCTTACTGGTGACTTGTTGGCCTAAGATCGAAGAGCGTATGTATGTATATTCACTACAGTATATGGCCGTTCTTCGTAGACCAATGTAATAACCGGGTAATGATGTGCTTCTCGTGGTGATAGAGTTGCGGAAATGGTTGGTGTGTGTGTGTGTGTGTGTGTGTGTGTGTGTGTGTGTGTGTGTGTGTGTGTGTGTGTGTGTGTGTGTGTGTGAAAAGGCGAGGTTTGTTTTATCTATCTGCATTCGTTCATTCTTTTTGGTGCCTTCGTCCCCCCTTCCTCCTCTTCCTCCTCCACCACCACCACCACCACCGACCCCCTCAGTGTGGCGGCGTGTCTGGTGTGGAAAATGCATGTGAATGGGAAGCCATCAGAGTGTTGGTGGGAATGAGGCAGTGCATTAGAAGGCAGGGGAAGGAATCTGTGGCCGTAATGGTGTCTCTCTGCTTCTTCTTGCATCGATAGCTGGGTAGTGCGGGGCGCTTTGAGTGTGGTGATGATTGTGGTGATAGTGATGAGTGTGGTGATGGGTGGTGGGAATCTTTGTGGTTTGAAAGGAAGTAAAGTTTGATGGTGTAATGCTGTAATGATGGTGTGTGTGGTGGTGGTGATAGTGGTGATAGTGATGAGTGATGAATGATATTGTGGATTGACAGGAATTAAAGGGGGATGTTGAAGGGAATGTAATGGTGGTGGTGTTGATGGTGATGAATGGTGGTGGTGATGGGAAAATGGTGATGATAGTCATTTAAAAGGTGAAGGAGGATGGTCAAGAGAATAGTGGTGATGAGTGGTGAGTGATGGTGGTAAGAAAAGTGATGTGAGAGGAATTGAAGTATGATGGTGAAGGGAGTAACTAATTCTTTAATGGTGAACCTTATAGTGATCGTGGTGGTTGTGTGGTGACGATAAGTATTATGGTGATGCAGGTAGTGGCTTAGGAGGAATTAAAAAAATAATGAAATGCCACGTAATAGTGATAAAAATGGTGATGATATTGATGGTGATAATATAGATAGGTAATGGTAATAAGTGTGATTATTTAGATAAAAAAAAATGAGGATAGTGATGGAAATGGTGAAGATGGGGATGATGGTGCATGGTGATAAAGGTGATAATGCAGAGGAAGTGGAGGAACATAGTGAAGTTGCTCGTTTTTCTTTATCGAGTAGCAATTGATTATATATATATATATATATATATATATATATATATATATATATATATATATATATATATATATATATATATATATAGAGAGAGAGAGAGAGAGAGAGAGAGAGAGAGAGAGAGAGAGAGAGAGAGAGAGAGAGAGAGAGAGAGAGAGAGAGAGAGAGAGAGAATAATGATAAAAGTGAAAATATAAATTCTAGAATTTATTTCCAGGCATTGATCTTCTTCTTCTTCTTCTTCTTCTTCTTCTTCTTCTTCTTCTTCTTCTTCTTCTTCTTCTTCTTCTTCTTCTTCTTCTTCTTCTTCTTCTTCTTCTTCTTCTTCTTCTTCTTCTTCTTCTTCTTCTTCTTCTTCTTCTTTATCCTCCTCCTCCTCCTCCTCCTCCTCCTCCTCCTCATCCTGCATAAGGTAAATAGCGGCGTTCCTCAGGGCTCTGTATTAGGACCAGTATTTTTTATAATGTACATTATTGATATTGATGAAGGGATCAATTGCAAAATAAGTAAATTTGGAGACGACACCAAAATAACAAGTAGAGTAACGTCAGTGTCACAATGGCAGGAACTGCAGTGTGACCTCAGTAAACTAACAAGGTGGGCAGAAAATGACAGATGAGATTTAATATAGAAAAGTGTAAAATTCTACATATCGGAAGCAACAGTTTTCAGGCGAGGTGTGTAATGAATAACATGCCACTGCCAGGCGCTGATAAAGAAAAGATCTTGGTGTCGTTGTGTCAAACGACCTAAAGCCGAGTCAACACTGCACAAAAACAGTAAAGACGGCAAATGAATTAGTAGGGTTCATTGGAAGAACCTTTGAATTTAAATCAGAAAAGGTTATACTTGCCTTATATAACTCACTGGTACGTCCTCATCTAGAATACTGTGTGCAGTTCTGGTCACCATATTACAAAAAAGACATTGAAAAACTAGAAAAGATACAGCGCAGAGTCGCAAAGATGATTCCAAGATTTCGTAATAAGACGTATGAGGAACGACTGGAAGAACTAAACCTATTTAGTTTAACAAAGCGCAGAATAAGAGGAGACCTATTTGAAGTGTTCAAAATTTTTATAACATTGATGCAAATAAACATTTTACCATTGATCATTCTAACCTAACAAGAAATAATGGATTCAAGATTATACCCAACCGTTTTAAATCCCACGAGGCCAAACATTTTTCTTTAATCGTACAGTAAATATATGGAATAAACTTCCTGCAGAAATCGTAAACAGCAATTCTATTGAATCATTTAAAAATAAAATAGACAAATATTTAAAAGCAAATCCCCAGCAAGCTCTCTTCTTGTCCGAATAATTACTAAATTCACTAATAAACTCTTATTTTACGGACACCAATTTTATTGTAAATTGTATTAATTTTCAGATAGGCGTATAGAGTTCACCGTAGGGTGAATAGTAGAACTTCCTTTCAACCTTTCCTATAAAAATTCTATGTTAGTTTTTCCATACTGCATGGTACTTTTCCCAACTATTTCCATGCCAGCGCAAGCTGGAGGGAGTGGTGGGTGGGGAGAAGCCTTCTGCTATGCTGTCCTGTCTCTCTTCCCTGTAGCTAGTTAGAAGTAGTTACCAAACAGCCTTGTAAGGACCAAAAGGTTTGTTGCTGTTTGGCTTTCCTTTGTATTCCTTTGTATACCTCCTCCTCCTCTTTAGGTTTGTTCTCAGCAGGCTTATGGGAAAAAAAGTTTTGTATGTGGTGAAAAATTAAAGAGGATAAAATCTTATGGAGAAACAACAACAGAGAGAGAGAGAGAGAGAGAGAGAGAGAGAGAGAGAGAGAGAGAGAGAGAGAGAGAGAGAGAGAGAGAGAGAGAGAGAGAGAAGTAGGACAGTTGAAGAAAGTTTAGTCAAGGAATATTGTCTCACGTTTCATTCAGTAATTGTAACCGGTAATTGTAAGCAGTGCGGCGTCATTTCATTGCCTCACGTCTGGCAGTGTCGCGACGAGGGGCTCTAATCGCATTAAAAAGGCCGGTGATTGGCATATATATTAGCTATCGACACCCACCGGCTTAATATATGGATGGCTGCTACTTGGTGTGTGTGTGTGTTGCAATGGGATCTAATCGCATTAAAAGCACTGTGATTAATTGATGGGTATTGAGTTCTGATATGTTGGTTTTTTATTTTTTTTCTATTCTATTATAATATTGTGTCTTGTTCTTTCTATTGGTATTGGTGTTGTAATGGGATCTGATCGTATTAAAATGAGTATGATTAAATTCTGATAGCATTTCCGTGTTTTTTTTTTTTTTTTTTTCTTCTACTATTTACTTTTCCTTCCTCTTTCATCTCGTGTCTTCCATTGTTGCTTGTTCGTGATATTGGGTTCTGATCGTAATAAAAGAAGTGTAACTGTTTAAATTCTAATATCAATTCTGTATATATTTTTTTCTACTCCCACTTGCTTTTCTTCTCTTCCTTCCTCTTTCATCTCGTCTCTTCCATTGTGTGTTGTAGTGGGATCTGATCGTATTTAAAAGAACTTTGATTACCTAGTATGTGTTGAGTTTTGGTACCTTTCCTCTATAATATTTTTCCCTTTATTAACTTCTTTTCCCTTCCTTTCCCTCATCAGGTGACACAAATGTTGGGATCGCATGTAGATTGTATGTAGCAGAAGTAGACCTCATCTCTTTTACTTTTCTCAGATTCCATATTGTTTTTCTATACGACATGGTATTATTTCCCTTTTCCGTCTAGCTTCGGCTGGAGGGATGGGGGGGTGGGGAGGAGCCTTCTGTTGCTATCCTGTCTCTCTCACTAATAGAATAGAATAGTTACCCAAACAGCCTAGTAAGGACCTCAGGGATTGTTGCTGTTTGGACTTCTTTTGTATTCCTTTGTATTCCTTCCATCTTGTCCATTCCATTGGTACTTGGTGCATTGTAATGGGATCCAGTCGTATTAAAAGAAGCTTGACTGATTGGTGTATAGTGAACTCTGTTACTACTTCTGTATAATATTTTCTTCTACTACTATTTTGCTTTCCTACCTTTTTATCTTACCTTCCCATTACTGCTTGTGTTGTAATTGGGTCTGATCGTATGAAAAAGGAGTTTGATTGGTGTATATTGAGTTACATTTTCTACTCCGACTGTTTTTCCCTTCCCTTTTATTCTCTTCCATCTTGTCTTATTGGCACTTGTTCTGTTGTAATGGGATATAACCGTATTAAAAGGACTGATTATTTGGTGTACATTAAGCTCTTGGTACCCTCTCTGTATAATCTACTTCTTTTTCCTTTGCTCACTTTCCTTGCCTTCCTCTCTCATCCCTCCCGTCTCTCCCACCGCTACTAGTGTTGCAATGGGGTCTAATCGTATTAAAAGGAGTCTGATGAATTGGTGTGTGTGTGTGTGTGTGTGTGTGTGTGTGTGTGTGTGTGTGTGTGTGTGTGTGTGTGTGTGTGTGTGTGTGTGTGTTAATTTCTCTTACCCTTTCTGTATAATCATCTTTGCTACTGTTACTGGTTTTCCCTTCCTTCCTTTCACTTCCGTCTTGTCCCTTTCATTACTACTTGCTGTGCTGTGATGGCATCCAATTGCACTAAAGGGGTTTGATTAATTAGTGTATGTTAATTGTTGACAGCCTCTATCTTCTCATATGTAATCCCTTCTCTTCTCTTGCTGTCTTTCCTTCCTACCTTCCCCCTCACCTGTCACTGTTACTCTTCTTCTAGTCTTCCCCTTCCAACCTTCCTTCCTTCCTTCCTCTTTTCATCCCTTCCCCTTCTAGTCTTTCCCTTTCAAGCCTTCTTTCGCTGTTCCTCTTTTCATCACAGTTCCTCTTCTGTTATTCTTTTTTTTCCATTACTGTGTCTGTTTCTTTCACTATCCCCTTTCCTTTATCATGTTTCGTTTTCCTTTCCCGCTTACCCTGCCTTTATTATCTTTTTGTTTCTCCTCCTTCTCTTCCCTTTCATTCTTCCCATCCATCTCTTCCATTCTGCCTCCCATCTTGCCTTTCCCAGTCTTTCCCTTTCCTCACTGTCTTGTCCATACCATTCTTTTCCTTCTCACTTTCTCCTTACCCCATCATCCTTCCCTTTCCCATTTCCTTACCCTATCATCTTTCCCCTCCCTGGTTTCCCTTTCCCATCCTTCTCTCTCTCTTTCCCTCCCCTACCACACATCCACCCTTCCGTGCCTTTCACCGCATCTTTGGCATAAGGGATCTAATCACATTAGAAAAATCTGATTGTTTTGATATATATGTACACCGTTCCCCTCTTCCCTATCACTCGTACACGCTTCCTCCATTTAGCTATTGCCGTCGCCGCCGTCGCTGCTGCAGCTGCTGCTGCTGCTGCTGCTGCTGCTGCTGCTGCTGCTGCTGCTGCTGCTGCTGCTGCTGCTGCTACTACTACTACTGCTGCTGCTGCTGCTGCTGCTGTTGCTGCTGCTGCTGCTGCTGCTGCTGCTGCTACTACTGCTGCTGCTGCTGTTGCTGCCGCCGCTACTGCTGCTGCTGCTGTTGCTGCTGTTGCTGCTGCTGCTGCTGTTGCTGCTGTTGCTGCTGCTGCTGCCACTGCCACTGCCACTGCTGCTGCTGCTGTAGGGAATCTAATGTTAAAAGTCTAATTGTTGTTGTCATTATGTTATTTATTACACTGGCAGATTTTTTTTTTTTTTTCTTAATTATGAATAAATTTCCTGTCACTTGTTTTTTGTAGTAATCTTTTATAGTTGGAATGCCTGGGAAAGTGGAAATTAACCTCTTATTCATATTTTTTTTTATATATATATCCCTGTAAATAATGTTCTGTTACGGTGTTTTTTGGTGTTAACAAAGGATGCATTTCTTACATGAAAATAATAAAGAAAAGAAAGAAAAGAAAAGGAAATTTTTTTTCTTTATTTCTTTATTTTTTCTTTCTTTCTTTCTTTCTTTCTTTCTTTCTTACTTTATTTATTTTATTTATTTATTTTTTTTAAATTTTTTTTTGCTGTATGTCCATGTTATCATTTTTTTTTTTTTACCGTTCTCTGAATGTTGTCGGAAATATATTGATTCTTGACAAGAAAACATCAATAATGATAAAATGGTTATTGGTGTTTACTATCAAATCAAATCTTAAGAACACACCTCACACAGTGGGTCAATTAGCAAGGATCGGGGTCGAGTAGGATCTGAACCTCTAGACCCGAGTGTTTGTAGGCCCGTACTGAGCGTGGCCGAATACAAAATACAATAAAAAAATAAACAAAAATAAATAAATAGAATAAAGTAAAGTAAAACATTGAATCAAAGGAAATAGAAAAAAAATGGCCTAACACCTTCGGTAGGGTGATGGAAAAAAAAAAAAAGAGACGACACGGTTACATTCCAGGAATGACAGCTACACTCAGAGAGCACACTCCAGCTCGGCCACCAACAATTTCAACTCAGCTGGCTCTCTACCCACACGGACATTCCAGCCAAATATCCTGATTAGTTACCGGCATGAATACTGTTACTGCAGGTGCTCAGCAAATCCCTAGGTCTACTACATACACAGGTACTACATACACTAAGGTAATACAAGATACGAGTATATAACCTGGCCTTGGTACACGCACGCTGACACCAGATCCCCATAATGCTAAAGAACGCGTCTCTTACATATGAATAAATAAATAATTGTGAATAAAATAAAGTGTGAGGTTTAACATACCTAAGATTTTAATTTCTCCACTATTCCAGTATCACCCAACCACTTATTTTGTTATACGGATCCTAATTCTACTAAGAGAGACTTCATTCTTGTCATATACAGCCTTTCTTTCCCCTTATCGTGCCACCAGGCTCACCCCAACACGCCATTATTCCCCTTCCATTCTACCTCTTCTCTTTCCTTCCACCTTTCTTCCACTCTTTCCCTTCCACTATTCACTTCTCTTCCTCCTTTCCCCTTTCATTCCTGCCTATTCCAGTCTCTTCCTTTCTTTTTATCGTGTTTCACCACCACCACCACCACCACCACCACCACCAGCACCATTTTCTTTAGTATAATTTTAAGTCTCTCCCAGATTTTAGTGATAGACACACTTTAGTCTTCCCACTGCCCTGCTGCTGTGGGTCTCATGGGCGTTACATCGTTTTTTGGGAGTGACTCTAACAAACAGATGATGAATATGGAATCATACTTTGACAGAGCTTGTTTCGGACACTCCATTTATTTTCGCCTGCATTGTCAAGTAATAAAAGTGCCCCCCCCCCCAAAAAAAAAAAAAAAAAAAAAAATAAAAAAAAAGGGAGAAGTTACCTTAGTAAATTAACGAGCAAAAGATTACCTCCAATTTGTTAGTATTATATGGATCTCCTCCTCCTCCTCCTCCTCCTCCTCCTCCTCCTCCAAATACACCTATACCACCTCCACCTACACCTCACTATATTCATCTACACACACGCACATATATAATAAACAACTAATTGCAACTAATTGGGTCCATATTAGTGAGGGTCTATACATGTATTCATAAGGGAGTATTAGTGCCGAGTTGTGAAATACTGGCGTGATAATTCCTGCTTTATTATTTGAAAGTCCTGCCTGGTTAATAGTGATGGAGGTGTATAGAATAGATTATTGCTGCGTGTGTGTATCGGTGGTGGTGGTGGTGGTGGTGGTGGTGGTGGTGGTGGTGTGTGTGTGTGTGTGTGTGTGTGTGTGTGTGTGTGTGTGTGTGTGTGTGTGTGTGTGTGTGTGTGTGTGTGTGTGTGTTTTGGTTTATTGTTAGTTGCTTGTATTGTCATTTTTATTGGTTTGTTATTTTTGTTTATTTGTTTGTGTATTTTGTTTTGTTTTGTTTTTTTATTAATTTATTGTGTGGTGGTAATGGTGGTGCTTGTGGTGGTGGTATGTGTGTGTGTGTGTATGTCTGTTTCTGGTGTATTATTTGTGTTCGTACTGTAGTTTAATTATCCATTACTTTTATTAAAATGCTTGTGTTTTTTTTTTTATTTCTTTATTATCATAGTATGTATATATAAGTTAATTTTCTTTTCGTTATTATTATGATTTTATCATTGTTACTGTTCTTATTTATCATTTATTTATCTTATTTATTTAAGATGCTTCTCGTCTTCTTGCTTCTTCCCGCACGGTTCTTAGTCAGTCACAGCCTGCCCCTCTGGCCTGGCCGCTCACGGGTTCTGCTCTCTACGCGTCTGTATACAGTTTACCTGGATGTATTTAAGCCAGCCCACGGAGTGTTTTTTTTTTTTTTTTTTTACTCCCGAGGACACTTGGACAGTGCAGTCGTGCCTCCCAGTACATTATTCATTTCTCGTGTTAATGTAGGCAAGTGTTAACCAATACACAATAAATAACGTACTTAATTGTCACAACATTAATAATTATTGTATATATTGATTGTTCATGTGTGTTCTTGTTGTTGTTGTTGTTGTTTTAATGGTATAATGCTATGTGATCTGTGAAGAATGCTTCCTGGCGTGACGAAATTCATTAGTGGTAATATTGAGAGTAATGACCTCAGCAATATTAATGATAACAATTACAACAACACTTCCAACAACAGCAACAGTTACAACTGCAACAACTTTTTTTTCTTCTTCTTCTTCTTCTTCTTCTTCTTCTTCTTCTTCTTCTTCTTCTTCTTCTTCTTCTTCTTCTTCTTCTTCTTCTTCTTCTTCTTCTTCTTCTTCTATCAACACCATCCATTGCTACCACCACCACCACTACCACCACCACTACCATCAATACCACCATTACCACCAGAAACATTTCATCATTTTCACTACGTTCCCCACCACCACAACCAACACCAACTCTCCAGCAATTTTATTACATTTACTACATTTACACCACCACCACCACCACCACCACCACCACCACATATAATAATGAATAATGTGACGGACACCCGCTCATGATAACCGAGGGAGCTCCCACCAATACCCAGACAAGTCATCTATACAGGTAATAACACACACTCATTTACGCCATGCTGCATTTTGTCATATTCATATCCAGTGTTTTGAATTTTTGTCTTTTTAACGCAGTATAGACGTAATTGGGTCGTCTCATTATGGTTGATGATTACGAAGCTGGTGTGTGGGAGTGTGCTTGTGTAGAGGGTGGGGTATAGTGGGTGGCGTGTGTGTGTGTGTGTGTGTGTGTGTGTGTGTGTGTGTGTAAGAGAGTGTTTAAACTAACAATTAACAGGTAAATGAACAAACAAACA
>NC_087162.1:14690447-14697947 GCF_035594125.1 Scylla paramamosain | reverse complement strand
GGATGAGAAGAAGGAGAAATGAAAGAAAAATTGAGAAGAGATGAGGGGAGGAGTGAGTGAGAAAAGAGAGAGAAAAGATGAGGAGAGGAAGGTATAGAGTAGAAAGAGAAGAGAGGGGAGGAAAGAATAAGCCTGGAAGCAGGAAGGTTACTGAGAGAATTGTGTGAGGGAGGGAGGGAGAGGAGAGAGGGGAGAGGGGAGGGAGGGAGGGAGGAGGGGGGGGCGTGAGAGAGAAGGCAACTGCACATGCAAATGAGTATGAATGAGTAATAACTTCTCCGAAAGAGGCAGTTTTTTTTTAATTTGATGTCTGCAAATAGAAATATTTAAAAAGAATGGCACCAAATGTGTGTGAGAGAGAGAGAGAGAGAGAGAGAGAGAGAGGTGCATTTTAGGGGCAGCGTGACGGGATGAGCAAAAGTTGGTAGGAAAAGCAAACAGTAATTGGCTGAATAATGCAGTAACTTGCCTGACTGTTTGACCGACTGACTGACTGACTGACTCTTGACTGATACACTGACTGACGCACCCCGACATGTTGCGCGCCATATTTTTTTGTTTATTTGTTTTTTTTGTTTTTTCTTCTTAAAGAGGAGTGGAAGCTATAATGAAAGTGCAGCAGTCAGAGAGAGAGAGAGAGAGAGAGAGAGAGAGAGAGAGAGAGAGAGCACAATTTACAAAAGGAAATATACTAGATGCTGTTTTTAAGAGTAGCATCAGGTTGTCTGATTGTTAATATCCGTTTGTCCGTTTCGACATATAATGAATCTGAGTAGTCTGATGTTTTACGCAGTACTATTCAAGTATTTATTGCATTGCATTTATTTCATTATTTTTAGTATGGTAATATATTTAATGTAGCCATGTGATAAGTGAGAAGAGACCGGTAACGCCAGGTACAGTCGCTGTCATGAGTTGTGTCTTGCTTCGTGGCCATGATGAGTCGTAACCAGCTCAGGCTTCAAAGTGTGAACAACAGTGCGTCGTGAGGAGAGGAGAGCGAGGTGCCGGTGAGGGGGTGAGGAGGTGAAGGGAGGCGAGGGAGGATTCATGCCTCCCTCACCGGCACCTCGCTCTCCTCTCTTCACGACGCACTGTTGTTCAAACCTTCGAACCTGACCTGGTTACGATTCATCATGGCCACGAAACAAGACACAACTTATGACAGCAACTGTACGTGCTGCACTCTGGCGGCGAACAGCAAAGTTAGTTCAGGAAGGAGAGGAACCGGCAGTCAGTCCGTGATATAGCACTGTGCTTTAGTTTTACACCTATGAAGACCTTACCCCTTCACCTTCACACCTCACAGCACCACACATTGGTGAGTATTTCATATTGTACCTGCTCGTGTGTGATGAGTAGATCAGGGATGTGGAGTTGGAGTCTGTTTATTTATTTATTTTTTTATTTTTTTCTTGTTGTCCCTGCCTCCACTACTATAAACAGGATTGTTGCTGCCTCTACACTTCACCCAAAGCTTTCATGCTTCGTTGTGTTTTCGTGATGATTATTGGCTTAGAAATTTAAGTAATATCAGCAGATAATATTTATATCATCAGTTACGTCTGTCTTAGAAGTTTTTGTTGTTGTTGTTTTTGTTATTGTTTTTTGTTTTAAATTTATAGTAACTCCTTATCATATAACTCCTCCCCTTTCTCCCAACAAGCCTGGGGGGCCTGTGAGGAATCAGGGTTTTGTGGGGTTGGAGGATGTGTAAAGCGAGTTTTCATATTGGGGTAGGCCAATTTTAGATATTCATGAAAAGTCTAAGGAGACGCCATAGCTATGCTTTAAGAAGTGGGGGAATTTCTACCTTACCTAACCTATCCTAAACCTGGACACCCCGTAAGGACACTAACCTAACTTAACGTAACCGACGGTTGGGGGAGGGGTGGCGGTTACACGATATTCCACGACGGGCGGCACCTGAAATCATCATATATTTAGAAATAAGATACATTAATACTCACCAGGAGAGGAAATACCGCCAAACTTAAAGGTTGTGAGGATGAAAGCTGCCATTTTCAAAGGCAATAGACACCTGCCGAAACGAGAATTACTCCCAGTGAGGTCTAAAGCACTGTTCAGGGGGTGCTGTGAACTTATCATCAAACCCAGCTGTGACCTCACTGAACGTTTCCCTTTGTGTCTCACAACACAAGGGGACAGTTACAGCCTGCCCTCTAAAGACAACTCTCTTCCTCCACACAAAACTACAAGCACCTAATAACACACACACCGTTCACTCAAAAATTTCAAAATCATCATGGCGACTCCTATACCAGCCTTGTAGTTCCCATCTGGGGAGGGAACCATAAATGTCCCCAGGTCGGACTGCCTTTCTGTCGACGACCCTAAGTGTTTTGACACCCCACTCAACTTTTTCTTCATTAACTTCCTCAACATTCGCGGTCTAAGATTAAATTTTCAGTCTGTAGAACACCACCTCTCCTCTTCTAAACCTCATCTTCTTTTCCTCACTGAAACTCAGGTGTCTGAGGTAACTGACAGTAGCCCCTTTTCTGTTCCCTCCTACTTTCTCTATCCTCATTTTCAATCCAAAGCTGGATGTTCCGTTTATTTGCGCAAAGACTTAACCTGCTCTCGTGCCCACGCTCTTGAATCTTCCGAGTTTTCCACCATCTGGCTACGACTACAGAGTCACTCTCAAACTAAATTTATCTGTGCTGTATACCTCTCACGTAACTCCTCTGACTATAAGAAATTCTTTGACTACTTAACTTCCAAAGTGGAGCACATTCTCACTCTCTTCCCTTTTGCAGAGATCTCTATTCTTGGAGACTTCAATGTTCACCACCAGCTTTGGCATTCCTCTCCCTTAACTGACCATCCTGGTGAACTAGCCTTCAACTTTGCTATCCTCCATGACCTAGAGCTATTGTAGCAACATCCTACTCATATTCCTGACAGTCTTGGAGATATGCCCAACATTCTTGACCTTTCCCTGACCTCTAATCCTTCTGCTTGTGTTGTCACCCTTTCTTCTCTGTTGGGCTCCTCCGATCACAATCTCATATCTGTATCTTGTCCTATCGCTCCAATCCTTCCTCAGGATCCCCCTAAGCGAAGGTGCCTCTGGCATCTTGCCTCTGCTAGTTGGGGGACCTGAGGAGGTATTTTGCTGATTTTCCTTGGAATGGCTACTGCTTCCGTGTCAGAGACCCGTCTTTGTGTGCTGAGCGCATAACAGAGGTGATAGTGTCTGGCATGGAGCGTACATTCCTCACTCTTTTTCTCGACCTAAACCTTCCAAACCTTGGTTTAACACAGCTTGTTCTCGTGCTATACATGATAGAGAGGTGGCCCACAAAAGGTACTTAAGCCTTCCATCACCAGAATCTCATGCACTTTATATTTCTGCCCGGAATCATGCCAAGTCTGTTCTCCAACTAGCCAAAAACTCCTTCATTTAACAGAGTGTCAAAACTTTTCAAGATCTAACTCCCCTCGTGACTTCTGGCATCTAGCCAAAAATATCTCCAATAACTTTGCTTCTTCTTTCCCTCCTTTATTTCAACCAGATGGTACCACTGCTATCACATCTATTTCTAAAGCTGAACTCTTCGCTCAAACCTTTGCTAAAAACTCTACCTTGGATGATTTTGGGCTTGTTCCTCCCTCTCCTCCACCCTCTGACTACTTCATGCCACCATTAAAATTCTTCGCAATGATGTTTTCCATGCCCTTGCTGGCCTAAACCCTCGGAAGGCTTATGGACCTGATGGGGTCCCTCCTATTGTTCTCCGAAACTGTGCCTCCGTGCTTGCACTTGCCTAGTCAAACTCTTTCCTTCTTGCTGGAAGTTTGCCTACATTCAGCATGTTCCTAAAAAGGGTGACCGTTCTAATCCCTCAAACTACCGTCCTATTGCTTTAATTTCCTGCCTATCTAAAGTTTTTCAATCTATCCTCAACAGGAAGATTCTTAAACATCTATCACTTCACAAACTTCTATCTAATCGCCAGTATGGGTTCCGTCAAGGCCGCTCTACTGGTGATCTGGCTTTCCTTACTGAGTCTTGGTCATCCTCTTTTAGAGATTTTGGTGAAACTTGCTGTTGCCTTGGACATATCAAAAGCTTTTGATAGAGTCTGGCACAAAACTTTGATTTCCAAACTACCCTCCTACGGCTTCTATCCTTCTCTCTGTAACTTCATCTCAAGTTTCCTTTCTGAACGTTCTGTTGCTGCTGTGGTAGACGGTCACTGTTCTTCTCCTAAATCTATTAACAGTGGTGTTCCTCAGGGTTCTGTCCTGTCACCCACTGTCTTATTATTCATTAATGATCTTCTAAACCAAACTTCTTGTCCTATCCACTCCTACGCTGATGATACCATCCTACACTTTTCCACGTCTTTTCATAGACGTCCAACCCTTCAGGAGGTAAACATTTCACGCAGGCAAGCCACAGAACGCTTGATTTCTGATCTTTCTAAAATTCCTGATTGGGGCAAAGCAAACGTGGTATTGTTCAGTGCCTCAAAAACTCAATTCCTCCATCTATCAACTCGACACAACCTTCCAAACAACTATTCCCCTCTTCTTCAATGACACTCAGCTGCCCCCCTCTACACTGAACATCCTCGGTCTGTCCTTTACTTATAATCTGAAGTGGAAACTTCACATCTCATCTCTAGCTAAAACAGCTTCTATGAAGTTAGGTGTTCTGAGACGTCTCCGCCAGTTTTTCTCACCCCCCAGCTGCTAACTCTGTACAAGGGCCTTATCCGTCCATGTATGGAGTATGCTTAACATGTCTGGGGGGGTTCCACTCATACTGTTCTTCTAGACAAGGTGGAATCAAAAGCTTTTCGTCTCATCAACTCCTCTAACTGACTGTCTTCAACCTCTCTCTCACCGCCGCAATGTTGCGTCTCTAGCTATCTTCTACCGCTATTTTCATGCTAACTGCTCTTCTGATCTTGATAACTGCATGCCTCCCCTCCTCCCGCGGCCTCGCTGCACAAGACTTTCTTCTTTCTCTCACCCCTATTCTGTCCACCTCTCTAATGCAAGAGTTAACCAGTATTCTCAATCATTCATCCCTTTCTCTGGTAAACTCTGGAACTCCCTGCCTGCTTCTGTATTTCCACCTTACTATGACTTGAATTCCTTCGAGAGGGAGGTTTCAAAACACTTATCCATCAATTTTTGACTACGGCTTTGAGCCTTTTATGGGACTAGCATTTCAGTGGGCATTTTTTTTTATTGGATTTTTGTTGCCATTGGCCAGTGTCCCTCCTACATGAAAAAAAAAAAAAAAATCTTCCAGTTTCCATGATGACGGCTGGAGTCACTCTGGCATGGCACCGTGACACCCTCCCTGACGGGGCAGCGCGGAACAATACGCTCGTGGTGTCCTTTATATATCTCGCAAATATAATGTGCCTTATAATAAAATGGTTATCGTTGAATAGTTTGGACAAAAAAAACACTTTTTATATATTTCACCTACATATGAATTACTACTTGAGGCGCACCGGAAGTGTTCCAGGGCTCAATGTGTGAAAGGACCAGTACTGTACACACAAATTGTGGACTTAGGCTCTGGGAGGCACCTCAGATTTCAGTTTGGATTTGTGAGTTAACCATAGGAGGGCGCTGTCTAAAACTTTTACAGACGTACCGGAAGTGTACTATACCATCATGTAAATGTTCAACGGCAAAGTAAGAAGGAATTATTGTAAACATTAACCCTTAATATCTCAGGCAGAATAGTCCTTATGAAAGAACAAAGTGTTGTGTTGAATATTTTTGTTAGTATCCGTAGTATTGTATTGGGTGTCTGAATTCGTCCAGTATTAATCGCTTCCTTTCCTCTGACTCTGTCCTGAATCTCTCCTTAACGGACTGTCCTGAATCTCTCACTCTCGTAATGTTCACCTCTTTCTATCATCTGCCGTTATTTTTCTTGGGTACAGCTCTTCTAAAATTGCTCACTGCATGCCCCCATCCCTGCACAAGGGTTTCTACTCACCCTTGTTCATCCACTTCACTAATGCAGGAGTTGAACATGACGTGGTGACATGGAAACTGACACGCACACATGTATAAATCACGTGACACATGCTTTCCAGTATTTACCACACGACACAAAGATACAGATGTAAACAAACATGCAGTGAGAGTGAAGCTTATATTGCTGCTGTCTGTCACTGAGTTCTTGTTCGTTCACTCTTCATTGTTTCATCCCTCTCACTGGTGCGCTCTGGAACTTATCTCTCAGTTTTCCCTACTGCCTACGATCCTGCATGCTTCAAGAGAGGAGTATCAACACATTCGGAAAGAATTTTGGATAATACTTTAATGACTGACACCTCTGGCCAGTATCCCCTATACATAAAGAAAAAAAAAAATTGTATATAGATTGCCTATCTCCTGGTTCTTCGGTTTCTTTTAGGGAATGCCATTGTGATGTGAGTAGGGTTTCTTTCTCTATTTTATTCCTCGGCCCGTCTTCCTGATAGGTAAAAAAAATAATAAAGGTAAATGAATAAACAGCGTTAATCAGATAATGAAAGTAATAAATATTTTACTCATTAGCAGTAAAAATGGATACTCTACTATTAGGAATTGCGTCCTAGACTTGAATGATTCCCTATTACTACTCTCACTGTTGCTACTTTCGCGCTGACTGCTCCTCTGATCACACTTACTTAATTTTTTCCTCTTCTCGCGGACTCTGCACGAGTATCTTCTCACTTATATTCTGTCCACCTCCGTAATGCAAGAGTTCACCATTATCTTCATTTTATCATCCCTTTTACTGTTAAGCTCTGGAACTCCCTGCCCGCGTCAGTGATTCATACTACAGAGAGGTTTTAAGACAATTCTCAATATATATTATATATATATATATATATATATATATATATATATATATATATATATATATATATATATATATATATATATATATATATATATATATATATATATATATATATATATATATATATATATATATATATATGTAATGTATTTTTTTTTTTCAAGGGCAATACAACCCACCAGTTGTATTGCCCTTGACCGGAGCACTTCCTGCATAAAAACGCTCCTGTTTTTGTCTCGCTCAAAGATGCTTCCAACTCACTCTGTGTCGCTCAGAAATAACACACACACACACACACACACACACACACACACACACACACATACACACGAACACACACACACACACACACACACATACACACGAATACACACACCTCGTAAATATATTCATTCATTCATTGACTCACTTGTGTGTTCATTAATACATACATTCATACATAAATATACACATACTCGTATATACATTTATGAAAGACTGGTAACCTTAAATGTGTGTGGGGGAGTCTTCTCTCTCTCTCTCTCTCTCTCTCTCTCTCTCTCTCTCTCTCTCTCTCTCTCTCTCTCTCTCTCTCCTTTGAAATATTTGGCAATATATTCGAGCGGCGATGAAAGGGTTCAGGTTGTTGTCATTTGGAAAGTCGCGGA
>NC_087162.1:14660447-14677947 GCF_035594125.1 Scylla paramamosain | reverse complement strand
AGTGTAGAAGAGGGGGACAGTTGAGTGTCATTGAAGAAGAGGGGATAGTTGTCTGGAAGATTGTGTCGAGTTGATAGATGGAGGAATTGAGTTTTTGAGGCATTGAACAATACCAAGTTTGCTCTGCCCCAATCAGAAATTTTAGAAAGATCAGAAGTCAGGCGTTCTGTGGCTTCCCTGCGTGATATGTTTACCATCTATCTATGTATCTCCCTTGTTGTCCACAATGAGTCATTCAATACATTAGTCATTCAATCGTCAGTCAGTCAGTCAATCAGTCTGTCTGTCTACCCAGTCACCCATCCATCTACCCACCTACCCACCCACTTACCCATCACTCTACCAGTCAACCTCCCAGCTCCCCTACGTGTATGCATCTGTGTTTGTTGTTGCATCAGGTGGAATATGAGGGCGGTGAGTGGATCAGTATCCTCATGAGCCGACAAGGAGTAGATGGGAGTGATGTTTGAGCACAAAGCTGCCAGCTCTCCACCTGACAGCTTCCCAATTGCCCGGCAAGGAAAGAGCACTGGTGAAATTTGTGTTGCTGTGGGATGATGGGGTTTGTGATGTGTCGGGGTGTGGTGGTGTGGGGTAGACTTAGGTGGTGTGTGTGTGTGTGTGTGTGTGTGTGTGTGTGTGTGTGTGTGTGGTGTTGTGTAGGGTGGGGTGGGATGGTGCTTGGTGGTAAGTTGTGTGGTTGGTTGTGGTGGTGTCTTGTGGTGTGTCGTGCTGTGGTGTAGTGTGGTGTGGTGTGGTGTGGTGTGGTGTGGTGTGGTGTGGTGTGGTGTGGTATGTTTGGCAACGTTTTGAAAGTGTTGTTGTTAATATTACTCGTGTCCTGTTTTTTTTTTCTTTTTGTCTTGTTTGTGTGTGTTATTGTGTTCCTGTGTTGATTTATCTGTTCATCGGTCTGTCTGTGCGTCAAGTTATCTCTTTCTCTTTATTGATTTTTTATTTATTTATTTGTTTGTTCACTTGAATTTGCATGTTTTTTTTTTTTGTCAGCCTATCAATCTCTGCAAATCTGTTTTCTTTTACACACACACACACACACACACACTCTCTCTCTCTCTCTCTCTCTCTCTCTCTCTCTCTCTCTCTCTCTCTCTCTCTCTCTCTCTCTCTCTCTCTCTCTCTCTCTCTCTCTCTCTCTCTCTCTCTCTCTCTCTCTCTCTCTCTCTCTCTCTCTCTCTCTCTCTCTCTCTCTCTCTCTCTCTCTCTCTCTCTCTCTCTCTCTCTCTCTCATGCAGTACCTTTCTTTGCCTCCCTCTGCGATTTTTATCTTCCTCCTCCTCCTCTTATGTCTTCTATTTGGGGAGAAAAATTGATAAGACACGTTATGCCGTTTATTATTATTATTATTATTATTATTATTATTATTATTATTATTATTATTATTATTATTATTATTATTATTATTATTATTTTATTATTATTCTATTGTTATTATTATTATTATTATTATTATTATTATTATTATTATTATTATTATTATTATTATTATTATTATTATCATTATTTTATTGTTATTATTTTATTGTTATTATTATTATTATTGTTATTGTTGTTGTTATTATTATTATTATTATTATTATTATTATTATTATTATTATTATTATTATTATTATTATTATCGAAGCTCTGTATTCTTTATTTTCTCTTCCTCTTTCACCTTTTGCTACTATTTCCTCCTCCTCCTCCTCCTCCTCCTCCTCCTCCTCCTCCTCCTCCTCCTCCTCCTCCTCCTTAGGTCGCCTCCAGCACACTTTATTCATCAGTCAATTTAATTATTCACTTAGTAATTTGTCGCGTTTGTTGATTCCAGCCGGGCGTTTGGAAATGTATAATTATGTATCGTGAACGTGTGTGTGTGTGTGTGTGTGTGTGTGTGTGTGTGTGTGTGTGTGTGTGTGTGTGTGTGTGTGTGTGTGTGTGTGTGTGTGTGTGTGTGTGTTTTGGAGTTAGAGGGATCAGATTTCTCTCTCTCTCTCTCTCTCTCTCTCTCTCTCTCTCTCTCTCTCTCTCTCTCTCTCTCTCTCTCTCTCTCTCTCTCTCTCTCTCTCTCTCTCTCCTTTCATCATTGTCATTTTCTTTTTTCTCCTTTTCTTTTTTCTTTTATTTTTCTTCTTTTCTCTTTTTCTTGCTGTTATTGCTGTTGTTACTAATGTTGTTGTTGTCGTTGTTGTATTTGTTGATGATGTTTCTCTTCCTCTTCCTCGTCCTCTTCTTTCCTTCCTCTTTCTCCTTTCTTATTTTTCTTCTTATTCTTCGTCTTCCTCCTCCTCCTCCTCCTCCTCCTCCTCCTCCTCCTCCTCCTCCTCCTCCTCCTCCTCCTCCTCCTCCTCCTCCTCCTCCTCCTCCTCCTCCTCCTCCTCCTCCTCAGGGGGAGGTAGTAGACACTTCCTAAAATGATCAGGGGGTGCTGTGAACTTATATACCCATCTGTGACCTCACTGAACGTTTCTCTTTGTGTCTCACAAGGGGGGCAGTCACAGCCTGCCTTTAAAGACAATTTTCTTCCTTCACACAAAATTACAAGCACCTAATTACACACACACCCTTCAATCAAAATTCGAAATTATCATGGCGACTCCTACACCAGCCTCGGAGTCCCCACTTGCGGAGGGGACCACAAATGTGCCGAGGTCGAACTGCTCTTCTGGTATCGACCCTAAATGTCGTGACACACTCCAACTTTTTCTTCATGAACTTCTGCAACATTCGCAGTCTTAGATCTAATTTTCAATCTGTAGAACACCACCTCTCCTCCACTAAACCTCATCTTCTTTCCCTTACTGAAACACAGGTGTCTGAGGCAATTGGTGCAACACTCTACTCGTATTCCTGGAGATACGCCCAGCATTCTGGACCTTTTCCTAACCTCTAATCCTTCTGCTTATGCTGTCACCCTTTCTTCTCCGTTGGCGTCCTCCGATCACAATCTCATATCTGTATCTTGCCCTATTACTCCAATCCCTCCTCAGGATCCCCCTAAGCGGAGGTGCCTCTGGCGTTTTGCCTCTGCTAGTTGGGGGGACCTGAGGAGGTATTTTACTGATTTTCCTGGGAATAACGACTGCTTCCGTGACAGAGACCCGTCTTTGTGTGCCGAGCGCATAACAGAGGTGATAGTGTCTGGCATGGAGGCGTGCATCCCTCACTCTTTTTTTCGATCTAAACCTTCCAAACCTTGGTTTAACACAGCCTTTTCTCGTCCTATACATGATAGAGAGGTGGCCCACAAAAGGTACTTGAGCCTTCCATCTGCCCCGACCCATGCCAAGTCTGTTCTCCAACTAGCCAAAAATTCCTTCATTAATAGGAAATGTCAAAATCTTTCAAGATCTAACTCCCCTCGTGACTTCTGGCATCTAGCCAAAAACATCTCCAATAACTTTGCTTCTTCTTCTTTCCCTCCTTTATTTCAACCAGATGGCACCACTGAACTCTTCTTTCACATCTTTGCTAAAAACTGTATCTTGGACGATTCATGGCTTGTTCCTCCCTGTCCTCCTCCCTCTGACTATTTCATGCTACCTATTAAAATTCTTCAAGTTTTCCATGTCCTTGTTGACCTAAAACCCTTGGAAGGCTTATGGACCTGATGGGGTCCCTCCCATTATTATCCGAAACTGTGCCTCCTGGACGATTCAGGGCTTGTTCCTCCCTGTCCTCCAC
Organism: Scylla paramamosain; assembly: GCF_035594125.1. Classification (NCBI taxonomy): domain Eukaryota; kingdom Metazoa; phylum Arthropoda; class Malacostraca; order Decapoda; family Portunidae; genus Scylla; species Scylla paramamosain. The sequence goes on along the minus strand of NC_087162.1, from coordinate 14,674,266 downwards.
CCTCTGACTATTTCATGCTACCTATTAAAATTCTTCAAGTTTTCCATGTCCTTGTTGACCTAAACCCTTGGAAGGCTTATGGACCTGATGGGGTCCCTCCCATTATTATCCGAAACTGTGCCTCCGTGCTTGCACCTTGCCTAGTCAAACTCTTTCAACTCTCAACATCTACCTTTCCTTCCTGTTGGAAGTTTGCTTACATTCAGCCTGTTTCTAAAAAGGGTGACCGTTCTAATCCCTCAAAACTACCGTCCTATTCTTTTAACCTCCTGCCTATCAAAAGTTTTTGAATCTATCCTAAACAAGAAGATTCTTAAACATCTGTCCCTTCACAATCTTCTGTCGGATCGCCAATATGGGTTCCTTCAAGGCCGCTCTACTGGTGATCTTTTGGCTTTCCTTACTGATTCTTGGTCATCCTTTTTTAGAGATTTTGGCGAAACTTTTGCTATTTCCTTAGACATATCAAAAGCTCTTGATAGAGTCTGGCACAAAGCTTTGATTTCAAAACTGCCCTTCTACGGCTTCAATCCTTCTCTCTGTAACTTCATCTCAAGTTTCCTTTCTGACCGTTCTATTGCTGCTGTGGTAGACGGTCACTGTTCTTCTCCTAAATCTATTAACAGTGGTGTTCCTCAGGGTTCTGTCCTGTCGCCCACTCTTATTACTCATCAATGATCCACTAAATCAAACTTCTTATCCTATCCACTCCTATGCTGATGATACCCTCCACTTTTCCTCATCTTTTCAAAGGTGTCCAACCCTTCAGTTCACGCAGGGAAGCCACAGAACGCTTGGCTTTTGATCTCTCTAAAATTTCTGATTGGGGCAGAACAAATTTGGTATTGTTCAATGCCTCAAAAACTCAATTCCTCCATCTATCAGCTCGGCACAACCTTCCAGACAACTAACCCTTCTTCTTCAATGACACTCAACTGTTCTCCTCTTCTACACTGAACATCCTTGGTCTCTCCTTTTCTTGTAGTCTAAACTGGGAACTTCGCATCTCAATTCTAGCTAAAGCAGCTTCTTTGAAGTTGGGTGTTATGGGAGTTCTCCACCAGTTTTTCTTAATTCCCCACCCCACTACCCCAGCTGCTAACTCTATAGAAGGGCCTTATCCGTCCATGTATGGAGTATGCTTTACATGTCTGGGGGGGGTGGGGTTCCACTCATAGTGCTCTTCTAGACAAAGTGGAATCAAAAACTTTTTGTCTCATCAACTCCTCTCCTCTGACTGACTGTCTTCAGCCTCTTTATCATCGCCGCAGTGTTGCATTTCATGCTATCTTGTACCGCTATTTTCATGCTAACCGTTCTTCTGATCTTGCTAAATGCATGCCCCCCCTCCTCCCGCGGCCTCGCTGCACTTTCTTCTTTCTCTCACCCCTATTCTGTCCACCTCTCTAGTGCAAGAGTTAACTATTATTCTCAATCATTCATCCCTTTCTCGAATAAACTCTATTTCCACCTTCCTATGACTTAAATTCCTTCAAGAGGGAGGTTTCAAGACACTTATCCTTCAATTTTTGACCACCACTTCGGACCCTATATGGGGACCGGCATATCAGATGCCTTTTTTTTTCCCCTGTTTTTTTTTTTTTTTTTTACCGAAATATATATATATATACTCGTATATATATATATATATATATATATATATATATATATATATATATATATATATATATATATATATATATATATATATATATATATATATATATATATATATATATATATATATATATATATATATATATATATATATATATATATATATCAGCTCGACGCAGCCTTCCAAACAACTATCCCCTCTTCTTCTGTGACCCTCAATTTTCTCCCCTGTTCTACACTGACACTGAACATCCTTGGTCTGTTCTTTTCTCATAATCTAAATGGAAAACTTCACATCTCATCTCTAGCTAAAGCAGCTTCTATGAAGTTAGGTGTTCTGAGACGTCTCCGCCAGTCCCCCCCCCTTCCCTTCCAGCTGCTAACTCTGCACTAGGGTTTTATCCGTCCATGTATGGAGTATGCTTCTCATGTCTGGGGAGAGTTCCACTTATACCGCTCTTTTAGACAACTTGGAATCAAAACCTTTTCGTCTCAACTCCTCTTCTCTAACTGACTGTCTTCAGCCTCTTTATCATCGCCGCAGTGTTGCATCTCTTGCTATCTTGTACTGCTATTTTCATGCTAACTGCTCTTCTGATCTTGCTAACTGCATACCTCCCCTCCTCCCGCGGGCTCGCTGCACAAGTCTTCTTTCTGTCACCTCTATTCTGTCCAGCTCTCTAATGCAAGAGTTAACCAGTATTCTCAATCATTCATCCCTTTCTCTGCTAAACTCTGTAACTCCCTGCCTGCTTCTGTATTTCCACCTTCCTATGACTTGAATTCCTTCAAGAAGGAGTTTTCAAGATACTTATCCTTCAATTTTTGACTGCCGCTTCGGATACTATTCGGGGACCGGCATCTCAGTGAGTTTTTTTTTTTTTTTTTTTAATTACATTTCTGTTGCCCTTGACCGGTGTCCCGACATAAAAAAAAAAAAGAAACCGTCCTATAAGCCTCACATCTGCAGTGGGTAAGCTTCTGGAATCAATAATAAGCGATAAAACAGTAGAATTCCTGCAAAGTAACCACATCACAAAGGACACTCAACATGGATGTAGAAATAAACGTTCATGTTTAACGAATTTACTGGACTTTTTTCCACGACGTGTATAATGTGTATGATAATACCAGGCCAGTACATGTGGTTCATTTTGATTTCCAGAAAGCATTTTGTGAGAGCACAGGGACACTAGATTTTGAGAGGGCAATAAATTACCGCCCCGTCATAGGAGAGAACCATCCGCCATGCGGGCAGGTGGGCGGAGCCTGTATCAATGCGCGCGGGCCGAGGTGAGCGGGGCACGACCTTGCTCGGCCTCACTCCCAGCCAGGTCACCCAGCGCCCAGGACGTGCCCTCCTCGACTCCTCCCGAACCAGCCTGCAGAAAGGACAGCGTGGTGCAGCGGTAAGCCGAAGCCCTGACCAACGAAGCTGGCTTTCATCGAAGCAGACTGGAGGAGTGTGTACACCAGTGGAACGCCTGGGGTGAGTTATTTGTGGTAAGGCCTGTTAACAAGATTTCATTTCCAGTCACCCAGCGACCACGTGGTCGTCGCTCCTTGCCCGGCATAAGTGATACAGTGCATAGTGCCGACTAATTACCTCCGTGACCCAGTAACTTAACGTAAGGCTGTGCTCTCACAACATAAAAGGACCGGGCATTGGCCTCACTTCCGAAGGAATAGGTATTTCTTTCTGTGTGCGGCCCACGCGCCACTGAGTGTAGCCATAGCTAGCCAGGCCTTTGTTGTAATTACTGTGTAAATATAAGTCAAATATTTACGACTGTGCTTTCTTTTGAGTGTCCTACCCTAGTCTACCTGGAGACTCAACCAGGAGTCGCATGTGGTCGGCAGGGGTAACGTAAAGGAAACACCGATCCATGACACATTTGATAAAGTCCCTCATAAGCGCCTCCTTCATAAAAGTAAAAGCCCACGGCATGTCAGGTGACCTCGCTGCGTGGATGGAGGATTGGTTGACAGACCGAACAGTGAGTAGTAATTAACGGTAATTCTTCAAACTGGATCAATGTAAGTAGTGGCGTTCCTCAAAGATACTGTTCATAATATATATCAGTAACACTGACGAAGGGATCATAAGTAAACTGTCAAGATTCGCAGATGATACTAAAATTGTTAACAAGGCTGACTTACCAAACCGACGTCAAATGTTGCAAAAAGACATAGACACTCATTGAATGGTGTGAAAAGTGGCTTATGAACTTTAATTTTGATAAATGCCACGCATTACATATTGGGAACAGTAATCCGCAGGATAATTATAACAAGGGCAACACTCCCATCAAAAGTGTGGATGCTGAAAAAGATCTGGGAGTTTTAGTGTCAGCAGATCTTGAACCAAGCAAACATTGCACTGAAGTCATTAAAACTGCTAATGTATTAATAGGCTTCATAGGAACACCTTTCACCTTCATATCAGAGAAAATCATTTTGGCCTTGTACAACTCACTCGCACGTCTTCATCTTGAATACAACGTACACTTTTGGTCATCCCACTACAAAAAGGATATCGAGAAATTAGAAAAAAATACAACGTACAGTAACAAAAACTATCCCAAGGCTTCGCAGTAAAACCCACGAGGAACGCCTTAAACAACTAAATCTATTCTCCCTATCCAAACGCAGACTAAGAGGGGATCTGATATTGCTTCACAAAATTTTCACAAATATGAGACCTGAACTCTTCCTAACACTCGGTCAATCTAATGGTAAAAGAAACAATGGCTTCAAAATGATAGTTGAGCGATTTCAAACAAATGAAGCCAAACATTTCTTCTTCAGTCGTGTCATAAATATCTGGCATTGTCTTCCATCAAGCGTCGTTAACTCAAGCACTGTTGATTCATTTAAAACCCGTCTTGACAAGCGTCCAGAAACTAATCCCCGGTTGTCACTGTTCACGTGTGAATAACGAACGCGTTCACCCCGTACTATCTGTCATCTGATGGCGGTATATTTCTCTAAGGAAGGGAAGCAACTGTTATGTAACAAAGACTAAAGATTAAAGAGACCTTAGTGATGGCTTGTTCATCGGTGACTTACTGCTGACCCCGTCACAGTAATGGTAAAAGGAATCGAGTCCTTGCAGAGCAACTCACCCATCACTATAGTCATCTAGTTAAATGTACCTCAGTGAATTTAATTTTTAAAGAGGAAGCACCTCATCAGATGACACAAATGTTTCTTTCAAACTCCATGTTGTTTTTCTATACAACGTGGTAACATTTCCCTTTTCCGGCCAGCTTTAGCTGGAGGGATGGGTGATGGTGGGGAGGAGCCTCCTCCTGCTGCTATCCTGTCTCTCTCACTAATAGAGTAGAATAGTTACTCAAACAGCCTAGTAAAGACCTCAGGGTCTGTTGCTGTTGTATATTCCTTTGTATATTCCTCCTCCTCCTCCTCCTCCTCCTCCTCCTCCTCCTCCTCCTCCTCCTCCTCCTCCTCGTCTCTCTCTCCTCCCTCCTCCTCCTCCTCCTCCTCCTCCTCCTCCTCCTCCTCCTCCTCCTCCTCCTCCTCCTCCTGACCTACGCAGGACCAGCAGCCCATATCGTTAAACCAGTCGCTAAGTTTATTTTGTTTTACCTGTTTCTGTTCTGTTCTGTTCTGTTTTCCTGTACAGCTCAGACTCCATACAAATTACACAACACTGCTTGACGCAAACACAGTGATACATTTGTTAGATATCAGTACTAGGTCTCCTGTTTTCACCTGTTCGTCTGTTTCTAGTAGTACTTTTATTGTCTTTGTGCTTGTAGCTTGGGTACTTTCTTTCTCTATTTGTAAATTGTCCTGTTGTGAGAAAATTGTCTGTTCTCCCTTTATTACAGGAAACTTGTGAGACTCCACAGCTGAAATTCCCCTGGGAGTTGTCTGGCCCCACCTGCGCACCATCGCCTCCCCAGAGACCGGATTAGTAACCAGCGCCCCTTGACCGACCCTTGACCGCTAATCCCTTAATTACTTTTAAATTTCCACATCTCCAACTGTCGTAGCCTTCACATTCTATACTACTACATTAAAAATGCCTTCTGATTTGAAATCTTGCAGAGATTGCAGCGGGAGGTTCGCTAAGCAGTACTTCAGTGACTACTTCTCAAGGCCTGTTTGCAGACTGTGTGACACGCGATCGCACCTTGAAGAAGCAGTGGCAGAAGGAAACAGAAGGTATACCGAATTAAAAAACAGTTTTGACTCTCTACAGAAATTCATCACAGAAAACGTGGGCGTGGGCGCGGGCACGGACACGAGACAACAGCTGCTGACCCCTGCCACGCAGCGACGCTCCGCCCCCCCGCAAGCCTCTCCTGCCTCGCCTGTCACCTCACCTGATCCTTCCCTCTCACAGGAAGCAGCCTTCACCCCGGTCAGAAATGGATCAAGACAATCCACGCGCCGCATTCACCTCCCCACCACGACATATAACCGTTTTTCTATCCTGACTGAACAGATAGATGAACCGGAAGAGACCAGGCTTGTGGGAGATTCGATCGTCTGAGGACAGCTGGTGGAATTTTGTGGAAGAGTCCCGTCTCGCAGGAGGAGGTACTGTCTTCCTGGAGCCTCCCTAGGAGACATCACTGCTGCCATCGAGGACACGACCAAGGACGCCACTACTAACACCCTTTATGTTATCCACGCAGGCACAAATGACGTCCAGCGGTACCGATCAGAAGAACTGATGGCGAAATACAAGGAAATGATTCGCAAATGCAAGACTAAATCAAATAATATTATAATTTCAGGCATTCTCCCGAGGATCAACGCGAACGCAAGGTTCTACAACATTGCGTTCAGTATAAATAACAGATTAAAAACTCTCTGCCAACAGGAAAACGTGGAGTATCTTAACATGTGGAACGATTTTTATAATGAACACAGACTCTTCCAGAGAGACGGCCTTCATCTGAACGCAGTGGGAGCAACCAGGATGGGCAGACTAATCCATGAAAAAGTTTGTCTCCACAGATCAAAAAACGCGCGGGCGCCAGCAACAGGACCAGCGTCGTAAACACTAACGTAAATATTTCATCCACAGGTTCAGACAAGATCAGAGCTTGTTACTTCAATGCCCGTAGTTTACGGAATAAATTAAATGAGCTGCAAGCTCTTATTTATCTTGAAAACTACGACATCATAGGCGTCACGGAAACGTGGATAAATTCATCAAGCAGGGATTACTTAGCTGAGTACTCACTCCCTGGCTACACCATTTTTAGCTGCGAGAGAACTCACCGTACGGGAGGCGGTGTTATGTTTTACGTAAAAAGTAATCTTCATCCTCGTTTACTCCCAACCCCAACCATTGCTAATATAGACGTCACTTTCATCCAGTTAGAAAATAAATCTCGTAAAATAACAGTAGGTCTCGTCTATCGCCCTCCAGCCCAGTCACCCGCTACAGACGAAAAACTTTATGACCTTATCGCGGACATTTGCTGCGTTAATAATTGCATAATTATGGGGGACTTTAATCTTCCAGTCACGAGGTGGGGTGAACCACTGACGGCTCACGCAGGCCAGCATCTCTACGGGAGTATCCTTGAAAGCTCTCTCCACCAACACGTCATGCATCCGACGAGAGGTAACAATATCCTAGATATTGTTTTAACAACTGGTGAAGAGTCAATAAAAGACCTAAAAATTGGACCAGAACTGAGTTCCAGCGATCATCGTAGCTTACTTTTCACCATAAATTTTGACAAAGCTAAAGTAAGCGAAAGTAAAGAAAAAGTGCCAGACTATCGGCGTGCTAACTTTGAGAGACTTCGCATGCAGCTTGCATCCATACACTGGAATGAACTGCTGGGAACACCAGACATAAACAATGCATGGGAAGTCTTTGCTAAAAAGTTAAATGAAACTACGTTTTTGTGTGTACCGCAACGAAACAGACGGAAGGTAAAAAACACCAAACCGAAATGGTGGAACAATGAAATTAGATTCTGCCTTCTGGCTAAGAAAAATGCGTACCACAAATACATATTAACACAAAATAATGATGATAAACTAGAGCACGACAGATTACGTAGAAAAACTAAAAAGCTGATCAAATGCAGCAAAAAATCTGCCGAAGCTCAGATCGCGAACTCATGTAAAACGAACCCAAAAGAATTTTACAGTTATGTAAAAGCAAAAAGGGTCGTAACATCAACGATTGGTCCATTAATAACAGAAAATGGTAAACAAATAATAAGCGAAACAGACATGGCGAATACCCTGAACGAGTACTTTTCAATCGTCTTCACGACTGAGGATGTTCAGGGCAGTCTGTTGACCCCCACGCCTCAGTCACGAGGCACCACGCTGCCAGACTTCACCATCACAGAAAGTGAAATCCTCTCAGTCACAAAGAGCATGAACGTAAACAAAACACCCGGGTCAGACAAGATATCACCCAGGCTTCTTAAAGAAGCAAGAAATGAGCTCGTGAAACCGCTTACAATTTTATTCAATAAAACTTTGCTAGCGGGTAAAGTTCCCCACGAATGGAAACTAGCAAATGTCATGCCAATCTTTAAAAAAGGAAATAAATCTCTCCCAGCCAATTACAGGCCGATCAGTCTCACTTCAGTAGTGTGTAAGCTGATGGAAACAATAATTAGAGATAAAATTGTTAAATATTTAGAAGAAAATAAAATCATAAAGGATTCGCAACACGGTTTCAGAACCAAGCGCTCCTGCTTAACAAACTTACTAGACTTCTTTTATGAAGTATTTAACTCGTATGACGAGACAAAAGCTGTTGATATTATCTACCTTGATTTCCAGAAAGCTTTCGACACTGTTCCCCATAAGAGACTCATCAGTAAAGTAAAAGCTCACGGCATTGCCGGAAACACCCTGAAATGGCTGAGAGACTGGCTCTCTGACAGAAAACATCGTGTTGTGATAAATGGAAAAGAATCAGAGTGGCATAAGGTAAATAGCGGCGTTCCTCAAGGCTCTGTATTAGGACCAGTACTCTTCATAATGTACATAAATGATATTGATGAAGGGATAAACTGCAAAATATGTAAATTTGCAGACGACACCAAAATAACAATTAGAGTTACGTCTGTGTCACAATGGCAGGAACTGCAGTGTAACCTCAATAAACTAACAAGCTGGGCAGAAAAATGGCAGATGAGATTCAATATAGAAAAGTGCAAAATTCTATATATTGGAAGCAACAATGTTCAGGCGAGATATGTAATGAATAACATGCCACTGTCAAGTGCTGATAAAGAAAAAGATCTTGGTGTCGTTGTGTCAAACGACCTAAAGCCGAGTCAACACTGCACAGAAACAGTAAAGACGGCAAATTAATTAGTAGGGTTCATTGGAAGAACCTTTAAATTTAAATCAGAAAAGGTTATACTTGCCTTATATAACTCACTGGTGCGCCCTCATCTAGAATACTGTGTACAGTTCTGGGCACCATACTACAAAAAAGACATTGAAAAACTAGAAAAGATACAGCGCAGAGTCACAAAGATGATTCCAAGATTGCGCAATAAGCCGTATGAGGAACGACTGGAAGAACTAAACCTATTTAGTTTAACAAAGCGCAGGATAAGAGGAGACCTAATTGAAGTGTTCAAAATTTTCAAAGGATATAGTAATATTGATGCATATAAATATTTTACCATTGATCATTCTAACCTAACAAGAAATAATGGATTCAAGATTATACCCAAACGTTTTAAATCCCACGAGGCCAAACATTTCTTCTTTAATCGTATAGTAAATATATGGAATAAACTTCCTGCCGAAATTGTGAACAGCAATACTATTGAATCATTCAAAAATTTAATAGACAAATATTTAAAAGCAAATCCCCAACAAGCTCTCTTCTTGTCCGAATAATTACTAAATTCACTATTAAACTCTTATTCAACAGACACCATTTTTAATATAACTTGTATTAACTTTCAGATAGGTGTATAGAGTTCACCGTAGGGTGAATAGTAGAACTTCCTTTCATCCTTTCCTATGAAAATTTCCATGTCAGTTTTTCCATACTGCATGGTACTTTTCCAAACTATTTCCATGCCAGCGCAAGCTGGAGGGAGTGGTGGGTGGGGAGGAGCCTTCTGCTATGCTGTCCTGTCTCTCTTCACTGTAGCTAGTTAGAAGTAGTTACCAAACAGCCTTGCAAGGACCAAAAGGTCTGTTGCTGTTTGGCTTTCCTTTGTATTCCTTTGTATTCCTCCTCCTCCTCCTCCTCCTCACTTTACGTCGTTTCCTCCACGCCATGGATCTCCACACAAATATTATTCGATAAAGGAAGGCGAGAAGGAGGAAAAGGTGGTGGTGGTGATGGTGGTGGTAGGAGGTGATAAAAGGAGAGGATTATATTCGTGTGTGTATTCGTGTGTGTGTGTGTGTGTGTGTGTGTGTGTGTGTGTGTGTGTGTGTGTGTGTGTGTGTGTGTTATTCAGTCTAAGTATTCAGTCAAGCCGGGCCAAGACAAGCCAGGCAGCAGGAGATAGTAGCGCTGGTGGCTTTTTAAATGGAATGGATTGGTTATGTGGAATCTGAGAGTGAGTCAGTGGAGAGCAAGTCTGGGTTGGGCGGCACAGCGAGAGGCAAAGTGTTGGTGGCAGTTTTTTTTTTATTTTTTTTTATTTTTAACTTATTTTTCCTTTTTTATACTTTTTTTTATCTTATCTAGTTTATTTTTTAACCATTACTTTTTTTTTTACTTTTCATGTTTTTTTTTTCTTTTACTTGTGCTCTTGTTTCCTGATTTACTATTATTTCAACGTTTTTATGTTTTTAGTATTGTAGTGTTTTCTTTCTTTTTTTTTTACTTTTGCATATTATTTCTTTTATTTTCTGGGTTTTTGCCTATTCCGTTCTATTTGTAATTGTCTATAACTTTTTTTTAATAATTTTCTTTCACTTTTTTTTCTCTTTACTTTTCGTTCCCTTTATTTTTTTTTTTATCTTCCCCATTTTTATAACTGATTAACAGATGACAACGTTACCATTTCTCACTCCTCTATTATTATTTTTATTTATTTATTTACTTATTTATTTATATATGTATTTATTTTATTTTATTTTATTTTTTAGCGGGGACAGAAAATTACCAGGTCCTTTTTTATTCCTGAACTTGCTTTTCTCTTGACTTGCCTCCCTTCTGCCTGACGAAAACCTGCCACCGTGATTCTCCCTGTCTGTTATTCTTTGCTTGGTCTCCTCCCGTTCATTATTTTCATCAAGTGATTTGCTTCAGTTCCTCAGTGATGGATTGCGTTAAAGATGATAGCATAACACTTTCTTCCTTCAGTATATCACTTTTTTTTTTATTGTCTGTATTCTTTTCGTCTCCATTATTTTTTTTTTCATTTAGTCATTAATTTATTTTGGTTTGTTGTGTACATACTTTCCATTTTCTCTTCTTTCTTCCATGACTCCAAAGATGTGAAGTAGAATGTGTGGATAAGTAGATACATACATATATACATACATACATACATACATACATACATACATACTCGTAGATACATAACTAGAAAGACAGACAGACAGAGATATATGGAGATGATAGACAGATAGACAAATAGATATATGGAGATGTTTGAGAGAGAGAGAAAGAGAGAGAGAGAGAGAGAGAGAGAGAGAGAGAGAGAGAGAGAGAGAGAGAGAGAGAGAGAGAGAGAGAGAGAGAGAATGTATGTCCACCTGTTTAAAAATACCTGCTTATCTTCATACACTTGTAATTTATGATCATCATGTGCTCTCACCTGTTGGCATCTCGTTGAAAAAAGGATAAGGATGGTAAAAAAGACGTAATGAAGTAGATAAAAGCACTATCTTAATAAAACACTTGAACTTATTTGTTTTAATTTGCTTTAATTTGTTTTTCTTATCAACACAGAGGAATAAAAACATCACGGCTTATTTATACAACCCCATTTGTTTAATATACGAATTCAAAAAAGGAATAAAAGAGAATTTCGCAAGGGAATGGGAAAAGGAAATGAAAAGTGGTAAACATAATTTTAAATCCTTGTTACCTCTTTCACCTTGACTCACTCTCTCCCACGCGCCAGGTAGCGACATCTAAGTGCATCTAAGTGGACTGTTGAGTTAACCGTACATCTGTTTTGTTTCTTTTTGTCATCATGCTGTCAGATCCAGTTTGCTGTACACGTTTGAGGAGCTGTTCTCCATAATTTATAATGAGTCTGACAAGATATATTAGTCAATCAAACACACACACGCACGCACACACACACACACACACACACACACACACACACACACACACACACACACACACACACACACACACACACACACACACACACACACACACACACACAGGGTATTCAATCAAGCCAATAATATGTTCATTGTAATGCACTCTGCTGCTTGCTGTCATTGTGAAAAGAAACGAGAGGAAATAAAAGAGATAGATGTCCAACAGAATCTCTCTCTCTCTCTCTCTCTCTCTCTCTCTCTCTCCTCCTCTCTCTCTCTCTCTCTCTCTCTCTCTCTCTCTCTCTCTCTCTCTCTCTCTCTCTCTCTCTCTCTCTCTCTCTCTACAATTTTACAATACTTTACAGAGTTGCTGTACATATTCATTATATACTTATTACAGCAATTTAGGCTAAAGAAGTCACTGTTAATGCTTTCTGTCTTAAAGCCTGTCTCTGTTCTGGCTGAAGCAACCACACGTTCATTGTAGTCTTAAACTGTTGTGTGGACCAGCCCGCAACACTTGGTTGCACAGCAACAAACGCATTCTACCAGGCGATGTATGTATTGAGGAACTGTCTTTGCTGGTGCCACGTTCTGCACCTGGGCTGGAGCAGCTCCCCAGGAGCACGGGTGACGGCTCTTGTGGTGACCTTGGCCTGACGGGCAGGCTGCCGGAGCACTTGCAAGTGAGCCACGCGCTGCTGCTGCACCTTAAACATGACGGTGAATCCCGCCATGTCCCGCCGGTGTTATAGGGTGGAGAGTGTAGGGTGAAGGTCGACCTCTCTGTCCAAGATGAGTCTCGCCACCCGGTTTTGCACCTCGTCCAGGAGAGCGAGGTGCTTGCTGGCTGCGCCGCCCCAGGCCAGGCAGGTGTATTCCAAGGAGGAGCGGACCTGCGCCTTGTAAAGCAACTCCAGTTCCTCACTCCATTCCGTTGAGAGGAGCAGGTGCAGGTCTGCCAGCGACCTCCCCTGCCTGAACCCAAACCGTCTGTTGCACAGCAAGTAGTGCCTCTCTAGGTGCCGCGTTACTCTTGAGGCCGCTATTGTCTCCAGCACTTTGCTCAGCACAGACAGCAAGGACACGGGTCTGTAATTTTTTGCCTCTGTCTTTGAGTTTTTCTTGTGTAGAGACACCACACACCGCTCCTTTTCCACATTTCAGGCCATGTGGCTGTGTCGAGGCAGTGATTAAAGAGAGGAAGCGAAGGGGCGCGCCAGCTCTGCCGCACACTGGCATAGAACGTGGGGACTAACGTCCTGTGGCTCCACCGCCTTTTTCTCGTCCAAATTTTCAAGAATCGCTCTCACTGCCACTTCACTCGTGTGCATTGTCACTAGTGTGTCTTTCACTATTCGAGGGAGTATCGGAGAGGGTCTTTCGGTGTCGGGGATGCACATCTTATCAGCGAAGTGCTTGACCAGTAGGTCTGCTTTGTCACGAGCAGTGTGGGCAATGCTGCTGTCTGCCCGCTGGAGTGCAAGGACGGAAGTGTCCCGCGACTCGCCCTGCTGGTCCTTAATAATGCTCCACCACTGTTTACAACCAACCTGGCCCCCCCCCCCCCTTAGTTTACTCTTGAGATTCGCTCTCCACTGCTCCACTGCCCCATGCTTGCGTAGTATTCATGTGCTCTGTTGCCTCTCGGTGCCTTAACCTGTTCCTGGCCGTCGTGTGTCTCTTAAGAGCGCGTCAGGCTCGGTACTTGGCATCAGAGGCAGCGCGACACGCAAGGCCAAACCAGGGCTGGTCTGATGCCTTGGTCTCCTGATCCGAGTGGGGCACCCAGCGGACCTGCAGGGAGTGGAGCAGCTCGGTGAGCCTCCTCACCTGTTGGTTGGCGTCGCCGCACAACACGTCTCCCCACTCTGTGGTCCTCAGAGCGGCACGGAGGGCATTCCATTCGGCGGCCTCCCAGCTCCAGGGGGTGCGCTTGTAGCCCTCCTAACGTGGTGTCCTGAACTGTACTTTGGTGAGGACA
>NC_087162.1:14647947-14650447 GCF_035594125.1 Scylla paramamosain | reverse complement strand
CCTGTAGCTAGTTAAAAATAGTTACCAAACAGCCTTGCAAGGACCAAAAGGTCTGTTGCTGTTTGGCTTTCCTTTGTATTCCTTTGTATTCCTCCGCCCCACCTCTTTTCTCCCTTTTCCTTTCCCCAATTCTTCCTTTTTTTCTTCCCATCTTTCTATTCCCTCCTCTCCACTTCCCTGTCTCTTCTTCCCTTCATTTCTCCCCTTTCTCTCCTTCCCTTCCTTTTCTTCCGTTCCCTTACCTTTTCTTCCCTATCATTTTTCTCTTTCCTTTTCTTTTCCTGTCTTTTCATTCCTTTTTCTTCTTTTATGTTCTCTCCCTCTCTCCTCTCCTTCTTCCTTCTCCCTCCTCTTTTCTTTTCTGTCTTCTTTTCTCCCTTCGCGCCCTTTCCCTCATTCCTTCATTTCTTTGCCTTCCTTCACTCTTTCTTCTTCCATTCCTTCGCCTAGCCTTTTCTCTCTCCTCTTCCTTTCCTTCTTTTTCTCTCATCCCTTCCCATCCTCTCCTTTTTCCTTTCCTCCGTTTCTTTTCCATTTCCTTCATTCTACCATGCTTTCATCCACACTCCTCTTTCTTTTTTCCCCCTTCCTCCATTTCTCCCCCTCTTCTTTTCCTTCTCCTCTTCTCTCCCTTTTCTATTTTCCCCCGTTCCTCTTCCTCTTCTTTCTTTCCCTTTTTATTTGTCAATCTTCCTCTTTCTTTTCTCCCCTTCGCTTTCTCCTCTCACTTATTCTTTGTTCCTGTCATTCCCTCCTCTCTCCTTTCCCCCCTCCTCTCTCTCTCTCTCTCTCTCTCTCTCTCTCTCTCTCTCTCTCTCTCTCTCTCTCTCTCTCTCTCTCTCTCTCTCTCTCTCTCTCTCTCTCTCTCTCTCTCTCTCTCTCTCTCTCTCTCTCTCTCTCTCTCTCTCTCTCTCTCTCTCTCTCTTTTCCTTTCTTTGCTATTTTGCGTGTATTATGGACTAAAGTAAGAGAGAGAGAGAGAGAGAGAGAGAGAGAGAGAGAGAGAGAGAGAGAGAGAGAGAGAGAGAGAGAGAGAGAGAGACGTAACAAAGGACTAGAGAAGTAAGCAATAATGAAGGAAAATGATGGACTAGAGAAGATAAAAGAGGAGAAAATGAAAGCATATTGGGAATATTAGAAAAATGAAAAGTGAGAGAGAGAGAGAGAGAGAGAGAGAGAGAGAGAGAGAGAGAGAGAGAGAGAGAGAGAGAGAGAGAGAGAGAGAGAATATAAGTAAAAATATGAAAGATTAAAAAGAGAATAGAAATAAGTAAGAAATAGAAGACAAAGTGATGAGAAGGAAAATAAGAAGAAAAATGTGACAAGGAATCAAAGGAAGATTATTATTATTACTATTATTATTATTATTATTATTATTATTATTATTATTATTATTATTATTATTATTATTATAGTCGTCAAATACGTTCCAGTTTCCACAAAGAATATGTCGACGCTCGCCTTTATACGAGAGAGAGAGAGAGAGAGAGAGAGAGAGAGAGAGAGAGAGAGAGAGAGAGAGAGAGAGAGAGAGAGAGAGAGAGAGAGAGGGGGGGAAGGAGAGAGGAGGGAATGACAGAGCCATGACTTACTTTTCTGTCTGTTTGAATTCTCTCTCTCTCTCTCTCTCTCTCTCTCTCTCTCTCTCTCTCTCTCTCTCTCTCTCTCTCTCTCTCTCTCTCTCTCTCTCTCTCTCTCTCTCGGGAACTGCATAGTTGACTCACTCTCATGGGATAAAGGAAGGAGAGGGGGAGAAATGTAGGGCAGAGGTGGACTGACAGAGATGGAAGGAGATAGACAGACAGACAGACAGAGAGACAGACGGACAGACAGACAGACAGGATGAGTGATGAACAGGTAGTAGGAAAGAAAGCCAAACGAAAAGATAAATGGTTTAATAGATAGACTGATAGATAGTTAAAAAAGCAGGCAAGCAGATAGACAGACAGACAGACAGAATGATAGGCTGATAAACAAATACGTAGTTGGAAAAATAGACAGACATGCAGGCAGATAGAATAGTAGATACACTAATAGACAGGTAGTCGGAAAGATAACCTTACAGATAGATAGATAGATAAATAACAAACATACAAACACATAGGCAGGCAAGCAGATCTAAAGGCATACACAGACGCAGAGACAGGTATGAATAGACAGGTAGGCAGGCAGATGAAGAGACAGATGCCCCCACCCCCAGTAGAAAAAAAAGACTAAACCACAAATGCAGATATAAAAAAAAGACGGACAGACAGAAAGACAGAGGCAGACAGACAAATAAACAAATACAGACAGAAAAAGACGATAGATAGTCAAGAAGATGTACTAATAGACAAATTGACAGATAGACGGATAGAGACACATAGATTAAAAAGACAGATAGACAGATATATGAAAAGAAAGGGAAGCTGGTAGACAGAAGCGACAATAGACAGACAAGTACTTAAATAGACAGGCTGGAAGACCGACCGACAAACAGACAGACAGACAGACAGACAGA
>NC_087162.1:14637947-14642947 GCF_035594125.1 Scylla paramamosain | reverse complement strand
GCGAGGCGAGGTGGTGGTGGTGGTGGTGGCGGTGGCGGTGGTGGTGGTGGTGGTGTGACAAAGTGTATGGAATTCTAAGTGACACATACGTGGAAGCACAAACATATGCGCGCACACACACACACACACACACACACACACACACACACACACACACACACACACACACACACACACACACACACACACACACACACACACACACACACACACAGTTAGTCATCATAGCTTTTTCCTGTTTCTCATGGTGTTACTTCTCCTCCTCCTCCTCCTCTTCCTCCTCCTCCTCCTCCTCCTCCTCCTCCTCCTCCTCCTCCTCCTCCTCCTCCTCCTCCTCCTCCTCCCTACATCTATACCTGTGTTTTAATCATCCTCCTTCTCCTCCTCCCGTTGCCTCTCCTTCTCCTCTTCCTGCCCCCTTTCCCCGCATTGGAGTGGCCGCGCCGAGTCCCAGCGAGGAAGTCGAGGCGGTGCAAGATGAATTGTTGCTGAGTTGCCTGCTGTATTTGGGAGTGTGGCAGAGATGAAGTTACTGCTGCTGCTGAATTAATAGCCACACCCTCCCTGCCCCCCTTCCTCCCTCTCTTCCTCCCTTTCTCCCTCCCTTCCTCTGGCCTGTCTTCTCTCTCTCTCACTCTCTCCTTGCCCCTTCCTTCTCCTTCCCAATGTTATTCCTTTCTCCTTTCCTATCTCATTCCTTATGGTCTCCTTGTTTGTACTTTTCTTTTTCCTTTCCTTTCTTATTATTTATGCTTTCCTTATTTATCTATTGCTTTCCTTCTCCTTTCCTCTCTTCTTCCTTATTCTTTTCTTTATATATCTGTTCCTTTCCTTTCCTTTCCTTCTCATTCTTTATGTTCTTATCTATCTGTTCCTTTACATTTTCTTTTTTCTCTCATTTCTTATTTTTTTATTTTATCTATATAATCCTTTACTTTTCCTTTTCTTTCTCCTTTCTTGCTCTCTCCTAACACATCTCCTGCATCTCGCATTGCTCTTTCCTTCTCCCCGTTTCCTTCCCTCTTTCCTTATCCCCTTCATTCTCTCTTTTCATTCTTTCCCTCTTTCCTTATCCCCTTCCTTCTCTCCTTTCATTCCTTCTCCTTTCCTTTTCTTTTTTCTTCCTTTTCCTTATCTTTCCTTTTTTCCGGTCTCTCCTTATTTCAGTGTTTTTACTTCTTTCCTTCCATTTTTCCTATCTTCCTTCGTTTCACGTTCCTTTTTACTATTTATTTTATTTTCCTTTGTACCATTCATTTCCCTTTCCTTCCCCTTTCGTTCCCTTATTGCTTCGCTTCTTCTTTACCTCCAGCCTGCTTCTCTAGATCCCCTCCCCCCCACTTCCTTACTTCTACCTCCCCTACCTTTCCATAGATCCTTCAAAATTCTCCTTCCATCCTTTTTTTTTTTATACTGATGTCATTATAGTTTTGGTTTTCAGTTCTAATTGATATCTTTTTTCCTTTATTTGTTTATTTTTTTCTGAAGAGTTCTATGTTCGTGTTCCGCATCTTTCCCTTAGGCGTGTTCTTTTTCTTCTTTTTTTTTATTTATTTATTTATTTTTTTAGATGGTGATTAAAGTTTTCAGGCGTTATGTTTATTTATGTATTTTTTTTTCTTTTTTATTATTATTTGCAGTAACTTTGCTCGTTTGCTGGTTGGTTAATTTTCTACGTTGGTTCTGCAGTTTGTTACTTGGGTTAGCTGGCTTGTTAGTCGGCTGCTTATTCAGTTAGTCAGTCAGTCGGTCAGCCAGTCAGTCAGTAGGTTACCAAGTCGGTCAGAGTAAGTTACTAAGTCAGCCAGTTAGTTTAGTTTATCAGTGAGTCGGTGAAACACTCATTCATCCATTAGTTTACTCAGTTAGTTAGACCTGCAATCAATCAGTCAGCCACTCTGGTCGTTAATTACCCATTTCTCTCTCTCTCTCTCTCTCTCTCTCTCTCTCTCTCTCTCTCTCTCTCTCTCTCTCTCTCTCTCTCTCTCTCTCTCTCTCTCTCTCTCTCTCTCTCTCTCTCTCTCTCTCTCTCCATCAAAATCTTTCCCCTCCCGTTCTTTACCCCTAAACTAACCCCCCTCCTCCCCTGTTCCTTCCAATCCTCTTCCCTTCTCGTTCTCTCCCCTTCTCCCCCTTCTCCCTTCTCTCTCTCCCCCTCCTTCTCCCTCCCCTCCTTTCCCCCTCTCATCAAACTCATGTAATTCCCTAAAGCTACCAGTCCTCCTCCTCCTCCTCTTCCTCCTGCTCCTCTTCCTCTTCCTCCTGCTCCTCTTCCTCCTCCTCCTCCTCCTCCTCCTCCTCCTCCTCCTCCTCCTACCCCCTTCCCCTCCTCCTCCTCCTCCTCCTCCTCCTCCTCCTCCTCCTCCTCCTCCTCCTCCTCCTCCTCCTCCTCCTCTCCCTGCTCCAGTACCCCGTTTCGGTCCGTGGACATGTCAGAATCCTCTCGTTATATTTGCTTCACTTTTGCACTCAGCGTGGGAAGGGGAAGCGTGTGTGTGTGTGTGTGTGTGTGTGTGTGTGTGTGTGTGTGTGTGTGTGTGTGTCCATTGCAGCATCCCGTGTATCAATACCATTCACCCTTGTTTGTTGGTGTGTTTGTTTGTATGTCAGCTTGTTTTGTCCGATGGATATCTCAAAATGTTATTCGCTTTCATTTTTTTTTTTTTTTCACTTTTTTTTCTGGAATGGAGTAGGGATGGAATTTTTTTTTTTTTGAGAACGTAAAGTTAATTATATTTTGATTCGGATCCGGTTGTGTGTGCAGAGGTAAGACATTTTCATAATATATATATATATATATATATATATATAT
The DNA here is from genome assembly GCF_035594125.1 of Scylla paramamosain. Lineage (NCBI taxonomy): Eukaryota > Metazoa > Arthropoda > Malacostraca > Decapoda > Portunidae > Scylla > Scylla paramamosain. The sequence continues at coordinate 14,640,135 of NC_087162.1, read as the reverse complement.
ATATATATATATATATATATATATATATATATATATATATATATATATATATATATATATATATATATATATATATATATATATATACGAGGTGTGTCATTAAAGTTCCAGGACTGGTGTCCTAAAAGATGAATTTCAAACCCAAGCCACAAACCACCATATTTCCCCTTCAAAGTAATCCTTCTGGAGTATACAACTGCGCTCCCAACCCTCTACAGTCACTAATCTTTTTCTTACGTGCTTTTAAAATCATGTCCTCTGTTGCAGGTCGTTTAACAATGAGCGCTGAACAGCGAACAAACTTGAAGTTTTTGGTGCAGTTGGGGAAAACGCCGTCAGAAGCACTGGGTATGCTGCAAAAAGTGTACGGGGATGAGACAATGTCACGCTCACGTGTTTTTGAGTGGTGCAAGAGGTTCAAAGAGGGCCGGGAGGACGTGGAAGATGACCCCAGGAGTGGAAGACCCTCAACGAGCAGGAATGAGGCCAATGTTGAGCGTGTCAAGCAGATGGTGCGTGACGATCGTCGGTTGACTGTTCGAAAGATCGCAGATGAGCTTGGCATGAACCACAACAGCGTGTGGAAGATTATCACTGAAGATCTGGGCATGCGGAAAGTCTGTGCGAAGATGGTGCCGAGACTCCTGAACGATGACCAGAAGGGACGACGCATGCAGGTGTGTCAGGACATCCTCGAGCGTCTGGAAACTGAACCAGACTTGCTCAGGAGAGTCATCACCGGCGATGAGTCCTGGGTATTTGAGTACGACCCGGAGACCAAACGCCAGAGCCTTCAATGGAAGAGTCCGGCGTCGCCACGGCCGAAGAAAGCAAGGCAGTCCAGGTCCAGCTTCAAGGTCATGTTGATCGCTTTCTTCGATGTGAGGGGCATCGTCCACTGCGAGTTCTTGCCACAGGGCCAGACAGTCAACCAACATGTGTACAAAGAAGTACTGCGGCGTCTGCTTCGTGCAGTGCGCGAGAAGAGGCGGGAGTTGTGGCAGGGCAACTCGTGGCTGCTTCACCACGACAATGCGCCTGCTCACAATGCCCTGAGCATCAGAGAGTTCTTGGCCAAGAAGAACATCGCCGTGCTGGAGCAACCGCCCTACTCACCTGACCTCGCTCCGTGCGACTTCTTCCTCTTCCCCAAGCTCAAGGAGGTCATGAAGGGGACCCGTTTTGATGATGCGGACGACATCAAAAAGGCCGTGACGACGGAGCTGAGGAGCATCCCGCAAGAATCCTTCCAGCAGTGCATGCAAGCCTGGCAGAGAAGGATGGACAAGTGCATGCGGTGCCAGGGGGATTACTTCGAAGGAGATAACCTATAGTTTGTAGCCTGGATGTGAAATAAAACTTGTGTGGCACCAGTCCTGGAACTTTAATGACACACTCGTATATATATATATATATATATATATATATATATATATATATATATATATATATATATATATATATATATATATATATATAAAACAAAAAGAAATTTAAGTGATCAGTAATTAGCCGCATACAATACAGAAACAATAAAATACGAACATAAAATCACATGCTTCTATCCAAATGTAGTGCAGTATCTCGTGAGATGGACGTACTAAAGGAAAAATAAATCCGTGTCACATCATATACATACAAGAAAGAAATACGAAGGACTTCAGGAATCACTCGCACTATAAAGTCTGCATTGCATGAACAGAAAAGTACAAACATGAGACCACACCATTCTATCCAGATGTCACAATATATACATACAAGAAAATAATTAACTTCATAAATCACCCGTACTAGATCTAGACATGACAGAAATACGAAAATACAAACATAAAACCACATATTTCTTTACCAGTTTCTTTCAGCGTGCCATTAAAAGCGACTGTGATGCAAGGCGGAACACCCAGTACGTTTGATCAGTCCATGGGGAACTTGTGTCACTCGTGTTACTATTGTTAGAGATCTCAGCACACGGGTATAGTTTTGTTCTTTCCTTCCCAGTAGAGTTGAGGAAAAGAAAGTGGTTTGTAGTGCCGTGTCCTCCATTAGTCTCTGTTTATAGATGGGCATATTTTTTCTTTTCTTAGTGTTTGAGAGAAACAAAGCGTTTGTTGCCGCGTGTCTTCCGTGAGTCCTTCGTGATTTACCGCCTGTTCGTGTCTCCGTAATTATGTCTGTATTTGTCCGTTTG
>NC_087162.1:14622947-14635447 GCF_035594125.1 Scylla paramamosain | reverse complement strand
TGATGGGGAGAGGAAAGAAGGGGGCTGGGATGGGAGTATGGGGAGGAGAGTGGGTATTGATGGGGGGAGGGAGGGAAGGTGTTAGTGATGGGGGGTGTAGGGGAAGTGGTGGTGATAGAGGAGGGGAGGGGTGGTGATGGGGGGAGGAGGGGGAATCGAGGTTTTAAGGAAAGGTATGGTATTGTTTTGTTAAGAGGTTTACGTCTCTCTCTCTCTCTCTCTCTCTCTCTCTCTCTCTCTCTCTCTCTCTCTCTCTCTCTCTCTCTCTCTCTCTCTCTCTCTCTCTCTCTCTCTCTCTCTCTCCTTCCTTACCTTTTCCAATATATTTTTTTCTTTCGTCTACTTATTTTTTTCCTTGGTTCTTTTCATTACTCCCTATATTTCTCCCTTTCTTCCTCCCATCTTTTGTCTTCCTCTTCCTCTATGTTCATCTCTTGCTTCTCCTCTTTTTCTTTATCTTCCTTCTCTTTTTCCTTTACTATTCTGCTGGTGTCGGCGGCGGCGGCGGCGGCGGCGGCGGCGGCGATGGTGGTGGTGGTGGCGATGGTGGTGGTGGTGTAGGAGAGTGATAAAGGTTGTGTCTTATGTTTATTTCATTATTACACTATGTTCTTTTTATTCTCCATTAGACTTTTTTTGTTTACACTCATTCTTTACATTCTCGCTCTCGGGTTTATTTTGTAACTTTTTTTATTCTATATTTAATTAACTTCGCAGTTTTCTTTTCTTTTTTTGTTTTGTGTGCGTGTGTCTATTTTATTTGGTGATTTATTTTTATAATGTTTTCTTCTTTAAATTATGTCTGGCTGTGTGACTTTGTTGTGACCCAAGAAGCAAGAAGAATTGAAACACGTAAGAAGAAACAAGAATGAAGAAATGATGAAGGAAGTAAGAAGTGGAAAGAATAAATAAGGGAAGAAAATGATAAACACGAAAGCAGGTACCAAGAAGCTATCACCACCCACGTAGATAAGAGACGAGACGTGACCATCGAGAACAAGATGTGGTGAGTCGTCACAAGACTGACAGAGCCGAAGATTAGCACCAGATTACAAGAAGAGATACCCAGGTGGCCATCACTAAATTAGTATACGAGGGAAGCAGAGGTCACCGGAAGCAAATGACGTGGGCAACACGGACAGCCGGCACACCATAGGAAACTCCGCCTCCTTGTTCCTGATTAGAAGATGCGATTACCGAAGTTGCTCGAGAAAGAACCTTATTGAAAGTTAAGGGAAAATAAACTGTATGATTGAGATATGGGAAGATAAATAGTTACTTGAGAATGGATCTTATGGAAAGTATTGGAAAATGAACCGTATGATCAAAGTATGAGAAAATAAATATAGTTACTCGAAAGTGAACCTTATTGAAAGTTATGGGAAAATAAACCGTATGATCGACGTATTGGAAAATAAATCTTATAGCAACGGAAGCTTTGTTGGGGCAAAAGGTCGCTCTAACATCACGTGTATATCATGAGGTGTAGGAGACGGGAATAGACAGAAGCAGACAGAAAGACAAGCTAGACTAGAAAGGGTCAAGATGGGCAAGCCGCCTGTCACAGTACCAGTAAGCAGAGCCAGACAGTTGTAGTGCAGTCAGAGTAAAATGTTGGTGTTATGTACTGACAGAGGGATTGGGTAGGTGTAGGATGTGTTCCTCATTGAATGTCAGTGCGAGGTTTGTGTAGGATGTGATTTATCATTGAGTATTAAATATGTGAAGTGATTTGAATCGGAAGTGTTATGTGAAGTGTTCGAGATATTTAATGCAATTTATTTGAAGAGATGAAACAATTTTCGTAGTTTTCGTTGTTATCGGAAGTCGTATATGATCGTCTAAGTGTAATTACATGTAAATAATACAAGTAAAAATTACAAAAACTTAATCGCGTTCCCTTGAACCCACAAAAACCAGTCTTAGAGATTAGGGACGCAGCAAGAATGTGCAACATAGGAGTACGAAAACTCTGTGTGTCTGTGTGTGTGTGTGTGTGTGTGTGTGTGTGTGTGTGTGTGTGTGTGTGTGTGTGTGTGTGTGTTTATATATCTATTAATTCATCTCTCTGTCTGTCCATCTATTCAGATTTATATTTTTATTTGTATTTTTTACTTTTTCTTTCTTTCTTTCTTTCTTTATTTATTTATTTATTTGTCTGTTTACTTATTTGTTATTCTATGTATGTATGTATGTATGTATGTATGTATGTATGAATAAATGAATGAATGAATCTATTTATCATTCTATCAAGAGAGAAAGCGAATCTCTTACCTTGCTATTACGATTCAATTAATTCCCCACTTTTTACGACTACACACAACACATTTCACTCTCCTAATTGTTTCTCTTCCATTCAGAACACCCACGTCCTTCCCTCCGCTCTCCTCCCTCCCTCTGCTTCCTCAGGTCACGACAACAAAGGTGTGGAGGGAAAAACCATTGTGTAGGTAAATATTTATTAATTAACATTCCTCAGGTTATACATATTTATAGGCAGGTGTTTACACTTATGGTCAGGTTGACTCTTATATGAATCTTGTCCTTTTTTTTATTCTTTATTTTATTATTTTTCTTATACAGAGAGAGATGTAGCCTTGGTATCTCAGTCTAATTTTTTTTTAGACCTTGACATACAGACAGACGGACATGCGTACATATACAAATATACATTTATATTCTCTTGCTGCGCCAAAAGTAATCACTCATTTTATAAGTCGACCAGACAGTCAATTTATCAGTCATGCAGCAACTCATTCTTTCAGTCAGTCAATCCGTTTATCAGTCAATCAGTCAAGCTACTAGTCAGTCCGTTAGTCAGCCAGCCAAACTGTCAATCATTCTTTTAGTCATTCAGTAAATTGGTTTATTAATTAGCCAAACATTTGGTCATTTCATCAGTCAGTGAGTCAATTAATCAGTTGATCAATTAATCATTCAATCAGTCAGCCACTCAGTCAATCGATTAGCCAATCTAGTCTATCAGTCATTCAGTTCATCAAGTACTCAACTACACAATAGGTCTCTCTCTCTCTCTCTCTCTCTCTCTCTCTCTCTCTCTCTCTCTCTCTCTCTCTCTCTCTCTCTCTCTCTCTCTCTCTCTCTCTCTCTCTCTCTCTCTCTAGGCTACATCGTTGCTACATCAACACATCAACAATTAAAATTAACAAGAAGATACAGGGAATCAGTTGCCTAAACGCCCCTTTACACAAAGTAAACAAATTATGCACACGTACGTACATACACCACCAGTACGTGTGTGTGTGTGTGTGTGTGTGTGTGTGTGTGTGTGTGTGTGTGTGTGTGTGCGCGTGTGTGTGTGTGTGTGTGTGAGAGAAATGGGATAAATGCGCAATCTCTCTCTCTCTCTCTCTCTCTCTCTCTCTCTCTCTCTCTCTCTCTCTCTCTCTCTCTCTCTCTCTCTCTCTCTCTCTCTCTCTCTCTCTCTCTTAGGTATCTCATTTCACCTGCTTAATATTTCGCGCCGGCAGCCCACAGGTGGATCTCCGTGCAATTAAGGCGGGCATTAATGAAAGAAAAGGAAGGCAATGCCGACACGAATGGTGGAGGAGGGAGGGAGGGAGGGAGGGAAATAGAAAGAGGGAAAGAGAGAGAAAAGAGATGAGAGACGAGAGGCGAGAGACGAGAGAGGAGAGAGAAGAGAGAGAGAAGAGAGAGAGAAAGAAGAGAAGACAGAATATAGGAGAGAAGAGAGAGAAGAGGAAAGAGAAAAGAGTGGGGAAAGAAGAAATAAGAAAGAGAGAGAGAGAGAGAGAGAGAGAGAGAGAGAGAGAGAGAGAGAGAGAGAGAGAGAGAGAGAGAGAGAGAGAAAACTGGAGCAGTTTGTCATGTTGAATGTGAAATACTCTCTCTCTCTCTCTCTCTCTCTCTCTCTCTCTCTCTCTCTCTCTCTCTCTCTCTCTCTCTCTCTCTCTCTCTCTCTCTCTCTGTCTCTCTCTCTCTCTCTCTCTCTCTCTCTCTCTCTCTCTCTCTCTCTCCTTGTTTTATCATTCCACCTCCTCCCTCCTGCATACTCTTCAAATGAGTTTTCCTCCTCCTCCTCCTCCTCCTCCTCCTCCTCCTCCTCCTCCTCCTCTTTCTCCTCCTCCTCCTCCTCCTCCTCCTCCTCCTCCTCCTCCTCTTTCCTCCTTCCTCCCCTTCCCTCTTAGTTTTCCTCAGCCGCCTTAGTCTTTCCTTCATTATCTCCGCCTTCTCGTGGATTCCTCGCTGATTAAGAGGAAAAAATTCCCTCACAGAATTCTGCTTATGGAGGAGGAGGAGGAGAGAGGAGGGAGAGGAGAATGTGAGTGAAAGAGAAGGGTATGAAGATTTGAGAGGGAGAGAAGGGAGAGGAGAGGAGGTGGGGTGGGTGAAAGAGCAGAAGGAGGAGGAAAAAAAGAGAAGGAAGAGGAGGAAGAATGGGAGCAGGAGGAGGAAGGCAAAGTCATATATATGTAAGTAAAAAGAAAAAAAAGACGAATAGGAAGAGGAGGAGAAGTAAATGGAAGAAAAAGAAGAGGAAACAATAGGAGAAGAATACTCGCAATAAGAATAGAAGAACAGAGAGAAAGAACAGCAAGAAAATACAAAAACAAGAAAATACAAAGGAAGAAGAAACATTAGCGGACCTTTTGTCTCTAACGTGCTAAACTACACCATCTAATTCAAAGTGATACATAAGTTAGCACAGACTAAGGCTCCTCCCCACCCTCCCAGCGTCCCTTTTAATATTTATCCAGAAAAATAAATAAAAAGTAGGAAAAGGAAAGAGTTACATAGATTTTTTTACAGGAAAGAGAGAAGAATTAGATAACGACTACTATTAGTAGGCCAAAAAAAAAGAGTAAGAAAAAGAGGAAGAAAGAGGAGGTGGAAGAGGAGGAAGAAGAGAAGAAGAGCATAAAGGAAGACCAAACATCACATCATTTGGTTCTATAGACTGTTTGTCATGAGAGAGAGAGAGAGAGAGAGAGAGAGAGAGAGAGAGAGAGAGAGATTGTGTTTAAGGCTGAGAGGAGATTGAATCGAGTATTGATATTATCCCTATCTTTTTTTTTCCTAACCTTCCTCTCTTTCCCTTCCCTCCCCCCTTGCCTCTCTCCCTTCCCTCTCCTACCCTCCCCCTCATAGCCGTTCCTACTCTCCTTATCCTTCACCTCTCATACCCTCCTCCAAATCTCCCTTACCTAACTCACCTCCCCTCTCCCCCTTCTCCCTCCCCCTCTCCTGGTAGCGTCCGGGATAAAAACACGGCGCAGGAAAACAATGCACACACGCGGCCCGTTTTGAGAGTCAGTTGGATGTGAAATGCTGGTAACTGTTGACACAAACCCTTGCCTGCCTCACCTGCCCTGTGTAAGCAGCGAGAGAGAGAGAGAGAGAGAGAGAGAGAGAGAGAGAGAGAGAGAGAGAGAGAGAGAGAGAGAGAGAGAGAGAGAGAGCGTACATAAATAGGTCAGGTAGGTTGATAGATATATGGATAGATAGATGCATAGATAGATAGATAGATAGGTAGATAGGTAGATAGGTAGAACGACAGATAGATAGATAGATAGATAGATAAACACCTTCATATATATTTAAATAGATAAATAGATATTTAGATAGATAGATAAGGAAACCTAGATATTCTTACATAGATAAATAGGTACAGGTTGCTTGAGGTAGAAAGAGAGAGAGAGAGAGAGAGAGAGAGAGAGAGAGAGAGAGAGAGAGAGAGAGAGAGAGAGAGAGAGAGAGAGGGTGCATGCTGCATGTCAATTACACTGTAAACTTCAAGGAAATATTGTATTCTCTTGCGCTCCTCCTCCTCCTCCTCCTCCTCCTCCTCCTCCTCCTCCTCCTCCTCCTCCTCCTCCTCCTCCTCCTCCTCCACTTTCTTCTTTTATGTGTTTTATTTCCTGTTCCATGCCGTTTTCTTCTTCTATTATATTTTCTTATCTTTCGTTCATCTGGTATTTATTTTCCTTCCCTTCTCTTCCCTTCTGTTCTACATTTCATTAATCTCGACTGAGTTAAATTTCTCTCTCTCTCTCTCTCTCTCTCTCTCTCTCTCTCTCTCTCTCTCTCTCTCTCTCTCTCTCTCTCTCTCTCTCTCTCTCTCTCTCTCTCCCCCCTCCCTCCCTCCCTCCCTCCCTCCCTCCCTCCCTCCCTCTCTCTCTCTCTCTCTCTCTCTCTCTCTCTCTCTCTCTCTCTCTCTCTCTCTCTCTCTCTCTCTCTCTCTCTCTCTCTCTCTCTCTCTCTCTCTCTCTCTCTCTCTCTCTCTCTCTCTCTCTCTCTCTCTCTCTCTCCTCCAATTAGCGTAAACATGAACTAATTAATACAACACCAAAGATAGCGCTAATCTTTTGTTTTCCTCGTCTCCTATTCATTTATATTTTTCTCATGTACTTTTTCCCTTCTAATATTTTTCCCTCGTGTTGTGATGGATTTTTTTCCCGGCACAGTTGTTTACCACTTGCTAATGAGCGCCGTTGTACCGTGCGGGGAAAAGTCCGGTGTTGTTGTTGTTGTTGTTGTTGTTGTTGTTGTTGTCGTTGTTGTTGTTGTGGCATTGTACCCGAAAAAAACTACCTTTTTCACTTATGTGTTAGTGGATGGGAGTTCAGATTTTTTTTTTTTAGACGGCATGTATTTTCATTTTTTTTTCAGTCATTATTAAAAAACTATGTGACAGGAAACTTTTTTAATTTTCATTCTGTAGTTTTATTTTATTTCGATGAGATGAACTAAGTGTGTGTGTGTGTGTGTGTGTGTGTGTGTGTGTGTTCATAAGCACCACCTTTACCCTTCAGGAGCGAGTTTAAGAGACAATTGTAGTCTAGCAGTCTGGCGGGGAACGTTCAAGAATACTGTAGAAATCTATAAACCCCCCAAGAAATGTACTCTGTCCTTTCTCAATCTTTTTCAAACATCCTATTCACTAAAAACACAAATAATTTCCTTCTTGACACCCTCCGTTCGAAAAAAAAAAAAAAAAGTAACTACACATGAATAACTAACTAACAGAATGTCACGTGCAGACCTGGCGACTTCTTGCAGCTTCCCTAATGTTTTCATGTTCGTATGTCCTTTACTTCCTCATAGAAAACAATAAGAGCACAAGGGAAGCTGCAAGAAGCCATCATGCATCCACGTGGCAGTCCCCCTATAAACTATGACCGTCCCCGTTGCTGTATTTGTGTCTATCTGTGTGTGTGTGTGTGTGTGTGTGTGTGTGTGTGTGTGTGTGTGTGTGTGTGTGTGTGTGTGTGTGTGTGTGTGTGTATCTATGAGTGGGTGAATGTGTGCTTATCTATGAGTGCGTGGGTGAGGGCGCGTATGTTTATCTATGAATGGGTGGGTGCGTATGTTTATCTATGAGCGTGTAAAGCTATTTATTCAACTAATACAAGCAATAATTGCGTATTGATGCAGCCCCGAACTGAGTCAACAGCACAGTGAAGGCGAGGCTGCACAATGGCCGCTGATAAGACTCTTGTCACGTGTGCACGAGTTTCTGATTTCAATTACCGTGACTGTTTTGCCTCGTGTTTGTAACGAAGAGTTTGTGTCATGTCTACTTCACAAAAAAATTATTATCGTTTTGCTTTATGTTTGTAATGGTGATTTTTGTGTCAATATCTACATAAAAAATCATAATATATATATTTTTTTAATGGCGATTTTGTATCATCTGTTTAAAAAAAATGTTATTGCTTTCCTTTATGTCAGTAATGGCGACTTTGTATCATGCCTAAATATATATATATATATATATATATATATATATATATATATATATATATATATATATATATATATATATATATATATATATATATATTACTGTTTTGCTTTCTGTTTGTATTGACTTTGTGGCGTATTTACTTCAAAATATTATTATTGTTTTCGCATTGTGTTTGTTGTGAAGACCTTTTATGATATTTAAACAAATATTGCTTTCCTTTGTGTTTGCACGGGGGACTTTGTGTCACTCCACTTCAGAGAATATTATTACTGTTCCTGTGTGCTTGTAGTGGCGACTTTGTCGTGCCACTTCCAAAAAGCCACTGATGCTTTCACTGATGATTTATTCTTGTTAATAACGGCGACTTTCTGTCACATCTACTTCAAAGGAATATTAATGTTTTCCTTTCTGTTCGTACTGGCAATTTTGCATCATACGTATGATCATACGTATGATGCATCATACGTATGATCATAGGGAGGTTTCAAGACACTTCTCATATACTGCATCCTTTTTGGTCGTACTCTGTGTAGACTCTTCTCATTGGGCCTCTTTTTATATAGCTTTTTTGTTGGTCTAGGCCAGTTCCCAAAATAAATAAATAAGTAAAACAAATAAATAAATAGATTTTTTTTTTATGTAGGAAGGACACTGGCCAGGGGCAACAAAAATCCAATAAAAAAATGCCCACTGAAATGCCAGTCCCATAAAAGGGTCAAAGCAGTAGTCAAAAATTGATAAATAAGTGTCTTGATACCTCCCTCTTGAAGGAATTCAAGTCATAGGAAGGTGGAAATACAGAAGCAGGCAGGGAGTTTCAGAGTTTGAAAGGGATGAATGATTGAAAATACTGGTTAACTCTTGCGTTAGAGAGGTGGACAGAATAGGGGTGAGAGAAAGAAGAAAGTCTTGTGCAGCAAGGCCGCTGGAGGAGGGGAGGCATGCAGTTAGCAAGATCAGAAGAGCAGTTAGCATGAAAATAGCGGTAGAAGACAGCTAGAGATGCAACATTGCGGCGGTGAGAGAGAGGCTGAAGACAGTCAGAGGAGAGTTGATGAGACGAAAAGCTTTTGATTCCATCCTGTCTAGAAGAGCAGTATTAGTGGAACCCCCAGACATGTGAAGCATACTCCATACATGGACGGATAAGGCCCTTGTACAGAGTTAGCAGCTGGGGGGAAGAGGTGAGAAAAACTGGCGGAGACGTCTCAGAACACCTAACTTCATAGAAGCTGTTTTAGCGAGAGATGAGATGTGAAGTTTCCAGTTCAGATTATAAGTAAAGGACAGACCGAGGATGTTCAGTGTAGAAGAGGGGGACAGTTGAGTGTCATTGAAGAAGAGGGGATAGTTGTCTGGAAGGTTGTGTCGAGTTGATAGATGGAGGAATTGAGTTTTTGAGGCATTAAACAATACCAAGTTTGCTCTGCCCCAATCAGAAATTTTAGAAAGATCAGAAGTCAAGCGTTCTGTGGCTTCCCTGCGTGAAATGTTTACCTCCTGAAGGGTTGGACGTCTATGAAAAGACGTGGAAAAGTGCAGGGTGGTATCATCAGCGTAGGAGTGAATAGGACAAGAAGTTTGGTTTAGAAGATCATTAATGAATAATAAGAAAAGAGTGGGTGACAGGACAGAACCCTGAGGAACACCACTGTTAATGGATTTAGGAGAAGAACAGTGACCATCTACCACAGCAGCAATAGAACGGTCAGAAGGGAAGCTTGACATGAAGGTACAGAGAGAAGGATAGAAGCCGTAGGAGGGTAGTTTGGAAATCAAAGTTTTGTACCAGACTCTATCAAAAGCTTTTGATACGTCCAAGGCAACAGCAAAAGTTTCACCAAAATCTCTAAAAGAGGATGACCAAGACTCAGTAAGAAAGCCAGAAGATCACCAGTAGAGCGGCCTTGACGGAACCCATACTGGCGATCAGATAGAAGATTGTGAAGTGATAGATGTTTAAGAATCTTCCTGTTGAGGATAGATTCAAAAACTTTACATAGGCAGGATATTAAAGCAATAGGAAGGTATTTTGTGGGATTAGAACGGTCACCCTTTTTTAGGAACAGGCTGAATGTAGGCAAACTTCCAGCAAGAAGGAAAGGTAGATGTTGACAGACAGTGCTGAAAGAGTTTGACTAGGCAAGGTGCAAGCACGGAGGCACAGTTTCGGAGAACAATAGGAGGGACTCCATCAGGTCCATAAGCCTTCCGAGGGTTTAGGCCAGCGAGGGCATGGAAAACATCATTGCGAAGAATTTTGATAGGTGGCATGAAGTAGTCAGACGGTGGAGGAGAGGGAGGAACAGGCCCAGAATCATCCAAGATAGAGTTTTTAGCAAAGGTTTGAGCGAAGAGTTCAGCTTTAGAAATAGATGTGGTAGCAGTGGTGCCATCTGGTTGAAATAAAGGAGGGAAAGAAGAAGAAGCAAAGTTATTGGAGATATTTTTGGCTAGATGCCAGAAGTCACGAGGGGAGCTAGATCTTGAAAGGTTTTGACACTTTTTGTTAAAAGTTAAATAAAGTTAAAAGTTAATTAAAGTTAAATAAAAATAGAAAATTCTGCTAAATTAATTATTTCAATCTATTTTCATTTCTTATATATTTCTGTCTACCCTTATATATCTATTCACCTATCACCTTTTAACCTGTTTCCACCTATCATCATCTCATCTATCTGTTTCTCACCTATCATCACGTGACTGCTACACCTTCCCATCACCGCTTACTCTCCAATCTCACCTTAACTCATAATTTTCTTTCATACAAGTAAAAATAAGTTCACTTTTGTCATGTTCCAACACCTGGCACCTTTAATAACACAGGCGATAGTAATAAAATCTCTCTCTCTCTCTCTCTCTCTCTCTCTCTCTCTCTCTCTCTCTCTCTCTCTCTCTCTCTCTCTCTCTCTCTCTCTCTCTCTGCTTCAAATTAGGCTCGTGTGAAGCTCCGAAGTGGCCTCGTTTGCTGCTTCGAATCGGCCTCGCGTCTCTGCTTCATAGTACTCCTGTGGGCTGGGTGCAAGTGTTTCTGTGTAATGAGGCTTGGGCTGGCTGGCTGATTGTGTGTGTGTGTGTGTGTGTGTGTGTTGGGGGGGGGAAGAGGAGAGAAAGGGAGATAACAACAGATAGCAAGTTGGAATGGACAGACAAACAGGCAGAGAGAGAGAGAGAGAGAGAGAGAGAGAGAGAGAGAGAGAGAGAGAGAGAGAGAGAGAGAGAGAGAGAGAGAGAGAGAGTTATTCAGTTAGTTAACCTGTCTTTCATTCGATTAAATTCCCTCGTGTGTGTGTGTGTGTGTGTGTGTGTGTGTGTGTGTGTGTAGCTTAAAAAAGAAGAATGAAAAAAAGAATACAAAAAAAAAAGAAAACAAGGGGCGTAAGAATGACATTTTTGTTTTGTTTTTAAAAGCGATATACATACAAATGCATCTAGTTATCTACTAGGAGGGGTGGAGAGGGGAGGGGCTAAGAGGGGAGGAGGGGTACAGAAGAGGAGAGGTGGCGGCTGGATTGGGCTGATAGGGGAGGAGGTGGAGATGGGAGAGGGGAATATCACCTGTAACAATAATAACAATCATAATAATAATAATAATAATAATAATAATAATAATAATAATAATAATAATGATAATAATAATGAGTGCGATTCCGTAAGGTCAGTTTTTTTGCAAATTTTTTTTTTCTTTTTTTTTTAGAATTAAATACAAAGGCAAATATTCTAGATCGGTTTGACTACAATGTACTGTAAGGAAGCTGTTACTGCTGCTGCCATTACCTGTCTGTCCCCGCTGCTGCTGCTGCTGTGGCCGGGTGAGCGAGCGGCGGGCAGGTGAACACAGCAGGCATTTAGCACGGTGCTGTGGCGAGACCTGAGACCCTTAGAAAGAGAGAGAGAGAGAGAGAGAGAGAGAGAGAGAGAGAGAGAGAGAGAGAGAGAGAGAGAGAGAGAGAGAGAGAGAGAGAGGCATTGTGTGTGTGTGTGTGTGTGTGTGTGTGTGTGTGTGTGTTGTTTGTCCTTCACTCTAGTTCACTCTTGCACTCTTCTCCAGTCCTCCTTTCATCTTCCCTACCGCGATACAAGGAAGGTTATGAATGAAATGCTTGGCTGGTGTTTTCACGAGTCTTGGGTTTATTCAAGTGGTTGGTTTTCCCTTCGTGTGTGTGTGTGTGTGTGTGTGTTTTGTCGGTTTCCTCTCTCTCTCTCTCTCTCTCTCTCTCTCTCTCTCTCTCTCTCTCTCTCTCTCTCTCTCTCTCTCTCTCTCTCTCTCTCTCTCTCTCTCTCTCTCTCTCTCTCTCTCTCTCTCTCTCTCTCTCTCTCTCTCTCTCTCTCTCTCTCTCTCTCTCTCTCTCTCTCTCTCTCTCTCTCTTTCTTTCTTTCTTTCTTTCTTTCTTTCTTTCTTTCTTTCTCTCTCTCTCTCTCTCTCTCTCTCTCTCTCTCTCTCTCTCTCTCTCTCTCTCTCTCTCTCTCTCTCTCTCTCTTTCTTTCTTTCTTTCTTTCTTTCTTTCTTTCTTTCTTTCTTTCTTTCTTTCTCTCTCTCTCTCTCTCTCTCTCTCTCTCTCTCTCTCTCTCTCTCTCTCTCTCTCTCTCTCTCTCTCTCTCTCTCTCTCTCACACACACACAAACACACACACACACACACACACACACACACACACACACACACACACACACACACACACACACACACACACATGGCCTCGGGAGTCACGCAGCCACAGCACCAGAGAACCTTAGGACTAGAGCACACTTAGAAACACACAGGAGATGC
>NC_087162.1:14607947-14617947 GCF_035594125.1 Scylla paramamosain | reverse complement strand
GACCGGGACTGTTAACGTGGTGCTCTCTCATTAAGATTTTTTTTTCTTTAATGTTACGTGGATGATTAGTTAGGTTCTTATGCTTGTTCTTGTTCTTAAGGTCGTTTTCCTCACTGGTAATGTGGAATATCTGGTAAATGTTCACTGGAATTATGAAAACATACTTGAAAACTCCAGTTGTTTTCTTCGTAGTGTGTTAACGTGTTCTGGTGTGTGTTTTTTTTTTCGTTGGTCGAGTTTTTTTTTCGTTGGTGATGTAGAATACTTGATAAACGTTCACTGGAATCATGAAAACATACTTCAAAACTCCAATTTCTTTCTTCAAATTGTCTTAACTTCTTGTGGGTGTTTTCTTGCTCTTGTGGCTGTATTTCCTATCGATGATCCAGGTTACTTGTCAAGATATCACTGGAATCATAAAACACCCTTGAATATCACAAATCTCTTCCACTAGAGTATGTTAGCGTGTTTTTACGGATGTTCTTACAGCTGTTTTTTTAGTGATGTCGAATACTTCATAAATTATCACTGGAATCATGAAAACCCCCTTGAAGACTCCTAATAACTTCCACTAGAGCCTGTTAAAAGTAGTGGAAATCAAATGTGTAGGGCTTTGTTACCAAACGCTTTGTTGTGTCATCTTGACTACTTTTAAAAGGATCTAGTGTGTCGCATTGGGGTCTTCAAGCACTTTTTTTTATGGTTCTAGTAAAAGTTAATGAGGGATTCTGCATCATCAGTGGGAAAAGACACATAAGAACACGACTAACCATCTGTGGCCTTTGAAAATAGTCATTAGAAGACAGTGGGCTTAAACATCCATGTGAAGACAGTGTACTCTCCCACAAACAGTCTGGTAAAGGCCAAAAAATCTGCTGCTGTTTGTTTTCCTCCTTTGTGCTCTTTGTTACCGTCTGTGTGGATCGTCTTTCCCTGTTTCCATTATTTCAATGTTCTTAAAAGTTATTGTCGTTTCCGAAGTTGCTTATTATTATTATTATTATTATTATTGTTATTATTATTATTATTATTATTATTATTGTTGTTATTATTTTTTTTATTTATTTATTTTATTTTTTTTCCGTAATCTTAGGAATTCATAAAACATTAATTTCCCCCTACATAGAGAAACACATCCTTCCGACTCCTGTTTTTCCCTCTACGGCTCACAGTACTACATCGAATGTTTGTTTTTCTTACGCTTTATCGTCTTATCTCTAAACCTATTATTGTAAGCTTATTATGAACTTTTTTCTTCTCTTTTCTCGTGTTTTTCCCTCGTCTCCCGCGCAGTACTGTTTTGAAGGTCTCTCGTTCCTTCAGGTTTCATAGTCTTGTTTTCCTAAGCCTTCTGTGAGTGTTTCTTTTCCCCCCGTGAGCTTCCAAGAGTGTTAAGATTCTCCAGCTCATACTATTCTTTTTCTTTCTTTTTTCTTCTCTTTCAGTACTGCTTTCAGTATTCTTTTCTCTTTTCTTTTTTTTTCTTTTTGTTCATCTTATATACTAGTCTTGTATTTTTTTCTTTGTAACATTACCAGGCTGTTCTGAAGACTTTCTCCACTTCTCATCTCCCTAAGTTATTTTTTATTTATTGTTTTTTTTTTTTTTTCTCGATACGTGCTGTGGAGATTAACGTAGAGAGGGAGGGAGAAAAGAGAAAAACCAGCTTACAATACCGTTCCTTCTCACTCCCTCCCCCATCCTGCAGGAGAAAAAAAAAAAACTGAGGAACGGCCAATTTAATAAGTAATGCGTCATGTTAGTACTACACTTTTGAAATTGAACTCCTAACATTATATTTTGCTTGCCTTGTACTACACGGTGTTTCATAACAAGAAGGGCAATGGACAAACAGCCCTTCAAAAGCAAATGGATTCTGGCCAGGAGTAGATACACACACACACACACACACACACACACACACACACACACACACACACACACTATTTAATAGGTAACAAACAGACCATAATAAAGAACTGAAAAGAACATTAATGAATTACTTAGACTAACAATTCATAAAAAAAAAAAAAAAAAAATCCCTCGTCTATCATTTCTGTTCTTGCTGCACATTTTCAAGATTGTTTATTTATTTCCTTCATTTTGTTATTTCTTGGTTTCGATTTCTCTGTGTAACCTTACCAACCTGTCCTGTGCTTTTTGTTTATTTTTTTTATTTTTAGGTGTTCTATTTCTTCCTTCTGTTTTGTCATCCTATTCTGAAAAAAATTGTTATTATTATTTATATATTTATTTGTATTTTTTTCTCACCTTCTATACCTAACTGTCTTCCATGTTTGCTAATTACAGAGTGCTTCAAAATTGTGGATCTGATTTGAAATGGCTGCCTCTGTAACCACGGACTCACCATTAATAAAACGCCTTACTCTTTGAAAAGGCGAACAAAGTTTCAAGCGACCATCTTTTCAACTGGTACGAGTTTTATGCATAGTTGGGTTGTGGTTGCAGAGATATAGCAGTTCCATACAAGAACATAGCACATAAAACATAAGGGGAATTGCAAGAAGCCATCAGGCCTACACGTTGTAGTAAAATACACAATTACCACCAATTATTCTTATCCGTAAAGTTTGTCTAGTATTTTAAAGCTCCTTATTGCCTCGACACTAACAACCTTACTACCGAGTCTACTCCATTCCTCTATTACTATATGAGGACCAATTTCTTGTTTTTTTTTATAACTTTATCAAGCTCGATCTTGTCATTTCGCTTATATTACCTTTGTTATATTCCTCATACCACTTAGATAACCCTTATCAAATCCCTTAATGAAATCTCTCGGGTCTGCATTCGGTGACATCATTTTGAATCTGCTTTTAATTCCAGAGCCTCTCATTCCTGTAACCTCGTAGGCCAGTTATATGACGCTCTCTTTCCCGCCTCGCATTCCCTCTCGTTGCCTCCAAGCTGCGTGTCTCGTCCTCCCCCTTGCCAGGCTGTTTTACGAGCGTTTTTCCCAACCTTTACCTGCCTGTGTTAATTCCCTGCCTCTTTTTCCTTGCCATTAACGTTACAAGGTAGTTTCCTGGGATTTATTTTCCCTTACCTTACACTTTCTTTCCTGTTTCCCTGCTTCTGTTTCCGTTTTCAGTAATAAAGGTGGTTTGGTTTGTTTTTTTGTGTTTTGGGTATATATATTTTTTTCTGACATATGGTGGAGTTGTGTAAAACTGCTGTCTGTTTGTTTCTTTCTTTCTTTATCTACTTATCTATTTACTTATTTATTTATTTATTTTTCATTGTTTTTGACGTTCATAACTGTTGGGGGTCTCAGTTTTCCAGTATGATATTCTTAGTACGTTCTTAGTATGATGATCCCTGTGTGATGTTCTCAGAATGATTTTCCAGTGTGGTGTTCCCAGTGTGACCAGTGTTATGTTCCTTGTATAATTTTCTCGATATGTTGTGCTATGATGTTCCTGGTGCACTGTTCCCGACATGTTCTCTGTAAAGATCGTAAGAGACGCAACATGAGGGCGGTGAACGAGAGAATCAAGTCTGAGAGGAGAGGAATCGATGAGACGAGAGGCTTTGAGGGCTGCGTGACGTGAATCCTGTAAATGTAGGAATTGTACTCCATATTCGGGCGGACAAGGCCTGTATTGAGTAAGCAACTGACGGGAGGGCGAAGGAAAAATTTTAGCCAGACTCTTAAAATCTCTTTACATGTCTAAGCCCTCGGGGAATGGTGCTGGTTTTGCCGAAGGTTGGATATGCAGGGACAGGGGATAATTATAACAAGGGTGACAGGTAAAATTCTCAGGGTCAGTAGTCAAGATAGGACAAGCAATAATGGGTTCAAGCTTGATAAAGTTAAATGTAAAAAAATCAATACTAAGGAACTGGTTCTCTAATAGAGAGGCATATGAATGGAATATGGTTGTTAGTCATTAGGGAGCTTTAAAAGAAGGTTAGACGAATTTACGGATAATAATGATAGATGAAAATAGGTATGTTTCATACAAGGGCTGTCATGTGTAAACCAGGCGGTTTCTTGCAGTTTCCCTTATGTTCTTATATTATTTAAAATTGCTAAATTTCTGCAACCACGGACCGATCATTAATAAAACTCTTAACATTTGCAAAGGTGGTCGTCTGAACTTTCCTGCCTGCCGTTTCAAATGATAAGCGTTTTATTATTATTATTTATTTAACTTCGTTACAGAGATATATCGACTTAAATCCGGTTCATCTTCTTGTAACCTCCCTTATTTTCTTGTATTCTTCTTAAATCCAAAACAGAGAATGACCAAGATGAATTAACCCTTTCACAGCTATTTGGCACATCTTTCCTTAATCACCAACCACTCTAAGACATCTTTTCCTGTTCTGCACCCACCTCGAAGGATTGTACTGGCTATAAATTGTAAAATCTATTCTTTCTTTCCCTTTCTTTCTTGTAGATACTTATAAAAACTCCATGTATTGCTTTACGTGTTGCGAATTGCTACATAACGCAGTGAAAAGCTTCATGACAGCTGGGGGATCGCCAGTTGTTTTCCTTTTACGAAGTTATACTGAAAGAAGGTTGTAAGCAGATGCGCTTCAGAATCTTCCTGCTGTGGATGAATGCTTTAAAAAGACGAGAATTCAGAGCTATTGGTCGGTAGTTTGAAGGATTGCAGCTTTAATTTTTCTCAGGAGCAGGTTGAATGAAGGCAGACTCACTCAGCGAGAAGGAAGGAAGGAAGATGAAAGACTTAAATGGAAAAGCTTGACCAGCCAATATTCCAGCTACCGCCTTGTTTATTTCGACAACACTCACCAAGGAAAAGAAGAGGTGGAAGATGAGGAGGAGGAGGAGGAAGAGGAAGAAGAAGAAGAAGAAGAAGAAGAAGAAGAAGAAGAAGAAGAAAGGAGGAGGAGGAAGAAATTATGGTGGTGGAGGGGAAAGAGAGGACGAAGAAGAGGGAAAGAAAAGAAGAAAAGAAGAGGAGGAAGGAGGAGATGATGAAGAAGAAAAAAGAAAATAAATAAAAAAGACACCCACCCACCTTGAGATCGCCCCACCCAGGCCACAGAAATACGAAACACCTACCAATTTCACCTTCTCAGATAACACAATTAACTTATTTATCTCATCCCCTACTCCCTTCATCCCCCTCTGTCCCCCTCCTCCCCACTCCTCCTCCTCCTCCACCTCCACTCTCACTCCCCCTCCCTATGCCCATTCCCCTCAGCCTCTGTTCTCCAAGTCTTATCTGCGGCGAGCGATAAAGCGAGGCAGTTTCTCCAGCAAGGGTCATCGTGTTTCCTCCCTGCACACTCTTATCTCTTTGCCTGATAATGTGGGTGAGTTTATCTCCTGCCCGCCTGCCTGCCTCCCTGCCTGCCTGCCTGAAACTTCTCTCTAGTAATGTGGGTTGACTTTTTTTTTTTATTGCTTTGGTTTGGTTTGGTTTATTCATTTATCTATATATTTGTCCACGATTGTCTGTCTATTTATCTCCTCGATATATGTATCTCTGTATATGTAATCTATATGTATTTATCTGTTTACCTGCCTATCTATTTGTCTGTTTATGTATCTATGCTTGTCTGTCTATTTATCTATATTTCCATTTATCCATTTGTTTCTATTTATGTAGCTATCTGTGTATATCCATCTATCCGTCTGTCTCTATCTATCTATGCATCATTTATGTCTATGTATGTCTATCCATGTCTATCTATCTGTATATCTATCTACTCATTTATTTATTTCTGGTAAGAGATTATTAATTTTCTAGATCAGTATTTTTCGGTGATTATCTGTTTCACTATTTTTGGTGGCTATCAGTGGGCCTCTTTCTTTTTTTCTTTTTTCTTTTTTTTTCCTCCATCTTCTTTTTACTTTTTGGTGTTGGCCTTGGCACGTCCTAGGGAAGAAAATGGTGAGATCCTTTTTAGGAGACTATAGCTTTAATTTTGTGGAGTATTTTATCTTTTTTTTTTTTTTTTATAATGTACTGTCTTTATTAACCTCTCTCTCTCTCTCTCTCTCTCTCTCTCTCTCTCTCTCTCTCTCTCTCTCTCTCTCTCTCTCTCTCTCTCTCTCTCTCTCTCTCTCTCTCTCTCTCTCTCTCTCTCTCTCTCTCTCTCTCTCATATGCCATTCCTCTCACTTCATTCTATGTTAATTGTCTTATCTTACATGCTATTTTTATCTCGCCCTTCCTTTTCTAATAATATCCTTTCATCATCCGTTATTTTGGTTTATTTATTCTCCTCCTTATCCTCAAATTCCCGTGGGAGATTCCTTTAGCTACCTCTTGAGCTTCGAATCATGTGGTTGTAAATATTTTGTGCTCTCTTTTATCGGGTCTTCCCAATCTTATTTGTGTGTTTTCCCCTTTCTTTATTCTAGTGGGAAATCGTCCTTTGTTTCTGTTTCACGATCTGTGTTTCGTTTTATCTGTTATGTCTTTACGTTATCATTTATCACGTGTTCCTAGTTCTCTTACTCTCATTCTTTATCTCTTTATTCCCGCGGGAGATCGCTTCGTGTTCCTATCTCACCATCCGTGTCTCTATTTCTTACAACACTCGTATTATCTGTCTTGTCTCTAGCAATACTTTTCTTAAGATTGTTTCGGCTCCCAGTCTCATAATCTCTACCCTGTCTTCTCTTAATACACACATGCTATCTATATCACGCATTATTAGCTATATTTACCTCTTATTCGCTTCATAATCTCTTCTTAAAAGTTATCCCAGCTATATTTACCTCTTATTCGCTTTTTAATCTCCTCTCCAAGTTGTCCCGTTTCTTATTTTTATCTCTCTCAAACAAACTATTTATATCACGCATTATTTGCTCTGTTTACTTTTTATATTTCCTCTAAAAATTGTCTCGGTTTGTTGATCCAGAGTCTTTAAAATCTCTAGCCAGACTAACAATATCTGTACCAGGCATTATTAGCTCAATTTATCTCTCATTCCCTTCTCAATCCTCTCTCAAAGTTATGTAATTTCTCCGTGTCTCAGTCTCCGTCCTGCCTGGTCCCTGTGATGGCAGCGTCGCGGTGTGCAATGCTGGTGCCGCCGTGGGAGGCTGAGGGTCAATTGCAGCATTGTCCTGGCCGCCCATTCCTTAGAGACTGTCTGGGGCTTCCATCCCTGACACAGAGGCCAGCGTTACTCTCTCTCTGCCTGCCTCTTGTTTTGTCTTGTCTTGTTCCTTGCTTGAGTTCTTGCTGGAGTTGTTGTTGTTGTTGTTGTTGTTGTTGTTGTTGTTGTTGTTGTTGTTGTTGTTTCTCTTCTTGCTCATGTTTCTCCGTTTGTTTCTCTTTCTTCTCCAGTTTTGATTTTCCTCCTCCTCCTCCTCCTCCTCCTCCTCCTCCTCCTCCTCCTCCTCCTCCTCCTCCTCCTCTGTGACCAGAACTGTGTACAGTTCTGGTCACCACACTACAAAAAAGACATTGAAAAACTAGAAAAGATACAGCGCAGAGTCACATAGATGATTCCAAGATTGCGCAATAAGCCGTATGAGGAACGGCTGGAAGAACTAAACCTATTTAGTTTAACAAAGCGCAGGATAAGAGGAGACCTAATTGAAGTGTTCAAAATTTTCAAAGGATATAGTAACATTGATGCACATAAATATTTTACCATTGATCATTCTAACCTAACAAGAAATAATGGATTCAAGATTATACCCAAACGTTTTAAATCCCACGAGGCCAAACATTTCTTCTTTAATCGTATAGTAAATATATGGAATAAACTTCCTGCCGAAATTGTAAACAGCAATACTATTGAATCATTCAAAAATAAAATAGACAAATATTTAAAAGCAAATCCCCAACAAGCTCTCTTCTTGTCCAAATAATTACTAAATTCACTATTAAACTCTTATTCAACAGACACCATTTTTAATATAACTTGTATTAACTTTCAGATAGGCGTATAGAGTTCACCGTAGGGTGAATAGTAGAATTTCCTTTCATCCTTTCCTATGAAAATTTCCATGTCAGTTTTTCCATACTGCATGGTACTTTTCCCAACTATTTCCATGCCAGCGCAAGCTGGAGGGAGTGGTGGGTGGGGAAGAGCCTTCTGCTATGCTGTCCTGTCTCTCTTCACTGTAGCTAGTTAGAAGTAGTTACCAAACAGCCTTGCAAGGACCAAAAGGTCTGTTGCTGTTTGGCTTTCCTTTGTATTCCTTTGTATTCCTCCTCCTCCTCCTTCTCTTCTTCTTCTTCTTCTTCTTCTTCTTCATCTTCTTCTTCTTCATCTTCTTCTTCTTCTTCTTCTTCTTCTTCTTCTTCTTCTTCTTCTTCTTCTTCTTCTTCTTCTTCTTCTTCTTCTTCTTCTTCTTCTTCTTCTTCTTCTTCTTCTTCTTCTTCTTCTTCTTCTTCTTCTTCTTCTTCTTCTTCTTCTTCTTCTTCTTCTTCCGCGAAGTCCTCTCTCTCTCTCTCTCTCTCTCTCTCTCTCTCTCTCTCTCTCTCTCTCTCTCTCTCTCTCTCTCTCTCTCTCTCTCTCTCTCTCTCTCTCTCTCTCTCTCTCTCTCTTACCATGTAATTACCGGCCAATTAGCTTAACCTCAGTCGTATGCAAAATGCTTGAAACACTTATAAGATATAAACTCGTTAATCACCTAGGAAGAAAACAACTTACTTAAAAATACTCAACACGGCTTCCGCAACAAACGCTCTTGTTTGACGAAACTCTTAGATTTCTTCTATGATATTCTGAACCAGTATGACGACAAAGTTCCCCACAAACGTTTACTGATAAAGTAAAATCACACGGTATCCAAGGCGACGTGTTGCGATGGGTTGAAAACTGGCTAAATGACCGTAAACAAAGAATAGTAATAAATGGAAAATCATCCAAGTGGATTAACGTAACCAGCGGGGTGCCCCAGGGATCGGTCTCAGGACCTGTTCTCTCCCTTGTTTATATTAATGACATAGACGAGGGTGTTGCCAATATAATATTGGAGTTTGCTGATGACGTATCAAAGTTTGCTGATGACACCAAAATAGCGAATTCCATAGTCTTTAACGAACAAAGTAATAGAAATGCAGACAAATCTAGACAAATTGACATAGTTGGGGCAAACCTGGCAGATGAGTTTTAATGCAGATAAGTGCAAAGTGCTTCACACTTAGGGTCTAGAAACGAGAAAGCAAAGTATATTTCAAGTGGTATCCAACTTAAAAGTGTTGACAGCGAAACTGATTTAGGAGTGACAATATCGAGTAGCTTAAGACCTAGCCAACAATGTTCACAAGTCGTAAAGACAGCGAATAAAGTAATTGGCTTAATCGGCAGATCTTCTGAATGTAAATCTAAGGATACAATCCTCACTTTGTATAACTCTTTAGTCCGTTCCCTTTTGGAATATTGTGTTCAAGCATGGTGCCCCTACTGCCAGAAAGACATTGATAAATTAGGAAGAGTTCAGCGTAGAGTAACAAAAATGATACCAAGCCTAAGAAACAAATCATACGAAGAGCGTCTTAAAGAATTAAATCTTTTCCCATTAACACAAAGAAGACTAAGAGGTGACTTAATACAGGTGTTTAAAATCATCCAAGGCATTGATAACATGGACTGCAGTAAATATTTCACGATAGACTCTTCAAATTACACGTGAGGAAACGGTTGCAAAATTGTTGGAAAATCCTTCAACTCTCACGAATCAAAAAATAATTTTTTCCATTGCGTAGTAAATCTATGGATTGGGCTTCCTCGAGACGTGATTGACTGCAACACAGTAGAGACTTTTAAACGCCGTCTTGATAAATATGTCTTGCCTGCAATCCGCGGCTAACAGGGTTTGCTTGTTAGTGATGAACTTTCTTGCCTTCAGGAAATAGGGGCACCTCATTTCATATATTTTCTTTCTTTCCTATAAAATTTCCTTCGGGTTTTTTCTTCTCAAACCCCGTAAGATATTTCTATCTGACCTGTTTTCCTGTGCGGCTTATGCCGGAAGGAGTGGAGGGTGGGGAGAGAGCCTTCTGCTTTCCTGTGCTTTTCTCCTACTATCA
>NC_087162.1:14595447-14602947 GCF_035594125.1 Scylla paramamosain | reverse complement strand
AAAAATGTTCTAGAAAAGGGACATGAGAGTGGTGGAAGGAATTCATCTTCGTATGAGAGAGAGAGAGAGAGAGAGAGAGAGAGAGAGAGAGAGAGAGAGAGAGAGAGAGAGAGAGAGAGAGAATATTCGTTCGAAGTTCAAGCAGTCGTATGTTCTCTTATATTTGAATATGAAAGAATGTCAAAAAGTGTGATAGAAGGAGGGAAGAAAGGCAAGTTTTTAAGGAAAGTTTTGCGGGAGAATACGGATGTGAAAAGTGTGACTGGGCTAGAAGAAACGAAAATTATTGTAAAAGTGAGAGGAATATGAGTTTGAAAAGTGTAATTGCAAGTTAAATATGAAAAAAAGACAAGCGTGACAAGCCTAAAAGTGATGATATAAGAAGAAAAAAAGTGTAAAATAAGTCTAGAATTAATAGTACAAGTAGAAAAAAAAAGAGTAAAAGTACGAATATAAGTAAGAAAAGTGCACAAACAATGCAGATGTGAGTGTGAATATAATGATAATCGTGAAAAAAAATGTAAAAATAAACATGAGAATTGTAATTAGTCAGTCAAATTTCAATGTGAGAAGTGGAAAACTAGCTAAAAATATATGTGAATCAACATCTGTGACCGTAAATGATCTGTCAATGTGAAAAAAAAAGTTAAAATAAGTAACAAATTAATGTAGGAAGTGTGAAAGCAAGATTTAAGTGTGAAAATTGAAAGCAACATGTAAATTTAAACGTGAAAGTAAAATTTAGATGTTAAAAATGAGAATGTAGGATGTAAATGTAAGTGTGAACAGAGTGAGAGTAAGTGTGAAAGCAAGATTTTAATGTGAAAAAAAGAAAGAAAAAACAAAAAAACAAACATGAAAGTAAGATATAAGCATGAACGAAAAATATGAAACTAAGAAAGGTAGTTGTATAAAAAAGTGTGAAATTAAAATCATAGTAGAAACGAATTAACGAAACAGGAAGGAAGGAAGGAAGGAAGGAGAAAGAAAGAACAAAAAAAGAAAGCGTAATTTTTGTTTGTATGTACCTATGGAAAATAACAGGAAATCTTTTATATATCAAAATATAAAACAATACAAATAGATTAGAAATATGTATGTATTTGTGTACGAGTGAAGCTTACATACGTACATACATACATACATACATAGTACATGCATTCATACATATATACAAGGAAGGAACGACAAGATGCATATGTATAGAAGAGAGAGAGAGAGAGAGAGAGAGAGAGAGAGAGAGAGAGAGAGAGAGAGAGAGAGAGAGAGAGAGAGAGAGAACAAAACAAGCAAACAAGCAGATATATGAAGAAATTCATGTAGTACACAGGCATAGAAGAGAGAGAGAGAGAGAGAGAGAGAGAGAGAGAGAGAGAGAGAGAGAGAGAGAGAGAGAGAGAGAGAGAGAGAGGGGGGGGGGAGGGGGGATGGACACGTGTGAAGAAGACAGGTGTGATTGGATCAGGTATTAAAAAATGTACCAGTGAATCTAAAGTCAAGGGATACAGATGTGAGTCGAGAGAGAGAGAGAGAGAGAGAGAGAGAGAGAGAGAGAGAGAGAGAGAGAGAGAGAGAGAGAGAGAGAGAGAGAGACTCAAAATTCGGACTCTTTAATACAGGTGTTGCTCTCTGCGTATATACTAATCAGGTCAGGTGCTTAATTAACGAAGGGGAGGAGGAGGAGGAGGAGGAGGAGGAGGAGGAGGACGACTCTTTGCCACCACGGACTGAAGCATCTTACTGACACTCGATTTCTCCTCCTCCTCCTCCTCCTCCTCCTCCTCCTCCTCCTCCTCCTCCTCCTCCTCCTCCTCCTCCTCCTCCTCCTCTGCCACTAATAAAAGGATTCTTTTTCCCTCTGGCATGTATTTCACTTGTGTGTTTGGGAGGAAGGAGGAGGAGGTGGAGGTCGAGGTATGAAAGGAAAGAAAGGGAAGAACTGGTAGAGAAGGAGAGGAAGAAGAAAAAGAAAAAGAAAAGTAAAAGAAGAAAAAGAAGTAGGAGAAGAGAAAAGATAGAAGAGTAAGGAGATGTCGTAGGAGAAGAAGAAGAAGACCAACAAAAAGAAGTAGAAGAAGGAGAAGATGATGCAGAAGTAGAAGAAATAGAAGAAAAGAAGAAAGAGTATTTGAAAAAGGGGCAAAAAGATCCAGGTTGGGGGAGAAGGTAGAGGGGAGAAAGGGAGAGAGAGAGAAGTGTTTGAGGAGAGGGGAGTGAGAGAGGGGTGAGGGGAAGGAAGGAAGAGGGGAGGAGGAGTGAAGATAAGTGCAGAGTGTTGGAGGGGAAAAAATGGGAAGTCAGGAGGGGGAAAAGGGAGAGAGAGAGAGAGAGAGAGAGAGAGAGAGAGAGAGAGAGAGAGAGAGAGAGAGAGAGAGAGAGAGAGAGAGAGAGAGAGAGAGAGAGTGGGGAAGGTGAAAATATGTTAGGGAGAGGAGGAGGAGGAGCAGGAGGGAATGCATTGGGGGAGTTTTAACAGGAGGAAGAGGAGGAGGAGGAGGAAGAGGGAGATAGAGAGCTGTGTGAGAGGAAAGGAGGATAAACGTGTTAAGGAGAGTAAAAGGAGGAGCAGGAGGAAAAGGAAGAGGAGGAGGAGGAGGAGGAGGAGGAGGAGGAGGAGGAGAAAGAAGATAGAGCGTATGAAGGAATAGTAAAAGGGAAGAAGATATGTTTTGGAGGAAGATTTGGAAGAGGAGAAGGGGAGAAGAGAAGTGGTGGAGGATGCGAGAGAGAGAGAGAGAGAGAGAGAGAGAGAGAGAGAGAGAGAGAGAGAGAGAGAGAGAGAGAGAGAGAATGCTGAGACAGAAAAGAAAAAAATGAAAGAGAACATTAGGAAGAAAAAGGAAGAGGAGGGAAGGAAGGAAAGAGTGTGAAAGTATATTTAATGTGTGAATGATGAGAGAGAGAGAGAGAGAGAGAGAGAGAGAGAGAGAGAGAGAGAGAGAGAGAGAGAGAGAGAGAGAGAGAGAGAGAGAGAGAAAGTGGTGGGAAATGAAAAAGGAAGAGTGTGTGGGAGAGGTTATTTAGTGAAAGACAGATAAAGAGAGCGGAGAAGGGAAGAGGAGAGGTAGAAGATTGATGCCCTGAGAGAAGCAAAGATGAAAGAATGGAAGAAGATAGGTAGGAATAGATGAAAAAGAATGATTGAGGGAAGGAGGGATATGAGAGAAAAAAATAAAAGGATAGGAGATAAGAAGGAACGGAGAAAAGAAGAGGAATTAGGGAAGAATAGACTTAGAAAAAAAGGGAGAATGAAGGGAAGGAAGAATTGAAGGAATAGTTAAAGAATATGAAAAAAAAGGGAAAAATAGAGAGAGAGGGAAGGACGTTTGAGGAGAAATATGAAGCTTAAAGATCAGGGGGTCGGTGGAACGTGGTGGAGGGGTTGGAGGAGGTGGAGGGCCGGTGGAGAGTGGATGCGGAATGAGGCGGGGCGTGGAACATTCTCTCATTACCTGTCTTGTCTCCAGGAACATTCATAAGCTTATTCCATTCTCGCTCCATGCTCTCATTTTCCTTGATATGCCTCCTCCTCCTCCTCCTCCTCCTCCTCCTCCTCCTCCTCCTCCTCCTCCTCCTCCTCCTCCTCCTCCTCCTCCTCCTTGCTTACATTTCCTATTTACCTCCTCAGTTCGTCATTTCCTCTTTATGTCTTTTTTCTCATTTTCTCCTCTTCCTCCAGTTATCATTTTTTCTCAGTGATATTTACTTTTTTTTTTTTTTGAAGTCCTGTTATGATTCCTCTCTTTGTCTTCCTCCTCCTCCTCCTCCTCCTCTTCCTCCATGTCCTTTTTCTTTTCCTCCTTGTCTTCCACCTCCGTGTCTTCCCCCTCCTTGTTTTCTTCCTCCTTGTCTTCACTTCTGTGTCTTCCCCTCCTTGTTTTCTTCCTCCTTATCTTCTTGTCTTCCTCCTCCTAGTCCTTCTCCTCCTTGTCGCCCTAATGCTTCTTCCTCCTTCTCCTCCTTGTCGTTTTCCTTCCTTCCTTCCCCTATTTGTTTTCCTCGGTGCCCTCCTCTTTGACTTCCTCCTCCTTGTCCGACCTTGTTCTCGTCTCCTTGCCCTTTTCCGTGTTCCATTCCTTATTTCCATCCCTTTAATCTTACCCTATTCCCCATCAACACACACAAATTCACACACAAAACACACCCCGACCTTCACCCAACCAGCACCCAACCCACCCACTCTCACACACCCCAGCCAAACCTCTCCGCCAACACCTAAAGCCCCGCACTCACCTACAACCTGCAGATGGAAGGGGCGGGACATCTTGGGGTCTGTGGATACTTGGCACTCGTAGACCCCAGAATCAGCACGCTGGGCCGAGTCAATGCGGAGAGTCCAGTCGTTTGTTCCCTCCGAGTGCACGGCGGTGAAGCGGCTGTCAGTGGTGTAGGTGAAGAGCCCCACTGTCAGCACGTGAGCCCCCTTGCGCCTGATCCATGTCACCTGCAGGAGGCGCAGAAGGAGGGAAGAGGAATGGTGTTAGTATTGTGTTTGGAGTTGAAATGTGTTGTTGTTGGTTTTGTATTTATTTATTTATTTATTTATTTATTTATTTATTTATTCATTTATTTATTTATTTTTTTGGTGGTGGTGGTTGCAGTTATGGTGGTACGAGTGTTTTAAGGTTAAGTTAAGGTAGATTACGGAAGGATAAGGGAGAGAGAGAGAGAGAGAGAGAGAGAGAGAGAGAGAGAGAGAGAGAGAGAGAGAGAGAGAGAGAGAGAGAGACACTTTTAACACCGCAACAACGAAGTCAAAGGGCGCCGACTGTGGTTGCGAAAGGGGGAAAAAAAAGCGCTGCCTCCTCCGCTGAGAAAATGCCTTGGGATAGGATTGAACCCGCCACCTTTAGTCCGCGAGAGAGAGAGAGAGAGAGAGAGAGAGAGAGAGAGAGAGAGAGAGAGAGAGAGAGAGAGAGAGAGAGAGAGAGAGAGACTTGTTCTAGTTATTACATATCGCGAACACACACACACACACACACACACACACACACACACACACACACACACACACACACACACACACACACACACACACACACACACACACACACACACACACGAGTTTAAAGGCAATCAACAAACACACACTTTACAAAATATTCACGCAGAAGCAACAACAGTAAGAGAGAGAGAGAGAGAGAGAGAGAGAGAGAGAGAGAGAGAGAGAGAGAGAGAGAGAGAGAGAGAGAGAGAGAGAGAGAGAGAGAGAATATGGGCGGTTTACAATGGTGTCAGCAAGATTTTACATGTTACACTGACCTATGTACTTACACACAAACTGTTCAACACACTTACAGGGTTTACTTAGCCACACACACACACTTATAGGCTCACTTACACACTTACAGGGTTTACTTAGCCACACACACACACTTATAGGCTCACTTACACACTTACAGGGCTTACTTACAGACTCCCTCACCGGCCTTACTTAGACTCACACTTACGGGGCTTACTTATGTTTTTATTTGCATGGTTTACTTACAGGCTCACTCACTCACTGGGCTAGCACATCCTTACTTACAGAGCTCACTTAGTCACTTATAAGGATTTACAGAGTTGATAAGTACAAAGATTTTAGGAAGAATACGTGTGATAGTTTACAATGTTAAGCATGTTGGGTTAGGTTAGGACAGGAGTCAGTGGTTACAGTTCAAAGGATGTTAATTTAGGTTAGTTTAGGTTAGGTTTGGACCGGTGGCTAAGTTTACATTTCTCTGCATATTACGTTAGGTTAGGTTAGGGTTGGTCAGGTGTCAGCGTTTACAGTTCTAGGTTGGGCATATTAGATTTGGTTTGCTTCGGTAAGGTTAAGACAGATTAGGTTAGGTCATGTTAGGACAAGTTGTCTAAGTTTGGAGTGCTAAGCGTGCTGATTTAGGTTTGTTTTATTTATTTACTTATTTAACTTATTTATTTGTTTATTTATATGTATATATATATATATATATATATATATATATATATATATATATATATATATATATATATATATATATATATATATATATATATTTTTTTTTTTTTTTTTTTTACAGGGGCTGCCACGTATAGGTCAAATGGCTTCCTGCAGTTTCCCTTGTTTTGTTATTTTTATTTTTATTTATTTATTTATTTTTTTATGTAGGAGGGACACTGGCCAAGGGCAACAAAAATCCAATAAAAAAAAAAAAAGCCCACTGCGATGCCGGTCCCCGAATGGGGTCCGAAGCGGTAGTCAAAAATTGAAGGATAAGTGTCTTGAAACCTCCCTCTTGAAGGAGTTCAAGTCATAGGAAGGTGGAAATACAGAAGCAGGCAGGGAGTTCCAGAGTTTACCAGAGAAATGGATGAATCATTGAGAATACTGGTTAACTCTTGCATTAGAGAGGTGGACAGAATAGGGCTGAGAGAAAGAAGTCTTATGCAGCAAGGCCGCGGGAAGAAGGGCGGCATGCAATTAGCAAGATCAGAAAAAGCAGTTAGCATGAAAATAGCGGTAGAAGACAGCTAGATATGCAACATTGTGGCGATTAGAAAGAGGCTGAAGACAGTCAGTTAGAGGAGAGGAGTTGATGAGACGAAAAGCTTTTGATTCCACCCTGTCTAGAAGAGTGGTATGAGCGGAACCGGCCTCTCCCCCCTTACATGTGAAGCATACGCCATACACGGACAGATAAGACACCTGTACAGAGCTAGCAGTTGGGTGGGGGTGAGAAAAACTGGCAGAGACGTCTCAGAACACCTAACTTCGTAGAAGCTGTTTTAGTTAGAGATGAGATGTGAAGTTTCCAGTTTAGATTATAAGAAAAGGACAGATAGAGGATGTTCAGTGTAGAAGAGGGGAAAGTTGAGTGTCATTGAAGAAGAGGGGATAGTTGCCTGGAAGGTTGTGTCAGATTGATAGATGGAAGAATTGAGTTTTTGAGGCATTGAACAATACCAAGTTTGCTCTGCCACAATCAGAAATTTTAGAGATAAAAAATCAGGCGTTCTGTGGCTTCCCTGCGTGAACCGTTTACTTCTTGAAGGGTTGGACGTCTATGAAAAGACGAGGAAAAGTGCAGGATGGTATCATCAGCGTAAGAGTGGATAAGACAAGAAGTTTGGTTTAGAAGATTATTGATGAATTATAGAGGGTGGGTGACAGGACAGAACCCTGAGGAACACTACTGCTAATAGATTTAGAAGAATAATATTGACCGTCTACTACAGCAGCAATATAATGGTCAGAAAGGAAACTTGAGGTGAAGTTAGAAGGTTATTTGGAAATGAAAGCTTTGTGCCAGACTCTATCAAAAGCTTTTCATATCTCTAAGGCAACAGCAAAAGTTTCACCAAAATCTCTAAAAGAGGATGATCTTGTGTTCTAGGTAGGAGTTCACATTGCATTTTTTTCTCCTTATCTTAAAGGAGATGACCAAGAGAGAGAGAGAGAGAGAGAGAGAGAGAGAGAGAGAGAGAGAGAGAGAGAGAAAGAGAGAGAGAGCGCGTGCAGTGTTCTTGGAGCTAATAATT
>NC_087162.1:14565447-14585447 GCF_035594125.1 Scylla paramamosain | reverse complement strand
GGTTGTCTCAAAGTCATTGTTATTCTAGAAACTTTTGAAATATTTACCTAAAGTGAGTCGGTAAAGATTTGTTGGATGAACTGTAAGTAGAAGCAAGGAAGGAAGGAAGGAAGGAAGAGTATGAGGAGAAGAAGGAGGAGAGTCAGAAGGAGGAGGAGGAGGAAGAATATGCGTAAAAGGTTTGTTCGAAGGAAGGAATGAGGGTAGAGGAGGAGGAGGAGGAGGAAGACGAGAAGAATAACAGAGGAGGAGGAGAAAGATTCGTGCTTCTTGAGATATCTGTTCAGTGGAAGGAAGAGGAGGAGGAGGAGAATTCGTGACTCGTAAGGGACTTTTTCGAAGGAAGAGAGGGAGGAAGATAAAATAAAAAAAGTAGGGAAGAAGTGAAAAAAGGAATGAAAGAAGGATAAAGCGAAAAAGGAAAAAGAATGAATGGTGGAGAAGGGAGACTCGTGACTTGTGGAAAGGATGGAAGGAAGGAAGGAAGAAAGAAAGAAGGGCGACTCGAGACTTGATTCATGAAAGATTTCTTGGAAGGAGGGAACGAAGGAAGAAAAGGTAAGGAGGAGAAGGAACAGAAGGACGGGAAAGGAAGAAAAGAAAAGGAAGAGGAGGAGCAGGACGCAAAATGAAGAAAAGAAAAGAACTCTTAACTAGTGAATTTAGTTGAATGAAGTCTAAGAAAGAAAGAGGGAAGAAAAGGAAGAAGAGGAAGAGAA
Source organism: Scylla paramamosain (assembly GCF_035594125.1). Classification (NCBI taxonomy): domain Eukaryota; kingdom Metazoa; phylum Arthropoda; class Malacostraca; order Decapoda; family Portunidae; genus Scylla; species Scylla paramamosain. The sequence continues at coordinate 14,584,728 of NC_087162.1, read as the reverse complement.
GAAGGAATGATTAGTGAGATTTTTTAACGAACCCTAAGAAAGAAGGAATATATGATTGAAGGAAGGAAGAAAAGGGACGCAGAAGGAGAAAGAAAGAAAGACGGAGGAAAAGACAAAAAAAGAAAAGGAAAATAAAGGAGGAGTAGCTAGAGAGAGATTGCTTGAACGAACTGTAAGAAAGAAGGAAGAAAGGAAGGATGAAAAGAGACAGAAAAGAGCGAAGGAAGGAAGGAAGAAAAGTGATAGCAAAGGAGAAAGAAGGAAGGAAAGAAACGAAGGAAGAGGAGAAAGAAGTCTCAGCAGGAGGAGCACTAGGAAGAGGGGGAGGAAGAGGATTACAAAGATTACCACGGATTACAAACAGTAAGACCTTTACGTTGCACCAAGGCTGTTTGACTTCAATAGGCGACACTGAGAGAGAGAGAGAGAGAGAGAGAGAGAGAGAGAGAGAGAGAGAGAGAGAGAGAGAGAGAGAGAGAGAGAGAGAGATGTTTGATGTGTGTTCATAATGTTGTTGGAGGAAGAGAACAGAAAGAAATTTAAAGGAAGAACAAACAATAACAGACTGAAAGAGGTAGAGGAAGAGAAAGAGACGAGAAACAGATAGACTGATTGAAGTAGTGATTATATTCGGAAGAATAAAAGAGAGGGAGAAAAAAGAAGGGAGGAAAGGTACGAAGAGAGAGAGGAAGGAAGAAACGAAGAAAGTAAGAGAGACACGAAAGTTAAGAAAGGAAGGAAGGTAGGGGAGAGAGAGAGAGAGAGAGAGAGGAAGAGAGGAGTCAGAGAAACGAGGTGGGAATAAAGGGAGATCGAAGATCAGGAAGAGAGAGAGAGAGAGAGAGAGAGAGAGAGAGAGAGAGAGAGAGAGAGAGAGAGAGAGAGAGAGAGAGAGAGAGAGAAGGATATAGAATTACGCTTGGTTGAAAGGTAATGGAGGGAGGAGGAAAGTTGGAGGGAGGAAAGAAGTCTTGCAGAAAGCGAGGAGAGAGGAAGAGAGAAAGAAAGATGATGAAAGGTAAGATAGAAGGGTGAATGGGAAAGGAAGAATAGAGAGAGCAGATAAGATTGGTGGAAGAGAGAAATAATAGAGGAAGTGGGAAAAGTAAAAACAAATATATATAAATGAATAATGATAATAGTAATAATAAAGAGCAAAGTGCGAAAGACTGAGTAAAGGAAGGAAGTGAAGGAGAGAGAGAGAGAGAGAGAGAGAGAGAGAGAGAGAGAGAGAGAGAGAGAGAGAGAGAGAGAGAGAGAGGGAGGGGGAAGGAAGGACAGAACGAGATGATAATAATGTCATAAAAAAAGAATAATAATAAGTAATGATAAAAAATAAGGAAGAAAGGAAGACTTTAATGATAAGTAAGAGGGAATAGAAAGAAAAGGATGAAGGGAAGGAAGAAAATAAGGAAAATACAGAAGTGAGTAAATAGAAAGAGAAAGAGAAAATAACAATAACATAACAAAAAAGAAAAACACGAAAATAAACAGACGATACGAAAAACAGATGGAGGAAAAAAAGAGAGGAGAGTAAAAGGAGTGAAGGAAGAACGGTAAAACGAAGGAAACGTAATACAAAAAAAGAAAAAGTGAGGGAAAAGAAAGAAGAGATTAAAGGAGGGGAGGAAGCAGGAAAAAAACGACGAAAACATGATATGAAACAGAAGAGAAAGAAGAGTGAAGGAGTGAAGGAAGGATGAAAGAACAAAAACGAAAACAAAAACACGTTACAAAAGAGGAGAGAGAAAGCAGAGGTAAGGAGCAAAGGAGGGAGGAAAGAATAAAAAAAATAAAAAAACAGGATACGAAAAGGTGAAAGAAGGATGAAGGAGTGAAGGAAGTAGGATACAAGAGTGCAGCATCCTTCCTTCCCCACACTGAAGGAGATAAGGAGTTGCTTTGACGGCAAGACGGATGCCTGGGTAGGGCGGCGGCGGCGTCCTACTGGGGTGTCCTTGAGGTGGGTGACGATTGCAGGCAAGGACGGGGTGAGGTAAGGGACGGCGTGGTGATGACGGTGGTGGTGGTGGTAGCAGGAGGGAGAGGAAGTTTTAGAAATAGTAGTAGTAGTAGTAGTAGTAGTAGTAGTAGTAGTAGTAGTAGTAGTTGTTGTTGTTGTTGTTGTTGTTGTTGTATTTGTTGTTGTTGTTGTTCTAGTTGTAGTAACAGTAGAATGAGCAGCAAAAGGAGGCCGCGAAGGAAGGGGTGATGACTCAAGAGAAGAAAGAGGAAGAGGAGGAGCAGGAGGAGCAGGAGCAGGGGAAGGAAGAGGAGTGATAACCCTGGTGGTGGTGGTAGTAGTAGTAGTAGTAGTAGTAGTAGTAGTAGTAGTAGTAGTAGTAGTAGTAATAGCAATAATAGTAGTAGTAGTAGTAGTAGTAGTAGTAGTAGTAGTAGTAGTAGTAGTAGTAAAAGAAGGAAGGGGACAAGGAGCAATAACACCATAAGAAAATGACCAACAAAAGTAATGATAGTAGTAATAGTAGTAATAATAATAATTGTACCATTTTTTTTATCACAGTAGAAAAGAAAGATTTACAGGAAGGAAACAAAAGCTATAATAAAGTAAAGAAGATTTCCTATAAAAACATCTCCTTTCACCCATTTTTTCTCGTGTATAATGACGTTAAGGGCGAGAGAGAGAGAGAGAGAGAGAGAGAGAGAGAGAGAGAGAGAGAGAGAGAGAGAGAGAGAGAGGTTTGGAAGAGTGGGGAGGTTACTAGGGTGATGTAAGGGGGGAAGTCATGGGTCAGGGGGGTCATGGAGGGTTGGGGGGCAGGAATGTTGGCAAGAGAGGGTGAAAACTTAAAGAATTCCCTGTGTTTTAATTTTCGCCTCAGATAAATAGATTCCTGAGCTGCCTGGCCTCTCTCACACACACACACACACACACACACACACACACACACACACACACACACACACTTACAGAAAGGTCATACGTACATGTTGGTGAGAAAATATTACATGACACTATCTGTAAACACACACACACACACACACACACACACACACACACACACACACACACACACACACACACACACACACACACACACACACACACACACACATATCAATCACATTATTTTCTTATTACATAACAGAACATTACAAAATCAAATCATGAAACACACACTAAAGAGAAGAAAAAAGAAAATTGTAACCCACAAAGAAAAATAGTTACCCTCAAAAAAAAAAAAAAAAAAGAAAATGGAAATAATAATGCTACAAAAAACGTATCCTGGGTATTTTTATTTACATGTCTTGTGTTTAACTCTTTTAGTGCCTGTTTTATTGGTCTTTTTACATCTTCCTCGTATTTTAAAGAGGAGGGGAAGATGGAGAGAGGACGAGGAGGAAGGAGAGGGAAGAGAGGGAGGGGACAAGAAGAGGAAGAGAAGAGATGAGTGAAAAAAGAGGAAGAGAGGAGGGGAAGGTAAGGAGAGAGAGAAAGAGAGATGAAAGAAGAGAGGAGAGAAGAGAGGGAGAGGGAAGAAGAGAGTTGGAGGTAAGAAGACGGAGAAGGGGAAAGAGAGGGAGAAGGGGAGAGAGAGAGAGAGAGAGAGAGAGAGAGAGAGAGAGAGAGAGAGAGAGAGAGAGAGAGAGAGAGAGAGAGAGAGAGAGAGAGAGAAAGAGAGAGAGAGAGGGGGGATGATACTCGTGGGAAGGTTTATGGATCCGAAAGAAGAATAAAAGAATAAAAAGGAGAATTTGTGGCCTGGTATCTTGAAAATGTTCCCTATATTAAGGAAGTTAAGGACAGGATACCTCTTATCTCATAGAGGGGTGAGAGGGAGAGAGAGAGAGAGAGAGAGAGAGAGAGAGAGAGAGAGAGAGAGAGAGAGAGAGAGAGAGAGAGAGGGTGGCACATTAACCTCTTTCTCTCTCTCTCTCTCTCTCTCTCTCTCTCTCTCTCTCTCTCTCTCTCTCTCTCTCTCTCTCTCTCTCTCTCTCTTACTCTCACCACGCACCGTCTGAGTTTCTCAATAATTCTCACGTCTTTTCTGGGCTTTTTAGAGAGAGAGAGAGAGAGAGAGAGAGAGAGAGAGAGAGAGAGAGAGAGAGAGAGAGAGAGAGAGAGAGAGAGAGAGAGAGAGTGTTGTTGAGATTAAAGTTTTAGGAGTGCAATTGCTAAAGATTTTTCACGCTGTTTGTGAGGAAAGAATTGGCAGGAGGAGGAGAGGAAAGGAGAAGGAGAAAGAGGAGGAGGAGGAGGAGGAGGAGGAGGAGGAGGAGGAGGAGGAGGAGAAAGAAGAGCATCAACAGCTGGAGGAAGAGGAGCAGAGGAGAAACAGAGCGAAACAAAACAAAGAAACATGGGGAGAGAGAGAGAGAGAGAGAGAGAGAGAGAGAGAGAGAGAGAGAGAGAGAGAGAGAGAGAGAGAGAGAGAGGGGGGGGATTAAAATAAGGATGAATATGAGGGAGAGAAAAGAAGATGAAGAGGAAGGAATTAAGGATTGGATGAATATGCAGAGAGAGAGAGAGAGAGAGAGAGAGAGAGAGAGAGAGAGATTGAAGATTACTGGTATTTCACACATTAATTTAAATACCAATCATCAACAAAATAAATAAATAAAAAATCAAAGAAGAGAAGAAAAAAAAATACTAAATTGGAAAGAAAACACAAAAAAATACTTAATTATACCATCAAAGGCAAAGAGAGAAAATACTACAAAATTTAAGGAGAAAAAAAGTTAGAAAAAAAAAAGGTTAGATAAATCAACAGGAAAACACACACACACACACACACACACACACACACACACACACACACACACACACACACACACACAGCTAAGTAAGGCAAACACTCGCAGCCCCCGCCAGCATTACACCTGTCTCTGTAATTAATGCCATACTCTGGTATTCCCTCGCCTTTGTGTCTCAGTATTTACATTCGTCTCGCCCCACCAAGGCAGATATGCAGGATTAGGAGAGGGATGCTTTCAAGGGAAGTCTGTAAGGTTTTATTTGTGTTTTTGTTATGGGTGTTGGGTTGTGTGGGGGTGGTGGTGGTGATGGTGATGGTGGTGGTTGTATGAAGAGTAGTAGTAGGAGGAGGCAGTAGACACCTGCCGAAACGATAATTACTCCCAGTGAGGTCTAAAGCACTGTTCAGGGGGTGCTGTGAACTTATCATTAAACCCAGCTGTGACCTCACTGAACGTTTCCCTTTGTGTCTCACAACACAAGGGGGTAGTCACAGCCTGCCCTCTAAAGACAACTCTCTTCCTCCACACAAAACTACAAGCACCTAATAACACACACACCCTTCACTCCAAAAATTTTAAAATCATGGCGACTCCTACACCAGCCTCGGAGTCCCCATCTGGGGAGGGGACCATAAATGTCCCCAGGTCGGACTGCCTTTCCGTCGACGACCCTAAGTGTCTTGACACCCCCCTCAACTTTTTCTTCATTAACTTCTGCAACATTCGCGGTCTAAGATCTAATTTTCAATCTGTAGAACACCACCTCTCCTCTTCTAAACCTCATCTTCTTTTCCTCACTGAAACTCAGGTGTCTGAGGCAACTGACAGTAGCCCCTTTTCTGTTCCCTCCTACTTTCTCTATCCTCATTTTCGATCCAAAGCTGGATGCTGCGTTTATGTGCGCAATGACTTAACCTGCTCTCGTGCCCACGCTCTTGAATCTTCCGAGTTTTCCACCATCTGGCTACGACTACAGAGTCATTCTCATACTAAATTTATCTGTGCTGTATACCTCTCTCCTAACTCCTCTGACTATAAGAAATTCTTTGACTACTTAACTTCCAAAGTGGAGCACATTCTGACCCTCTTCCCTTTTGCAGAGATCTCCATTCTTGGAGACTTCAATGTTCACCACCAGCTTTGGCTTTCCTCTCCCCTTCACTGACCATCCTGGTGAACTAGCCTACAACTTTGCTATCCTCCATGACCTAGAGCAATTGGTGCAACACCCTACTCGTATTCCTGACCGTCTTGGAGATACGCCCAACATTCTTGACCTTTTCCTGACCTCTAATCCTTCTGCTTATGCTGTCACCCTTTCTTCTCCGTTGGGCTCCTCCGATCACAATCTCATATCTTTATCTTGTCCTATCACTCCAATCCCTCCTCAGGATCCCCCTAAGCGAAGGTGCCTCTGGCGTTTTGCCTCTGCTAGTTGGGGGGACCTGAGGCGGTATTTTGCTGATTTTCCTTGGAATGACTACTGCTTCCGTGTCAGAGACCCGTCTTTGTGTGCTGAGCGCATAACAGAGGTGATAGTGTCTGGCATGGAGGCGTACATTCCTCACTCTTTTTCTCGTCCTAAACCTTCTAAACCTTGGTTTAACACAGCTTGTTCTCGTGCTATACATGATAGAGAGGTGGCCCACAAAAGGTACTTAAGCCTTCCTTCACCAGAATCTCATGCACTTTATATTTCTGCCCGGAACCATGCCAAGTCTGTTCTCCAACTAGCCAAAAACTCCTTCATTAACAGAAAATGTCAAAACCTTTCAAGATCTAACTCCCTCGTGATTTCTGGCATCTAGCCAAAAATATCTCCAATAACTTTGCTTCTTCTTCTTTCCCTCCTCTACTTCAACCAGATGGCACCACTGCTATCACATCTATTTCTAAAGCTGAACTCTTTGCTCAAACCTTTGCTAAAAACTCTACCTTGGACGATTCTGGGCTTGTTCCTCCCTCTCCTCCACCCTCTGACTACTTCATGCCTCGTATTAAAATTCTTCGTAATGATGTTTTCCATGCCCTCACTGGCCTAAACCCTCAGAAGGCTTATGGACCTGATGGGGTCCCTCCTATTGTTCTCCGAAACTGTGCCTCCGTGCTTGCACCTTGCCTAGTCAAACTCTTTCAGCTCTGTCTGTCAACATCTACCTTTCCTTCTTGCTGGAAGTTTGCCTACATTCAACCTGTTCCTAAAAAGGGTGACCGCTCTAATCCCTCAAACTACCGTCCTATTGCTTTAATTTCCTGCTTATCTAAAGTTTTTGAATCTATCCTCAACAGGAAGATTCTTAAACATCTATCACTTCACAACCTTCTATCTGATCGCCAGTATGGGTTCCGTCAAGGCCGCTCGACTGGTGATCTTCTGGCTTTCCTTACTGAGTCTTGGTCATCCTCTTTTAGAGACTTTGGTGAAACTTTTGCTGTTGCCTTGGACATATCAAAAGCCTTTGATAGAGTCTGGCACAAAGCTTTGATTTCCAAACTACCCTCCTACGGTTTCTATCCTTCTCTCTGTAACTTCATCTCAAGTTTCCTTTCTGACCGTTCTATTGCTGCTGTGGTAGACGGTCACTGTTCTTCTCCTAAATCTATTAACAGTGGTGTTCCTCAGGGTTCTGTCCTGTCACCCACTCTCTTCTTATTATTCATTAATGATCTTCTAAAACAAACTTCTTGTCCTATCCACTCCTATGCTGATGATACCACCCTGCACTTTTCCACGTCTTTTCATAGACGTCCAACCCTTCAGGAGGTAAACATATCACGCAGGGAAGCCACAGAACGCCTGACTTCTGATCTTTCTAAAATTTCTGATTGGGGCAGAGCAAACTTGGTATTGTTCAATGCCTCAAAAAACTCAATTCCTCCATCTATCAACTCGACACAATCTTCCAGACAACTATCCCCTCTTCTTCAATGACACTCAACTATCCCCCTCTTCTACACTGAACATCCTCGGTCTGTCCTTTACTTATAATCTGAACTGGAAACTTCACATCTCATCTCTAGCTAAAACAGCTTCCATGAAGTTAGGTGTTCTGAGACGTCTCCGCCAGTTTTTCTCACCCCCGCAGCTGCTAACTCTGTACAAGGGCCTTATCCGTCCATGTATGGAGTATGCTTCACATGTCTGGGGGGGTTCCACTCATACTGCTGTTCTAGACAGGGTGGAATCAAAAGCTTTTCGTCTCATCAACTCCTCTCCTCTAACTGACTGTCTTCAGCCTCTCTCTCACCGCCGCAATGTTGCATCTCTAGCTGTCTTCTACCGCTATTTTCATGCTAACTGCTCTTCTGATCTTGCTAACTGCATGCCTCCCCTCCTTCCGCGGCCTCGCTGCACAAGACTTTCTTCTTTCTCTCACTCCTATTCTGTCCACCTCTCTAACGCAAGAGTTAACCAGTATTCTCAATCATTCATCCCTTTCTCTGGTAAACTCTGGAACTCCTTGCCTGCTTCTGTATTTCCACCTTCCTATGACTTGAATTCCTTCAAGAGGGAGGTTTCAAGACACTTATCCACCAATTTTTGACCACTGCTTTGACCCTTTTAGGGACTGGCATTTCAGTGGGCATTTTTTTTATTAGATTTTTGTTGCCCTTGGCCAGTATCCTTCCTACATAAAAAAAAAAAAAAAAAAAAAAAAAAAAGTAGTAGTATTAGGAGGAGGAGGAGGAGGAGGAGGAGGTGGTGATAGTAGTAGTAGTAGTAGCAGTAGTAGTAGTAGTAGTAGTAGCAGTAGTAGTAGTAGTGGTAGCAGCAGCGACAGTAGTAGTAGTAGTAGTAGTAGTAGTAGCAGTAGTAGTAGTAGTTCTGACAAGTTTATAAAAGCAAATTTCGAAGAAACTGAAGATTATTTTGGTTTCTTGCAAGTTAAATGTTACAACAAGCTCGTAGGAAGCGAAACGTTATGCAAGTCACGTACTTCAAATCTTAAGAAATTGGAATCTTAAATATTTGATGTACACAACATAGCTATATAACTAGAAAAAAAAAAGAGACCAAGTATTGTGACACACAGACACACACACACACACACACACACACACACACACACACACACACACACACACACACACACACACACACACACACACACACACACACACATGCATTTTCATATTCCATTTTTCATTTTTTTTTTTTATTCCTGTAGGATCTGACAGTGTGTTATGGCGTAATATTGTATTTTTTGTGCGCATTTTTACGTATTCTCTTTTTCGTTCATTTTGTGCTGCGAGGTTTTGATATTTTGTGAATTATTTGCCTTGCTATTATTTTGAGCCCCGCGTGTGGATGAAGAGTTGACCTTGAACTGAGAAAGAGAGAGAGAGAGAGAGAGAGAGAGAGAGAGAGAGAGAGAGAGAGAGAGAGAGAGAGAGAGAGAGAGAGAGAGAGAGAGAGAGAGAGAGAGAGAGAGAGAGGCAGCAGACATAATGAAAGACAAATAGACAAAACTACACACACACACACACACACACACACACACACACACACACACACACACACACACACACACACACACACACACGATAACCTTTATAGTTCTCATCCTACTAATACACACACAAACAAAGCAGAAAGGCAGACAGGGAAACAGACAGACGGACAGATAGATAGACAAAAAATGGACGACTACAGGTTAATTTTTTCTTAACTTTCACCGTCATCATCATCATCATCACCATCACCGTCATCATCATCATCATCATCATCATCATTAACAACAACAACAGGAAGCAATGAAATAAATGCGTGCCAACAGAATCATTTGCATCTAAATTGATATACACAGGATTTCTTCGCCTCGGGGGGAAAACAAATAAGAAAAAAAAGTGGGAAAAACGAAGGATATTTGATAATTTTCACATTTGTTTCTCTTACAATTAAAAATGCGAGAATAAAAAGTCCCGTTGGAGAGTATCACATTAGCTTTCCTGTAGTTCCTGTAGTAGTAGTAGTAGTAGTAGTAGTAGTAGTAGTAGTAGTAGTAGTAGTAGTAGTAGTAGTGTTGTTTCTCCTAGTTTGGGATATTGGGTGTAAGTGATTATTGTTTTGTATTACCTCTTATTATTTTAGTGATCGTTATTATTAATCTGATAAGCGTTAGTTTTAGAAATTATAATATAGTACGAAGGATAAGTACTAGTAGTTGTATAATAAGTGGGCAGTTGAAGGCATGAGTGAATAGAATAGACAGACAAGAAAGTGAGAGATAGACAAACAAATATATAGATAAACTGATAGACAGACTTACACACATACAGATCAATGAACAAAAACGATAAAAGGCACAAATAGATAGATGAGAGATAGAAGATAGATAAATGGAGAGGTGACTTGGTAGATTGATATGTAAGTAGATCAATAAGTAGACAGACAGACAAAGGGACAAAGATGGGTGTATGAAAGATAGGCTGACTGATAAAGTGACGATGATATAAATTACTAATAGAACGAAAAAAGGCACAAAAACATATAGTATATAGATAGACTGATAGAGCTAGGTAGGTGAACTGACAGACACAGATTACAGATTATAGACTGAACGAAAAAAAGGCACAAAAAAATAGGCACAAAAAAAAAAAAAATACATAGATAGAAGAGAAATGAAAATGTGACAAAAATATGATACCACATAGATAAATTGACTGATGGATAGAAAAAAAATTGAAGAATCGAATACAATATAACACTGTCAGATAGATAAATAGCCAGGTAGACAGACAGACAGACATATAAGTAAAGAATGAAGAAAAGACACACGCCACAGCCCATCACAGCCAACACACTAAGTTCACTCTATCGTGAACAGTGGAGTTTGAATGAAGTTGTTATTATAAGATTGAAATTAATTGATGAGTAAATAGAGGTGACTAATGAATTAAATATATGATATGAATTAAATATATAGACATTGAAGAAGAATCCACCGCCGAGTCAAGTGTTGCTTTTTAGCGAGTGAATTAATAATAACAGGAAAAAATGCTTGTACGTAACACAAACAAAGAAATAAACATGCAAATACAGAAAATGCCACAAACATGAAGAGAATGATGAAAAAAAAAAACATTTACATCAAGGAGTAGTGTTAAAGTACTGTTATTCATTCCAAATACATTTTTCTCCTTGGCGTTCAAGTCAATGAATACTCGTAAAGTAACAGAACACATAAGTGAATGAATAGGAGGAATAAGGAAACAAAAGATGTCCATTAGGAAGCATTTTTTTTTTTTTTTATCCATTCGGTCATTCATTTATTCATTCAACATGACATGACAACCCTTCATACCGCTCGATTCAACAAACAAACAGATACACAGTACACTAGTGAATTGATCAAATCAGAAAATAGATTAGATAATAAATTTGAGTAAGTCTTGCCATCATTTATTGAGCTCGTCATTCATCGTGAGCAGCCAGCAGTTTGGTATACAGATAGTACATAAATGAATTAATAAAATGAATAGATAAACAGAAAGGTCTTCATCCCCAAGCAGCATGCAAGACATTTACTTAACTCGCTCCACATTAAAAAAACAAACGGGTAATCAAACGCTTGAATTTTTAACTATAAGAACAAAATGGACAATGCAATGGCAGAATTTGTAAACCCTTGAATAATAAATAAAAATCAAGTCTTGTCATTCACTCGCACGAATTATTATTTTTTTTTTATTTAGTCTTATTTATTGCTAGATGATATAATTTTAATGAAAGGTGCAGTGAATAAGGAAATCGTAAAGAGGTATATCGATCAGTGATTAATTGCTCGTGGGTTGGCCTTGTTATTCATTACAACCACATAATCTTTACCAGCAATTAAGTTCAGAAAACACTATATGAATTGAAAAATGAAATTAATAATAGATATCAGTTAGTCTTACCCTCCAGAAATAACAAAAATGTCAATACTGTGTGAGTAATGAAATGAGTAATTAAGTCACCATTCTGCACAACTTTGATTTTGATTAATGTGACAGAACATAACGTGAACGAATAACATTAATAAAGTAAACAGCGAAGTGGAGAACATGATTGAGTGAATAATGTATCAGGTATTCAGTTCAACACTCCTGCGCGTCAGAAACCATCAAGAATATTACGAGCTCTTATCCACAGCAATTAATGATAGAAAATATGACATGAATGAATAAAATAAATGAAATGAATATCGAAGTAGCAAAGAATGCCTATAAATAGAAAATGATTTTATCTTTCCATTCAGTTGACACTCCTCGCTATCTCTTCTCACAATATTAAGTGATGCAGCAGAAATGTGTAAATGAATAATAAAATAGCAAAAATATCCATGAATAAATAGCTTAACAGCCTTTCCACACTCCTCACCTTTCGTCATCTTTAACTCTTTCACTACGATAGCAATAATTCATAACACGTAAAGCTCTGTACATAATTTTCACAGGAACTTGTACGAGAGATAATTAAACGAACACATTTTGCAATATAAACCAGTAGGTGGCTGTAGAACGAAAGTAGATAACAAAGAGAGATTTATGATTCAGAAGTGATGCGTCGAGTGAAAGTGACAGTGTTGAAATTAGAAGTCAATTTCACACCCTCTTCCCTGAATCGTATACAAACCAACACCAGGAAACACAACATGAAACACAACACTTCTTCAGGTCATTTTGGACTTTCCTACCGAGCTGTCTTTCTGAGGGACTGGCACCTTTGTTGGGCTTTTTTTTCTTTTTTTTTTCTTTTTTCCCGTACCAGCTTTTGTTGCTCTTCATCTGGGACATTGTGACAGTAAGAAAAGAATAAAGGGAATCAGATGAATAAGGAAATAGCAAAAATACCTGTCAACGATGAATGAGCCAGTTTTTTTTTTTTTTCATTCAGCACACACACACACACACACACACACACACACACACACACACACACACACACACACACACACACACACACACACACACACACACACACCTTGTCTCTTCTTTCAATTAATTCTAGACACGAAAGACAGCATGAATGAATGAAATGAATAAGATAGCACATGTGTGAGTACCGTGCCATCTTTTTTTTTCTTCTCCTTTTTCTTTTCATTCATCTCCCACTCCTCGCCTCTGCCTCCTCCCGTCATTAATATTAGGAACTTATCTCTGAATCGCACCCACATGAAGTTTACTACAAAATTCGACGTAAATTAGTGAGGGGAATGAAATTAATAACAAAACATCAAAAGTATGAGTTGGTGAGTGTTATACGTGTGTGTGTGTGTGTGTGTGTGTGTGTGTGTGTGTGTGTGTGTGTGTGTGTGTGTGTGTGTTTTTCATTCAGCACGCACACCTTACTCGTCTTTCCCCTTATTATTACAGACGTACATTAAATTTACTACAGAATACAACTTCGATAAGTAAGATGAATTAAATGAACAACAAAACACCAAAAAATATCAAGTAGTTAGCAATGTACCAGCCTCCACATCCAACACACACACACACACACACACACGCACACACACACACTCCTGGCCTCCTCTCGTCATTAATATTAGAGCTTCATGTCCTGAATCGGGTCCCAAGCTTCACGGGTCGACACATTCAATATTCAGGGTGCGAAGTTAAATATAGAGGTGCGGGGCTTTTTTCACCGGCAAATTAGGAGCACATTATCGCGTGGCTGCAGCGTGTGAGGGATTACCTGTCACCATGCTCACTGCCTCTACCTGTGCCACCTTTCACCTGCCTCACTGCTGCCTGAATACGTGATGGTAGTTGTGTGATTGTGTGCGTGTTGTTAGTTGTATGATTGTCTGCCTCTTTGGGAGGGTGCGGGTGGACGCCGTTCTGTTGATTTTGTTAGATTCTCCGTGTTTGGTTAGTGTTTTTTTTTTCTTTTTTTTTTCTTTTTCATTCGTTTGCATATTTTTCTCTGATGCCCTTTCATACTACTACTACTACTACTACTACTACTACTACTACTTACTATATTCCTATCTGAGTGAGAAATATTAGGAGGTCCTGTGGTTTGCTGGCGTTCAATAATTTAGTTAGAGGAGTAAATGTTCGCCACGTGGTTTGAATTACCATATTATTAGTAGTAGTATCAATAATAGTAGCATTTTTCCCTCGTGTCTGATTAGTTAAGCTCTAATGACTACTTTATTTGAACTGATTCTTCATGAGACTCAGCTTTCAAGTCTTTTTTTCTTTTATATCATCTAATTTTATCTTAATTATTGATAAATTCACTATATATAGTTATCTTGTGTTTTTTTTTTTTAAGTTAGGTAAAGTATAAGTCTGTTTGTTGTTACTCTCCCTCTTAAATCAGTCAGTCAATCAGTCTTTAAGTCACTTAATCACTCATTCGGTCATTAAGTCAATTAGGCATTCAGTCAGTAACTCAGTCATTCATTCAGTCAGTCGGTCATTCAGTCAGTCATTCATTCATTCATTCATTCAGTCAATCAGTCAGTCAGTCAGTCAGTCAGTCAGTCAGTCAGTCAGCCAGCCAGTGAGTCATTTAGTCAATTCGTATGGCACGATTTGATGTTTAAATTTCCACTGTTTAAACTTGGTGATATGTTAAATTTTGTGTTAATTTTGTTGTGTGATTACTATTATGGACTGCTGTTGATGTTTACTGGTTTGTGTTTACTGTGTGTGTGTGTGTGTGTGTGTGTGTGTGTGTGTGTGTGTGTGTGTGTGTGTGTGTGTGTGTGTGTGTGTGTGTGTGTGTGTGTGTGTGTGGTGGGTGAGACAGAGAGGAAGAGTGTGCTTCTGTGTTGTATAGAGAAAGGATTTTTTTTTTTTTTGGTCTTTGTTTGTATTATTATTGTTGTTGTTGTTGTTGTTGTTGTTGTTGTTGTTGTTGTTGTTGTTGTTCCTGTTGTTGTCGTTGTTGTTTTGTATCCTTTGGTTTCTTTTTCTTTTGGTTTTCCACTTCTTCTCTTCTCTTCTCCTTTTCTTCTCTTCTCGTCTCTTCTTTTCTCTCTTCTTCATCTTCTTCTTTATACTTGTCTACGTCTTCGTTTTCAGCATTATTCTTTCCTCCTCGTTATACTTATTTCCTCCTCCTCCTCCTCCTCCTCCTCCTCCTCCTCCTCCTCCTCCTCCTCCTCCTCCTCCTCCTCCTCCTCCTCCTCCTCCTCCTTTTCTGAAAGCCGCGTCTCGCTTCGCTTTATTCTCTCGTCCAAATTGGAATTGAAAACCTTTTGTTGAAATGTATATCGGTAACCTTTTTTTCTTTCTTGCCCTCTCTCTCTCTCTCTCTCTCTCTCTCTCTCTCTCTCTCTCTCTCTCTCTCTCTCTCTCTCTCTCTCTCTCTCTCTCTCTCTCTCTCTCTCTCTCTCTCTCTCTCTCTCTCTCTCTCTCTCTCTCTCTCTCTCTCTCTCTCTCTCTCTCTCTCTCTCTCTCTCTCTCTCTCTCTCTCTCTCTCTCTCTTCGTTATCATCCTTACTTGTTATCCCTTTTATACTGATCTTATTGTTGTCAAGATCTTTTGTACCTTTTTTTCTTTTATTCCTTATTGTTTTACTTCTTTTTCTTTTCCTTTTTCCTTCTTTTTTTCTTTTTGTCTTGTTCGTGTTCTTGTTTTCCTCTTTTTCGACCTCTTCTTGTCTTAGTTTTTCTCTTGTTCCTCCGATTTAGTTTCTTCTTCTCTTCCTTCTTTTCCATTTTGTTAGTTTCTTCACGTTTGTCTTTTTCCTGTTCCTCCTTCTCCTCCTCCTTTCCTCCAGTGTCTTTTTTCCTCTGTCTCTTTTCTTCTTGTTTTTTTTTCCAATTCCTCCTCTTTTCCTCTCTCGTGTTTTCTTCTTGTTTGTCTTTTCGTATTCCTCTTCTTCCCCCTTTCCTTCGCTTCCTTTTTTTTCTCCTGCGTCTTGTTCTCCTGTTCGTCTTTTTTTTTCTTTTTTTTGAATTCCTCCTCCTTCTTCTCGTTGTTCTTGTTTGTCTTTTTCTTATTCCTCCTCTTCCTCCTTTCCTTCACTTTCTTTTTTTTTCTCCTCCTCCGTCTTGTTCTCCTGTTCACCTTTTTCCAATTCCTCCTCTTACATTCCTCCTCCCCTCGCTTCACTTCACCTCCCCCATCCTCTCTCCTCCAACTTACCTCTCCTCTCCTCTCCTCTCCTCACCGCCACCACCACCACCCACCTCTTTTCTCCTCCTCCCCCTCTCAGCCCAGCTCGCTCCCCCGTCAGCCTCAGTCAGGTGCACGCCTATTTCAACGAGGAGTGGCCCGCCAGGTATTGAAGGCTGCCCTGGTAAATCACGGCTGCTCCCTACCTGTGCACTCACCTGAGGCATCGGAAAAGTGGGGCGCTGTTGTTGTTGTTGTTGCTGCTGATGCTGTTATTGTTGTATTTATGTTAGCTATCGTTATTATAGGTTGTAGTATTATTATTGCCGCTCCTCCTGCTGCTGCTACTACTACTACTACTACTACTACTACTACTACTACTACTACTACTACTACTACTACTACTACTACTACTACTACTACTACTTCTTTGTGTGTGTTTGCTGTGTTGTTGCTGTTTCTTTTCCAGTCTTTTTCTTTATTCTCCATAATTATCCTCCTCCTCCTCCTTCTCCTCCTCCTTCCTGTATAAATCATGAACAGAGAGAGAGAGAGAGAGAGAGAGAGAGAGAGAGAGAGAGAGAGAGAGAGAGAGAGAGAGAGAGAGAGAGAGAGGAGGGAGGGGAAGGAAAGGAAAGGGAAGGGAGGGGAGGGGAGGGAAGGAAATGGAGGGGAGGGAAGGAAATGGAGGGGAGGGAAGAGAGGGAGGGAGGGAGGGAGAGAAAGAGGGAAAGAGGCAAAGAGGGATAGAGAGAGAGTAAGAGAGAGAGAGAGAGAGAGAGAGAGAGAGAGAGAGAGAGAGAGAGAGAGAGAGAGAGAGAGAGAGAGAGAGAGAGAGAGCTGAGGATGGGTGTCGCTATTACCTTGCATTCATTCATTCACGGTCATTCAGCAATACATTGGAGCAATCATAGCGGGAAGTAGCCAGCGCTGCCTCCCCTTCATGAATATGTATATGTATGGAGGGCGTGTTGCGAGGGGAGGTGTGTGTGTGTGTGTGTGTGTGTGTGTGTGTGTGTGTGTGTGTGTGTGGAGTCGTTTGTTTTATGGCATTATGGATATCTACGTACTGTTGTTTTCTTAGAATCTGATGTGATTTGTTTTTCATTATTGTTTTTTTTAGTGCCTTGTCTGTTGGGGTTGCTGTTTATATTTGTCTATCTGTGTATATCTGTCTGTCTGCTTGTCTCTCTGTATGTATGTCTATGTATCTAACTGTTTATCACTGTTAGGTGTCAGCGATGACTTAATTATTTATATGTATACCTTTTATCTGTGAATCTATCAGTCTCCTTACCTTATTGATGTATGTATACAAGTATGTATGTATGTATGTATGTATGTATGTATGTGCCTATCTGCTAATCATTTATATTTATAGATTTTTCATCATTTTATTTTTCATTTATTTATTTATTTATTCGTTTATTTATTTATTTGGTAAATTGTCTGTATTCCTTTACACACGTTTGTAAGTCTGTCTGTGCATGTGTTTTATTCATCATTACTCATCGGTTCTCTCAGATATATTCATCACAGTTACCACAACTCACTTCTTCCTGCATTTTGTATTTTTGATATATCTAAAATTATTCATACATTCACACATTTGTTCATTTTCATATTCATAGCATTTATACACACATATATACACATTCCTTTGTCAATTTCTACATACATTTCCGTTATTTAAAGCTTATCAACTCTCCTTTTCATTTATTTATTTATTCACATATTCTTTTGTTTATTATTATACGGTCACACAACTTATATTATTTAATCTCATCCTGACTCGCCAATACCTCGTCCCTCCACTTCTCTTTAAAAGTCTTTGTTTATTCATTTCATTCATCGCATCACTTGACTTTATGGCCCGCGTTGTTAAACGCTTTGTTCTCCGCTATTTTTCAAAGGGCACGGAGATGATTGGTTCAGTTCTCATGGGTGTTTCTTTTGAGTGATGATGCAGAGTACTTGTATTAATAGAATTATGAAAATACTCTTGAGGACCCAACAACTTCCAGTGCAGCCTTTAAATTATCACCGGAATCATGAAAATATTCACGAAAACTACAGCCAGTTAAACTATGACTACAATTATGAAAAAAAAAAACACTTGGAAAATCACACTATCTGTCAGTAAAGATTCATAAACTGTCACTAGAATCACGAAACACGCTTGAAAATCACGTTAACTTCTAGTACAGTCAGTTAAATTATCACTGGAATTATGAAAGTATCTTTGAAAACCACAAAGAAAATCTTCCTCTACAACTACAACTTTAATTACAAAGCCCAGCTTCCAATGTAGCATGTTTAACTTTCACCAAAATCACGAAAACAACAATTTCCACAGCAGCCTGCTTAACTATTACTAGAAACATAAAACATCCTTGAAAAAAAAAAACAACTCCCACTACAGGATACTTCCACTGCAGCTTGTTTAACTTTCAATAAAATCACGAAAGCATCCTTGAAAACCCACAACAGCTTCCACTACAACTTGTTAAACCATCACAAGAATCACGAAAATACCCTTAGAAAACACAATGACCTCCAGTACAGCCATTTGAGAGACAACACGAAGAAATATAAAGAAGAAAAAGGCATGAGAAAATAAGGGATTAAGGGAGAGGATATAGTAGTAATGAAATGTGTAAGGAACGCCTCTTTAACGGGAATAGAAAACGGGGGAGCTGTTAAGTTTTACAGTGCGAGTCTGGCTCCATAAACTGCCCGTGGAAAGGAAGAGAGCAAAACAATAATCCCAACAGCTGATTCATGCTTATGTGATTTTTTTGTTTTGGCGTGTGTTTTAAGTGAATTAGTGGCTCAGGTGTGTGTGTGTGGGGGGGGGGAGGGAGTAATTTGATTTCTTTTATTATTATTTTGTTTTATTTCATTTATTTATTTTTTTATATTTCTTTTTCTTTCTTTGTGTCTGTTTGGTTTTATTCGTTTATGCATTTATTTATTTATTTGTTTATTTGTATGTTTGTTTATTTTAATTGTTTACGATTTTTTTTCTATATTTGTTTTCTTTTCTTTTTCCTTCCTTCCTTCCTTCATTTCTTTCTTCCTTCTTTCTTTCCTTATTTACTTATTGCCTTTTTCCTTTCTTCTTTCCTTAGTTAATTCCTTCTTTCCTCCGTTCCTTCCTTCCATCCTTTCTTCCTTCTTTCCTTCCATCTTTTTTTCCTTCCTTCCTTCCTTCCTTCCTTCCTTCCTCCCACCCTCCCTTCATCCCTTCCAAGCCAGTACCTACCCTCGCTACTTCACACAATCCCCTGCTAAAACCGCCCGTCCATTTTCTCTAATAAGACAAATTATCCACCGTTTTCTTTTATCTTGTCGAACACGTTTTCTTTCTCCTGTTCAGGGTAAACTTTGTTAATTTGTCGTCCTTGAGTCCTCGTCAATCTTTCTCTCTCTCTCTCTCTCTCTCTCTCTCTCTCTCTCTCTCTCTCTCTCTCTCTCTCTCTCTCTCTCTCTCTCTCTCT
>NC_087162.1:14555447-14560447 GCF_035594125.1 Scylla paramamosain | reverse complement strand
TTCTGCCTGGAACCATGCCAAATCTATTCTCCAATTAGCCAAAAACTCTTTCATTAACAGAAAGTGTCAAAACCTTTCAAGATCTAACTCCCCTCGTGACTTCTGGCATCTAGCCAAAAACATCTTCAATAACTTTGCTGCTTCTTCTTTCCCTCCTCTGTTTCAACCAGATGGTACCACTGCTATCACATCTGTCTCTAAAGCTGAACTCGTCGCTCAGACCTTTGCTAAAATGCTTTGGACGATTCAGGGCTTGTTCCTTTCTCTCCTCCACCCTCTGACTACTTCATGCTACCTTTTAAAATTCTTTGCAATGATGTTTTCCATGCCCTCGCTGGCCTAAACCCTCGTAAGGCTAATGGACCTGATGGGGGTCCCTCCTATTATTCTCCGAAACTGTGCCTCCGTGCTTGCACCTTGCCTAGTCAAACTCTTTCAGCTTTGTCTGTCAACATCTACCTTTCCTTCTTGCTGGAAATTTGCCTACATTCAGCCCGTTCCTAAGAAGGGTGACGTTTATAATCCCTCAAACTACCATCCTATTGCTTTAATTTCCTGCCTATGTAAAGTTTTTTAATCTATCCTCAACAGGAAGATTCTCAAACATCTATCACTTCACAACTTTCTATCTGATCGCCAGTATGGGTTCCGTCAAGGCCGCTCTACTGGTGATCTTCTGGCTTTCCTTACTGAGTCTTGGTCATCCTCTTTTAGAGATTTTGGTGAAAATTTTGTTGTTGCCTTAGACATATCAAAGGCTTTTGATAGAGTCTGGCACAAAACTTTGATTTCCAAACTACCCTTCCACGGCTTCTATCCTTCTCTCTGTAACTTCATCTCAAGTTTCCTTTCTGACCGTTCTATTGCTGCTGTGGTAGACGGTCACTGTTCTCCTAAATCTATTAACAGTGGTATTCCTCAGGGTTCTGTCCTGCCACCCACTCTCTTCCTATTATTCATCAATGACCTTCTAAACCAAACTTCTTGCCCTAATCACTCCTATGCTGATGATACCACTCTGCACTTTTCCACGTCTTTTCACAGGTGTCCAACCCTTCAGGAAGTAAACAGTTTACGCAGGGAAGCCACAGAACGCCTGATTTCTGATCTCTCTAAATTTCTGATTGGGGCAGAGCAAACTTAGTATTGTTAAATGCCTCAAAAACTCAATTCCTCCATCTATCAATGTGACACAACCTTCCAGACAACTATCCCCTCTCCTTCAATGACACTCAACTGTCCCCCTCTTCTACACTGAACATCCTCGGTCTGTCCTTTTCTTATAATCTAAACTGGAAACTTCACATCTCATCTCTAGCTAAAACAGCTTCTATGAAGTTAGCATTCTGAGACGTCTCCGCCAGTTTTTCTCACCCCCTCCCCCCAGCTGCTAACTCAGTACAAGGGCCTTATCCGTCCATGTATGGAGTATGCTTCACATGTCTGGGGAGGTTCCACTCATACCGCTCTTTTAGACAGGGTGGAATCAAAAGCTTTTCGTCTCATCAACTTCTCTCCTCTAACTGACTGTCTTCAGGCTCTTTCTCATCGCCGCAATGTTGCATCTCTAGCTGTCTTCTACCACCATTTTCATGCTAACTGCTCTTCTGATCTTGCTAACTGCTTGCCTCCCCTTCTCCCGAGACCTCGGTGCGCAAGACTTTCTTCTTTCTCTCACCCCTATTCTGTCCACCTCTCTAATGCAAGAGTTAACCAGTATTCCCAATCATTCATCTCCTTCTCTAGTAAACTATGGAATTCCCTTCCTGCTTCTGTATTTCCACCTTTCTATGACTTGAATTTCTTCAAGAGGGAGGTTTCAAGACACTTGTCCTTCAGTTATTGACCACCACTTCGGACTCTATTCGGGACCGGCATCTCAGTGGGCTTTTTTTTTATATTTTTTATTAATTTATTTTTTTTTATTAGATTTTTGTTGCCCTTGGACGGTGTCCCTCCTACTTAAAAAAAAAATGGGTTTCACTTTTTCATTTCTTCCTCTATTATTTTTCCATCATACTCCAGTTTTCTCTGTTTTCACTTTTACTTTTCTCTCTTCTCTATTCCTTTATCCTTTTTATCTTTTCTTACTTTTACTTATGTTTTTATATAATCCCATTTCCTCTCTTTTCTTTTATTCATTTTCTCTAAATTTTCTCTTATCTTTCTTTTATGCATTTATTTTTTTTTCTCTTCAGTCATGTTTCCTTTCTCTTTTTTACACATTTACTTATTTTTCTCTCCAGTGGTCTATTTTTTTTATTTGTATTTGTTTTTCTCTCTTTATTTTGTTATTTCCTGATTCTTCTTTTTTTATACTTTTATCTTTTTTTCTTTTTTATAGTTATTTTATCTTTCCATTTTCTTCACGTTTTCATTTTTTTTTATCTTCTATAGTTTGTTTTCTCTCTTTTTATTTTACTTGTCTTTCTCTTCTGTAGTCTGATTTATTTCCCCCTTCCATTATCCTCACCTTCACCCATTCATTTCCCTTCCGCGATACAAAATTTCCCCAACCTTAAATATTCCTCGTTTTCTTTCCATTTTCCCCATAATGGTACAGATTTCTCCTTCCATCTTCATCTTTCCCCTTATTTTCCTTTTTTTTTCCCTTTTATAGTACAATTCTTCTCGCATCTCATCTTCACTACTACCCATTTTTTTTTCTTTATGGCGTAATATTTTTCCCCTTTCCATCATCTTCTCTTTTATCAATTTTTCCCTTCACATTATTCTGGAAGAGAAGAAGAGAGAAGTTTCATATTTTTTTTACCCCTTTTCTTTTCTTTTCTTCGTCTTCCTTTACTAACGTCCTGTTTTCTTCTTCCTCCTCTTCCTCCTCCTCTTCTTCTTTATTCATCTTTATTTCATATTTTCACCTTCCTTTCTTTTCTTCTTCCTCTTGCTCCCCCCACTTCCTCCTCCTCCTCCTCCTCCTCCTCCTCCTCCTCCTCCTCCTCCTCCTCCTCCTCCTCCTCCTCCTCCTCCTCCTCCTCCTCCTCCTTCTCCTCCACATTTCTTTCCTCCTCATTTCCCTCCCATGCCCTTTTCCTCCTCTTCTCCTTCTCCTCATTTCCCTTCCATCGCATTCTCTCCTCTTCCTTCCTTCTCCTTGACTCTAATCGCTGACCTCCTCCTCCTCTTCCTCCTCCTCCTCCTCCTCCTCCTCCTCCTCCTCCTCCTCCTCCTCCTCCTCCTCCTCCTCCTCCTCCTCCTTTTTGGCCTTTGATCAGAGTTTTTCTTCTTTTTTTGTTCTCATCTATGCGGAGAGAGAGAGAGAGAGAGAGAGAGAGAGAGAGAGAGAGAGAGAGAGAGAGAGAGAGAGAGAGAGAGAGAGAGAGAGAGAGAGAGAGAGAGAGAGAGAGAAAAGAAAAACTGATACAAAACAAGGAATAGGAGAGGGAGTAAAGGAGATATTAACAAGGAGTAAGGAAGGAAAGAAGCAAAGGAACGAAGGAAAGAACAAATGAAGGAAGGAAGGAAGACAGTAAGAAGGAAAGTAAAAGAGGAAGAAGACGAGAGCAGAAAAGAAACGAATGGAAGGAATCAAGAAACGAAGAAGAAAGGACGAATATAGGAGAGAGAGAGAGAGAGAGAGAGAGAGAGAGAGAGAGAGAGAGAGAGAGAGAGAGAGAGAGAGAGAGACATCAAGCTGAGACATTTTCCGGAAAGTTCTCTCGCTCTCCATCTTTCATTCCAGTTACCGGATAAATGATAGGCTTCTAAAATAGGCCTAGATGTGCCCTGCTCCCCCGTGACCTTCATAACGGAGGTCTAATTTCTCTCCCTCCTCCTCCCCCTTCCTTCCCTTCTCCTCCTTTGTCTTGCTTTCTCTTCTCTTCACTTCTTTCTTTATTTAATTTCTCCTCCCCTTCTCTTCTCCTCCCTTCTTTTCCCTTCCCTTCACTTCTTTCTTTATTTTCTCTCTTCTTCCTTCCCATCTTTCCTTATTTCCTTTTTCTCCCCTTTATCTTAATACTTTTTTCTTATTTCCTTTCTCATCCTTTCCCTTCCCTTCCCTCCTTTCCTTTCTCCTTTCTTGTCTTCTTTTTTCTCCCTTATTTTTGGTTTTCTCTCTTTTCTCTTTCTAATTGCCTTATTTATCTTTCTCCTTCCTTCTCTTCCCTTCTTTCCTTATATCCTTTCTCCTCCCTTTCCTTTCCTTCCCATCTTTCCCTATTTTCTTTCTCCTCTCTTCCCTTCCCTTCCCTTCCCTTCCCTTCTTTCTTTCTTTCCTTTCTCCTCTCATCCTTTTCCTTGCCACCCCTTCTCTTTACTTCTTTCCTTATTTCCTTTCTCCTTTTTCTTTCTTCATTTTTTCTTCCTTTTGTCTTTCCTTAATTTCTATTCTTGTTCTTTCCTCTCTTCTTCCCTTTTCTTCCCTTTTTCTTTCCTCTTCTAACGTCTCTTTTATTATCCTTCCCTATCATCTCTCTTTCCCTTCCCTTCCTTTCCTTTTTCCTTTCTTTTCTGTTCTGTTATCTACTCTCTCTTTCTAATTATCTCCTCTTCCCTTCCTAGTTCCCTCCTTTTCCTCTCCACTACTTATTCTCTTTCTCTTCTTTATCTCATCTTATCTATCCATTATTATTTAATTGCTCTGTCTCTCTTCTTCCCTCTTCATCTTCTAACCTATTCTTTCTCTGTTTACCTTGCTATCTCTCTCTCTCTCTCTCTCTCTCTCTCTCTCTCTCTCTCTCTCTCTCTCTCTCTCTCTCTCTCTCTCTCTCTCTCTCTCTCTCTCTCTCTCTCCTCCCTTTCATTCTTCTATTACCGTTTTACTTTCCATTTCACTCCTTTACCTTCTTCCCCTTCCTTTCTCCCCCCACCTTCGTCCCTTCCCCCGTCAGTTATATTTCTCCTTAGTTCCTCTGATCGCCACAAGAGGGCCAGTGTGGTGTGAGGAGTCTTTGTGCCGCGAATTTGGGCCGATTGAGAGATGAGGGAGAGGGGGAAAGAGAGAGGGAGAGAGAGGGAGATGGTAGAGGTTGGTTGGTGGG
>NC_087162.1:14542947-14552947 GCF_035594125.1 Scylla paramamosain | reverse complement strand
CATCATCTATCTTTTAACTCAATCACTTCATCCACAAACCTCCCTTCCTCCCTCCTTTCCCTCCTCCCTTGTTTAATAATCCTCTTCTCTTCCCCTGATCCTTCATTCTTTTTGCGTCTCCCTGTTAATCTCTTGTGTCGTGTAATCTTTGTGTTGCATGATGACTAAACGTGCAGTGTTGCGTGTTGGCAATTGTTTCTTAATGCATTCAGAAAGTATTGGTAGCCTTGTGTTTCCAGTGTTAGGAATGTGAAGGTGTGGGGTGCCGTGTGTGTGTGTGTGTGTGTGTGTGTGTGTGTGTGTGTGTGTGTGTGTGTGTGTGTGTGTAAGGATGAGGGAAGGAATGTGAGAGTGAGTGAGGAAAGAAGGGAAGAATTGAGGGAGGAATGATGTTGAGGTTAGTTAGTAAGTGAGGGAGGAAGGGAGCGAGGGAGGGAGAGGGAATGAGGGAGTAAGGGAAAGAGAAAGGAAAAGGAAAGGAAGGAAGGGAAGGGGGTAAGGAAGAAGGGATTTGTGAGTGATAGAGAGAGGGAAGGAAAAAAGGAAGTGAAGGGACTGGAGGAGGGAGAGAGTTACTGAGATTGGTTAGTGAAGGGATAAGTGTGTGGGAGGGAGGGAGGGAGGGAGGGTTGGAGTGTGAGGGAAAGCCGAAGTTAATGGAAAGGAGCAAAAAATTGAGTTATTGAAGTTAGTGAGTGAATGAATCATTATGAAGAATTAGTTAATGGGTGAATTAGTTAAAGAGGTCAATGAATGACTGCGAGGGACTAACAGATTAAATGACAAGGTGAAGGAGCAAGAGAATGAGATAATTAGTACATATTAAGTAAGTGAATAAAGAAATTAGCAAATGAATAAGAGGAAAGAGGAGAAACAAAGCAAATATCTAACCAAAGAAAGAATCAGACAAGTGAATGAGTAAGTAATCAAGCAGATAAATAAGTGAATGAGCGAACCGGCCAGACGCACAGACGCACAGACACACAGACAGGCACACAGACAGGCACAGGTACTCCTCATTACAGCAGAGCGTGAAGGAAAATCGAAGCAAAAAAAAAAAAAAAAAAAAATGGGGATAAAACTGAGCGAATATGAAAGAGGCTGTTAAATTCCGTCCCACCGGCTAATGCTTCCTGGAAATGAGCCCCACGAGCCACGCGACGGCAACGGCGGTAAAATGTCCTGACGGCTCAAACGTGCTTAATGACTCCGTAATCAGCCGTGAGAACTGAGCGCAAGTCACCGCCAGTCAGCCCCAGTCAGAGCGAGGCAGTGCCGGATACGATTGTACGCCATGTCAGCCTCACTAGGATACATACATACCTACATACACATACATACATACATACATACATACATACATACATCAGCACTTCCTCCACGCTGTGCCACCTCACTTCAGCACTTCCTTCATGCTGAGTCCACCTCATTTTAGTATTCAGCACTTGAGCACTTCCACTCTCGCCATGTCAGAACGTCAGCACTACCATATCACATGTCACCGTCACCAGCACACATTAGCACTCATCAACACTGCAGCACTACCATGTCAGCCTGTCTAGCACCACTCATCAGCACTTCAGCATTTCCTCCCACGCTCACTTCAGCACTGCCTCACTTCTTTCCTACACTATTCTATGCTGTGCTGTGTCAGCGTGTGTATAAATATTCAAATACTCTCAAATACACATAAATATACTTGAATAATACTACTTTTCTCCTTAATAATATCTCCTTATAATATATCAGGATGTAGTGTAAGTACTTAAATACACTCAAATACACTCAGATATACAAGTTCTAAGGGATTTTTAAAGCGACGTGTGGTGGTGGTGGTGGTGATGGTGGTGGTGGTGGTAGGGAAAGGGTTGCTAATATTATTGTATTGGTTAGGTCTTTGTTGTAGCTTTGTCTTGTCCAGGGTTCATGTGTGTGTGTGTGTGTGTGTGTGTGTGTGTGTGTGTGTGTGTGTGTGTTGGATAGTGAGTCTTAATTAATCTCTTCCCCTTACTCCTGTCTTCTCTCTCCTCCTCCTCCTCCTCCTCCTCCTCCTCATGCCTCTCCTACCAGTAGTTAGTGTAGGATAGTTATACATACAGCTTAGTGAGAATCTCAAAGTCTATTGCTGCTTGTTTTCCTTTCTAGTCCTCCTCCTCCTCCTCCTCCTCCTCTAGGGTGTTAGGGCGTCACAGTTCACCACACTTTCGGGGGGAAGGCGGCAGCGTGAAGGGAAGTCATTTCGTTCATCTCATATTGCATCATCGATCTGTGAGTTGCCGGAAGGAAATGCTTCTCTCTCTCTCTCTCTCTCTCTCTCTCTCTCTCTCTCTCTCTCTCTCTCTCTCTCTCTCTCTCTCTCTCTCTCTCTCTCTCTCTCTCTCTCTCTCTCTCTCTCTCTGCCGCTACTTCTTTGATGACGTGTGTGTGTGTGTGTGTGTGTGTGTGTGTGTGTGTGTGTGTGTGTGTGTGTGTGTGTGTGTGTGTGTGTGTGTGTGTGTGTGTGTGTGTGCGCGCCTAGCCCTTCTTACATCTTGTACATACATACATACATACATACGTACATATATATATATACTGTACATACATGCATACATTCCTATGCACGTGCATGAATGCTTCTATATGTATATTTTTATTATCATTATCATTGTCATTGTCATCATCGTCACCCTCTATACTTCCACTGCAGGGCAAAGGTCTGCAGTATATAAGCACACACACACACACACACACACACACACACACACACACACACACACACACACACACACACACACACACACACACACACACACGTATACATACATAAATACATGCATACATATCCTCGTATATTTGAATATGTAATTCTCCGCTAAGTTTCCAAAAATAAACGTTAATAATTATTATTTTTCTTCCTTAATAGTTTCTCAGAAAAGGGGAAAATATTCACCTACGTCTGTTACTTTTTTAATTTTTTCCTTTCACGTATCCTTCCTTCCTTACTTCCTCCACTCTCTTCTCTTTTCATCCTTTCCTTTCGTTTTCCTGACCTTCTCTTTCCTTTCTTCCTTCCTTCATTCATTCATTCATTCATTCATTCATCCATTCATTTTTTTCTTTTTTTCTCTCTTCCCTTCCTTTCCCTTCTTTTCCCCTTCCCTTCCCTTCCTTCCCTTCCCTTCCCTTCCCTTCCCTTCCCTTCCCTTTCCTTCTCTTGTTATGTATTCTTGCTTCCTTCCAGCAATCCTTCCTTCCTTCGCCCTCTCCTACCCTCCCCTCCCTCTCCCTCTCCCTCTCCCTCTCCCTTCCTCAGGATATGATTCTTAAGCAGATTTGCCCTTGACTCTGTTTTCTCATCTGCGAAAACACACACACACACACACACACACACACACACACACACACACACACACACACACACACACACACACACACACACACACACACACACACATACACACACACGCATGCACATTTCAATTTCGAGTGTTTCATTTTACAAAGGAAAACAAGAGAGAAATAAAAAAAAAACTGAGTATTTTCAGTGACAATTAGGAATTTAAATAGAGCAGCAGTGTTTATTTATTTGTTTTAATTTATTTTTTATCTTTCTATCTATTGATTTACTCATCCGTTTATTTATTCGTTTACCGGAGCAGAAACAGTGTAGTGCAAATTTTTTTTTCGATGTCTCGCGCCATTTTTCAAAGCCTCCCCTCTTGTCCCCCTCAGCCAGAAATGTTCGGCTTCTGTTCAGTGTTCGCTGACATTTTAAACATTACAAGGTTTTTATTGCTCAAAGGACACACACACACACACACACACACACACACACAGGGAGAGAGAGAGAGAGAGAGAGAGAGAGAGAGAGAGAGAGAGAGAGAGAGAGAGAGAGAGAGAGAGGACGATAATCGAAAATGTAGTTGCATGGATGGAGAGAAAAGGAAAGGATCGAAGGGATGAAGGAATAAGTAAATAGGAAAGGAGGGAAAGGGAGGGATGAAGGAGGAGAAGGATGGGGGGAGAAATGGATGAATGGATGGAAGGAAGGATCGATCACCTGAAGAATATGAGAGAGAGAGAGAGAGAGAGAGAGAGAGAGAGAGAGAGAGAGAGAGAGAGAGAGAGAGAGAGAGGTCGTTAAGTACTACAACAGAGAATTTCGAAACGGGTTCAAAGAAAGTTCATAGTTACCTGTGCCCTCATTACCTGAACCACCACCACCACCACCACCACCACCTCCTTCTCTATTTTATTTATCTTGTACAGGTCATCGCCCTTATCTGCCTTTCCTCTTCTCTATTCACACTTATTTTAACATTCATCACTTTAACGGAGTCGAGTCGGACTGTGCACTCAGACTTAATACAGAGTGTGTGGTAATGTTTGTATGCATATGTATATGTATGCACGTCTATGTGTTTTTAGATATTTATGTATATAATCTAAATTGTACTTGTGTCGCATTCTTTGGTCAGTGTTATATTATTGTTTGTTTGTGTGTATGTGTGTATTTATGTGTGTGTGTGTGTGTATGTGTGTGTGTGTGTGTGTGTACGTGTGTGTGTGTGTGTGTGTGTGTGTAGATTTCTTGCATCAGCTATCCTGCTTTTAGAGGCCAGAAAGTCAGTTACATTTTGTTACTTTTTGTTCATATTTCCATTCCTTTTGTCGGTATTTTTAATCTTTCTTCATCTTTATCTACTTTTAATATTTCTTTCTTTCAGTATTTAT
This sequence comes from Scylla paramamosain, assembly GCF_035594125.1. Classification (NCBI taxonomy): domain Eukaryota; kingdom Metazoa; phylum Arthropoda; class Malacostraca; order Decapoda; family Portunidae; genus Scylla; species Scylla paramamosain. The sequence continues at coordinate 14,548,231 of NC_087162.1, read as the reverse complement.
TTATTTATTGACTCTGGTTTGATAATTTGCTCTTTTATTTTTTTATTTTTCACTTTTATTTCCCTTTCTCAACACTCTTCCTTCATATTCAGCTCTTTTTTTTTTTTCACCTGTTCTTACGTCAATTAAGTTCATGTGTTATTATTTTCATGTATTCATCTTATTTGCCACGGTCCCGGGGGAGGGAAGGGCATCCACACCGAGCAACTGTTTCCAGATGCCAAAATTAGTCCTTCGTAAGTAAGCAGCGTCCTCGCCCTGATGAAGAAGGGAGCTAGGATATAAAAACAAAATAAATAAATAAATGAATAGATAAATAAATAAATAAATAAAAATCGCCCTAATCCTTTTTTCTTGATATTCACCTGTTTACGTTTACCTGTGTTCATAATTGTTCATATCTTCCTATATTCTTCTTTTTACCAATCTTCCTTTTTGCTCATAGTCATCCTTTCTTCACCTGTGTTTGCCTTTATTAATGTTTTTATCTTTATCTTCATTTATTCGTCTTCTTATCAATCCTGCTTTGCTCATAACCACCTTTTTTTTTTACCTGTGTTTATGTTTACTTTACTTGTCTTATGAATTTTCCTCTCTTCTTATTCACTGGAGCTCAACTTTATCTGTGTTCTCTCCTCCATTTGTCTTCCTGCGTGTCGTGTCGTCCTCTCATGTCGTGGCCGAGGAAAAGAGAGAAGGATTGCTGTTTGATAATTATATTCCTTCCCACGCTTCCGCCGCTGACTCTACCTATAAGTTATTATGGGGGGTGGGGAGAGAGAGAGAGAGAGAGAGAGAGAGAGAGAGAGAGAGAGAGAGAGAGAGAGAGAGAGAGAGAGAGAGATAGAGAATCATTGCTCGATAATGGTAGCGTGGCTTTTTTTTCTTTCTTTCTTTTTTCCTTCCTTTTTTTTTTTTTTTTGAGGTCGTAATGAGAGCTGTGATTTCATTGAACCTTCCTCCCCCCTCCTCCTCCTCCTCCTCCTCCTCCTCCTCCTCCTCCTCCTCCTCCTCCTCCTCCTCCTCCTCCTCCTCCTCCTCCTCCTCCTCCTCCTCCAATCAAAGCGACTAACAAGAACCGGCATGACTCTTGCTATTTACTCCTCCTCCTCCTCCTCCTCCTCCTCCTCCTCCTCTTTGGACATTCAGGAGAAAGATCGGTTCAGTTTCAGAATTAAAACTTTTTTAATTCATCTCTCTCTCTCTCTCTCTCTCTCTCTCTCTCTCTCTCTCTCTCTCTCTCTCTCTCTCTCTCTCTCTCTCTCTCTCTCTCTCTCTCTCTCTCTCTCTCTCTCTCTCTCTCTCTCTCTCTCTGTGTGTGTGTGTGTGTGTGTGTGTGTGTGTGTGTGTGTGTGTGTGTGTGTGTGTGTGTGTGTGTGTGTGTGTGTGTGTGTGTGTGTGTGTGTGTGTGTTAGTCTTATTTCCACATACTTACAAAAGGAAAGAACAACAATCTCTGACTAATTTTTCTCGTTAAAAACTCAAAAATAAAGAAAATAAACCAATACAGCCAGTGGCGTGGTTTTTCCCCATTATTTCTTAGTATATTGCTATTATTGTCACGAGTATGGTGTATTGTAGTATTTCTCAATTGCTTTTTTCAGTATTTTTGACCTGTATTTTTTTCCAGTGTTTCCGGTAATTTAATAGTGTTTTCTTTTTTCAGTTTTTTCCAGTTCGTTTCCAGTAATTTAATTTGCATAAGATTTTTAGTATGTTGTATTTTCTAGGAACGTTTAATTTTTCTAGTATTTTTTTCGAATATGTGAGTGTCCTAGTATTTTTACAAATATTATCAATGTTATTATTTTTTTATATATTTTATTTTATTTATTTTTTCATCATAAGTAAATGCTATTTAGTATCACTCGGTAAACAGGTGGGATGACAGAAAAAAGGTAAATGCACACACACATACAGAGAGAGAGAGAGAGAGAGAGAGAGAGAGAGAGAGAGAGAGAGAGAGAGAGAGAGAGAGAGACGTTCCATTATATATTTTAATACTTTTGATAACACTTTCCAAAAATATTTAAAAACGAGAAAGAAAGAAAGAAAGAGATTCGATTTCATCCACACATTGAATCTCTCTCTCTCTCTCTCACTCTCTCTCTCTCTCTCTCTCTCTCTCTCTCTCTCTCTCTCTCTCTCTCTCTCTCTCTCTCTCTCTCTCTCTCTCTCTCTCTCTCTCTCTCTCTCTCTCCCTCACTGAACAGCTGTCATTTCCCAGTTTCTGGAATTCCGGTGTGTTTTCAGGTAATTTTTAGGAGAACTTTCATATTTTTCATTTGTCTTCTGTTTTTATTTCAATCGATTTTTTCCTTTTTTTTCAGACCTACAAGTAATATTTGAACATTATTCTTTGATGTTTTTTTCTTTTCTTGTCTTGTTTTTGCCTTTTCTCCTTTTTTATGTTCTCCTTTCAGAATATATATCTGGTATCGTTTTTAATTTCTTAATACTCTTCAAATTTTCAGTATTTTTAAAATTTCTTAATGTTTTCCTTTCCTTTATCTTTCATTCCTTCACACTATCCTTGTTTGAAATGTTCGTCATTTTTATTTTTTTTTTTTTTCACGAATCTTTTTTTTCCATTTTTAATTATTTCATCTGTTATGTTTATTCATATTTTTTTTGTAATTTTTTATTAGGTTTTTAAAATCTGTCCACTCTCACATTATCTGTGCTTAAAAGTTTTTCGACACTACGTATTGTGACATTGTTTTCATGAGCAAATAGTCCGTTTTTTTTTTTAGGTCTTTTCACTTTTATCCTTTTATTATTTTTCTTTTCCGTTACATTAATTTACATTTACTCTTGAAATATTTAGCTTTCCCTTTCACTTTTATTCTTATCTTTTCCCCGTTGCATTCATTATTTTATTTATTTATTTTTTTTTTACTATTTCTAAAATATATCTGAAAATCATTTAAACACATATTTTTCAATCGACTCAAGATGGTTCAAATAATTTTGTCGACGGTATTTTGTTAAGTTTTATTGATAACTCAGGGGAATAACTTCCACGAACTAGTATTCTGGAGGTTCATGAGTTTACTTCTTAAAGGTATTTTTATCCTTTCGTATTAAATTATCTTCATATTATAGATAAATGCCTCAATATTCTCTCTCTCTCTCTCTCTCTCTCTCTCTCTCTCTCTCTCTCTCTCTCTCTCTCTCTCTCTCTCTCTCTCTCTCTCTCTCTCTCTCTCTCTCTCTCTCTCTCTCTCACACACACACACACACACACACACACACACACACACACACACACACACACACACACACACACACACCATACATTATTACTTATTTTCATTATATTTACGCCCTTTTCACTTTTTTTTCCTCTATCTACAAATATTCATATCTATCTATCTATTTCTTCCTCGATCAATCTGTACGTCTGCATATTCCTCCATCCATTCATACTTCTTTCCATTTGGTTATGTATCTATCATTTACCTATCTATCTATCTATCTATATATCTACCTACTTTATATTATTTATCTATATCTACCTCTCTGTCGATCAATTTACCTGGTCATTTCTCCATTAATCTTTATTTCCTTGCCTGTGTACCTGTCAATTAACCTTCCTATCAGTCACGTTATCTGCTCCGCGAGAAGCTTGTCTATCGATCTTTTAGCCTCTGACAGCTTTCATATCTGTCGAATTTTAATTTTTTACATATTTTCTTCTTTCCGTTTATTTTCTATCAGTATGTCGAAATATGTGTGCCATACCTGTAAATCAACCTATCCATCCATCTGTCTCTATATTGTGCCCCAGTCATTCATTTACTGTGGATGAGAGTCACGTCACGTCACGTCATGTCACCTGCTGGGCTTCAGTCTGCACCTCACAACCCTGACTCGTCTCTTCATTACCATATCATTTGCACACTCATACGTTTTCTTTTGAGTGGAGCTAATCCACCGTCAAGACGTTTACTTTCTCATAACATTAATTTTGGCCATTACTTATGTTTTTTTTTATTATTATTTATTTTAGATTTATTTTCAATTTATTTTTATTTATTTATTTTATTTATTGATTTTTTTGTTTTTGTTTTAGTGTTTATTTATTATTTTTATTTACTTGTGTGTAAGATTTCGTTATTGCTGTTTTTGTTGTTGTAGTAGTAGTAGTAGTAGTAGTAGTAGTAGTAGTAGTAGTAGTAGTAGTAGTAGTAGTAGTAGTTGTTGTTGTTGTTGTTGTTGTTATTATGTTATTATGTTATTTAGTTGTAGTAGTAATAGCAGCAGCAGCAGCAGCAGTAGTAGTGGTAGTAGTAGTAATAGTAGTAGTAGTAGTAGTAGTAGTAGTAGTAGTAGTATTGTTTCGTTGTTCTAGTTTTGTTATTATTATTATTATTATTATTATTATTATTATTATTATTATTATTATTATTATTTTTATTATTATTATTACTATTATTATTATTTCATTACTATTATTATTACTATTATTATTATTATTATTATTATTATTATTATTATTATTATTATTATTATTATTATTATTATTATTATCATTATTGTTGTTGTTCTACAGGTGTATAGAAAATTAGGAGTAATATTATTTCAAGTATATTTGTTCATAAGTATAACTGACGTTTCTTATTAAATGATATTTCTCTCTCTCTCTCTCTCTCTCTCTCTCTCTCTCTCTCTCTCTCTCTCTCTCTCTCTCTCTCTCTCTCTCTCTCTCTCTCTCTCTCTCTCTCTCTCTCTCTCTCTCTCTGCCACTCATCTGTCTCGTTACCTCATTAAAGAGACAGGTGTTAAAAGAATAATGAGAAAGAAAGATAATAAATATAGTAATCAGACGCAGACTAAGCAAGAGAACACCTGGAGCGTTCATAATTGTTTATTGCACTTCATGTTTACACTTTTCATTTCATTCTCTTACTTTGTCTTTCCTTTCATTCATTTTTCGTTGATGCTCTGTTCTCTTTTATTTACGTGCTCTTGAAACAAAAAATAAAGTAATGAAAATGATATAAGGGTGAAGAGAGAGAGAGAGAGAGAGAGAGAGAGAGAGAGAGAGAGAGAGAGAGAGAGAGAGAGAAGAGGGGGAGAGACTTTTGTTATCTTTAAACCTCTTACGTGATTTTTTAAAAGGAGATCAATAATTTTAAGAGGATTAACACTTGGCATCGGAAAGTCTGCACAGGTGTGATCTTGTGTACCTGTTGCCTCCTCCTCCTCCTCCTCCTCCTCCTCCTCCTCCTCCTCCTCCTCCTCCTCCTTCTCCTCCTCCTCCTCCTGTAAATGGTTTTCC
>NC_087162.1:14530447-14537947 GCF_035594125.1 Scylla paramamosain | reverse complement strand
GACCTCACACATCAAACAGGAACTTCAGTCGATGCCAGTTCTCATGCATCTTCCCTCGTCCTCCTCCCTCTTTCTCTTCCTCCTCTTCCTCTTCCTTTTCCTCTTCCTCTCCCTCTTCCTCTTCCTCGGTCTCTTCCTCCGCCTTATCATCATCGTCATGTCTTCAAGCTATTCCTTTTTCTCTTTTTTTTTTTGCAATTTCTCTTCCTCTTTCGCTCTGTTCCTGTTCTTCTTCCTCTTTTTCTTCCTTTTCCTCTTCCTCTGCCTCTTTTGTCCTCCTCCTCCTCTTCCTCTGCCTCTTTTTCGTCCTCCTCCTCCTCCTCCTCCTCCTCCTCCTCCTCCTCCTCCTCCTCCTCCTCCTCCTCCTCCTCCTCCTCCTCCTCCTCCTCCTCCTTTGCGTTCCGTTATTTTCTTTCTTCCTTTTCTCCCTCCTCTTCTTCCCTCTTACTTTTCCATGGGCAACATTGAACCTCTCCTTTCTCTCTCTCTCTCTCTCTCTCTCTCTCTCTCTCTCTCTCTCTCTCTCTCTCTCTCTCTCTCTCTCTCTCTCTCTCTCTCTCTCTCTCTCTCTCTCTCTCTCTCTCTCTCTCTCTCTCTCTCTCTCTCAAAGCCTCAAAGTGTCATCAAAGAGTCACTTAATTGGCTTCGTCAGGGCGGCAGGTGTGAGGCGCCGCCAAGGTGGAGGTCAGGGCTCTGCCTCAATGTTAATGAGAGTGCTAATGACTATGCTAATGTGAGGTGAGACTGTGGGACGTGCTGCTGAGAGGTGCTGAGTGTTACATGTTACTGGGAGGAGAGCTGTGGTGTTGCTGGGGTGGGGAGGTGTAGCGTGGGGGGTGAGGGTTAAAGTGAGTGATTGTATTACATGTTATTGCAGGGAGGGATGGGGGTTACTGGGGCGGGGAGGAAGGAGGGAGTGTCACGTGATGGTGTAGTGTGGGAGGGGTTGTTTAATGGGAGTGGTCGTGATGCTGGTGATGGCTGGAGTGTCAGAAAGGTGATTCCAGTTAACAGTGAAGTGATAATGACTGCAATATTATAAAGGCTACTCTATATAGGAGTGAGTGCTTGAAATGTCTGTCAGTGTCATAATTAGAATGCAAGAAATGTGATTCCAGTTCACGCTTGATGGAAAGGGGAGTGGTGGAAAGGTGACCACTGATATAAATGTGCTTCCTGATGTTTATTTGAGTGATGGAAAGGTGATTTTAGAAAGACTTGGGTGCAAAAGAAGTGATTTCAAGTTTTCATTAAAATGTTACAAATGTGATTCCAGAAGACCACTGGAATTCTGCAAAGGTGATTCCAGGCGGTGATTGGGGTGGTAGAGAAGTAATTCCAGGTAATAATTGTGATGCTGGAAAGACTAATTCACGTGCTGATCATAGTGCTGGAAAAGGGAATCTGGATGACAACCGGAGTGCTGGAAACGTGACTCCAGACTTAAGCAGCTACACGTTAAGTAATATAAAGAACGTGATAAATGCTTAAATAAATATCAACATCCGGATTCGCGTCATGGAATTTTTTACCGCTTGCGTAACACAACACAACGTGCACGCTTTTCCTTTATTATATACATTTATTCAAGTTCCTGGATGAAGGTTTAAATGCACCGCTATGTAAAACTCCCCAGATAGCAGCAGTTGTGGGCGTCCGGTGTAGTGTATTCCATTTTCTGTTTCTTTACTGCATCAAAATTCAGTGTCCTCGTTTTCTATCAGGCTCAGTCATGATCAGGAGAGGAACAGTCTAAGCAAGCTGCCTCACTTATTCCTCGCGTTGTATTTTGTAGTGTAGTGTTTGAAGGTTTTTGACGAATTATAAGCAAATCAGAGGAGGTAAAAACCAGAGAGAGAGAGAGAGAGAGAGAGAGAGAGAGAGAGAGAGAGAGAGAGAGAGGAGCCTTGCTTGATCCTACCCTGCTCCTCCACACGAAAGTTTACCAGTAGTAGTGCGTAGTTAGTGACAGGTATTTCGGCTTCTTTTGTAATTTCAACTCCTGGCGCACTGGTCAAGAGAAGCTGGCAGGGAAGTGACTGCTCCCACACACACAGGTAGTTCACCAATAGAAGCACGTGGTTCATGAATGTGTGTACGCTTGTTTTGTGAGCTTTTCCTCCGACACGGTGCCCGGAGAGATGGGTGGGGAGGAGCCTTGTTTATTACTATCCTGTTGTGCCACACGTATTTCAACAGTAGCGGTATGTAGTTCATGACTGTATTTAGGTTATTTTTGTATCCTCTTCTATATGCGCATTGGTCAGTGAGAGGTGGGCGGGGAGGAGCCTTGCTTGATATTATCCTGTTCTACCACCTATAATAATAATTTCATGACGGTTAAGGCTCCTGTTGTAAGTTTTCTGTGCGACACATTGCCAGAAGGAGAGATGACTAGGAGGAGCTTTACTTGTTCGAGTTGTATTCCACACGTACACTACTAGTACCAGTATATACTTTACCAAATACCGTCCTTTTTGCTGCCATGTATTTCAAAACTATTCCACCATCATAATGCTTACTGAAAAATTTTAAATCCAGGTATATTTCGCTGTTTCGATATTAATTTTTTTTTTTTCTCATATGTCATTACTCGTCTAAATTCTAAATCGTTGCAAAAGGAAAGGCTTAGGCATTTACCCTAAGACTTCGCGTGTAAATATGCAGCAGCACTTGTTGGTGAATAACAGAACTCTGCACAGTGCTGGAGGGAAGCTTGAACATTGTAGGAGCGTGTCAAGTAAGCATTCACAACACTGTTTCTCAAGCCTTTCCGAATAATTACTTTGCCGCTTCGGAATAAACTCTTGGCGCGTCTTCCTCCACTTTTCATTACCTGCCTCAAGTCCCCGTGACCTGAGAGAGAGAGAGAGAGAGAGAGAGAGAGAGAGAGAGAGAGAGAGAGAGAGAGAGAGAGAGAGAGAGAGAGAGAGAGAGAGAGAGAGAGAGAGAGAGAGAGAGAGAGATGTCCACGATATTGTGTTAATGTGTTTTTCATGCAATACGATTTACATACGCAGTGCAAGAAAGATAAAAATAAGGTAAAAAAAAATACATCTTTGCATATAATTATAAAGGAGGAAACACACACACACACACACACACACACACACACACACACACACACACACACACACACACACACACACACACACACACACACACACACACACACAGAGAGAGAGAGAGAGAGAGAGAGAGAGAGAGAGAGAGAGAGAGAGAGAGAGAGAGAGAGAGCATTTTTATCTCATCCCTATTCATCTGTCCTCGTCTCGAAAGATTCACATGAACCCACGTGCTTTTCTTTTCTTATTACACAAAGGCTGCTCTGATCTTGTTCCTCCTCCTCCTCCTCCTCCTCCTCCTCCTCCTCCTCCTCCTCCTCCTCCTCCTCCTCCTCCTCCTCCTCTTCACCCACCTTGCTCAAGACTCGAGTAAATTAAAATCGCTTTGTATTCGTAATATCTTCGTTCTTGCCTCGTGCCAGCCATCCAAAAATATAACAGGCGAACAAGCAGTGTGTGTGTGTGTGTGTGTGTGTGTGTGTGTGTGTGTGTGTGTGTGTGTGTGTGTGTGTGTGTGTGTGTGTGTGTGTGTGTATGGGGGGGTGCAGTTTTGAGTATCTCGTGTAGTTTTTAGTTGTATTTTTATTATTTTTCTTCTTCACTTTTTGATATATTGCTCTCCTTCCTTTTATTCCTTAGCCAGTTTCCATTATTCCCCCCGCCTCTCTCTCTCTCTCTCTCTCTCTCTCTCTCTCTCTCTCTCTCTCTCTCTCTCTCTCTCTCTCTCTCTCTCTCTCTCTCTCTCTCTCTCTCTCTCTCTCTCTCTCTCTCTCTCTCTGTGTGTGTGTGTGTGTGTGTGTGTGTGTGTGTGTGTTTCCTCCTTTACAATTATATGCAAAGATGTATTTTTTTTACCTTATTTTTATCTTTCTTGCATTTTTGTTTATTTCCCCTGCAGAGTTTTTATTTCCGGGAGATTATCGTTCCCCTCATAACGCTGCGATTATGGGGAGTGTTTTTTTTATTATTTTTTCTTTCGTTTATAGGGATTTTTTCTTTATTATTTATTTATCATTTTCGTCTTTCTCTTTTTCTTTGTTCTTTTTGTTGTTTTGTTAATTCCAGGCAGTTTCCCAGCTTTCCAGGATGTGTTATGTAAGCTGAGAGAAGCTCAACAAGCGATATTTAGAACGGATTCCCAGTCTTATCTCCTCTATCACTGTAAAACGTGTCTTATTTGTTTATTTTCCTATTTAGATTTACTTAATTTGGTTTATTTATTTTATTTATCTGTTTATTTTCTTTTCGTGTGTGCAAGAAGGGTGCATGTCAGTAGTGACTAAAGCTGGCGAACGAAAGGCCCGCTAAAGATGTCAGGCCCTGAAGAAGACATTGGCTAGGTACAGGAAGATGTGCCTTAAGTGTGTGATTTTTCTTTCTTTTCTTTATCTCTATTTGGTGACACTTTTCCATTTCTAAAGGATAAAAAAAAATCAGTATCGTTATTTATTTTTTATGTATCTTCGTTGACTTACCTTTCTAAAATGTATCAGTTCAGTATTATCTTTTTTTTTTCCATATCTCTTTAGTCGTTGCTCTTGTTCCCTTTCTAAAAGATATCAAATTTATTGTTATTACTTGGGATATATATATATATATATATATATATATATATATATATATATATATATATATATATATATATATATATATATATATATATATATATATATATATATATATATATATATATATTCTTTTGCACTTTCCTTTTTAAAGGATTTCCAATTTAACATTGTTATCTGTTTTTTTTTTCTTTCTTTTATTTCTTGTTATTCGTTGCCGCAATTCAACTTCGAAAATGTCAAAGTCTGTATTGTTATATGAATTTTGCTTTTATATATCTTTATTCCTTGACACTGTTCCATTTCGAAAATATATCAACTCCCGTATTTGTATGTCAGAAATCAGGTTTTTCAGTTTTCATATTCAGTAACCTTGGTGTTTTTTTTTTCTTGAAATTTTTGTTCTTTTATTATTTACGTTCTGGAAAGTATTAAATGCAGTTTTACTTTGCTCCAGGAGCTAGTGTCAATATTTCATTATGTTTTTATTTTTTTTATTTATTAACGTTTATCTTTATTTATTTTTTTCTTTCATCGTGTTTGAATCTATGTTGCAGTTGTTTTATTCCTGGGAAAAAAAAAAAACGTAATTGCCATTTTCATATGCCCAAAGCTTGTATTCCTTCCAAATAGTAGCAGTAGTAGTAGTAATAGTAATATGATGATATTAGTAGCATTTGTAGCAGTAGTAGTAGCAGTAGTAGTAGCAGAAGTAGTAGTAGTAGTAGTAGTAGTAGTAGTAGTAGTACTAGCAGTAGTAGTAGTAGTAGTAGTAGTAGTAGTAATAGTAGTAATTATAATAATAATAATAATAATAATAATAATAATAATAATAATAATAATAATTAATAACAATAATGCTAATAATAATAATAGTAATAATAATAATAATAATAATAATAATAATAATATTAATAATAATAATATAATAATAATAATAATATAATGATTATAAAAGTTGGTTTGTGATTGGCTGATGTAATGGAGCGCAAGCCTCCGATTGATCGCAGCCGATCACAGTTGCCAGCGAGGGATCACCTTCCGAGATCAAACACGCTAACTGTGAACCCTAAAGACGGTGCTCTGCAAGGCGGTAACACTGGAGAGCTTGGAGTTATGGAAACACAGTGTCAAGCACTTTCAAAGTATCATAAATACTAATCTATTCTTCTGACATCATTCAGACTGTTAGACATCGACACGAAATGAGCGGTGGACGCACCTTCAACACATACGAGTACATGCGTGGGGATTGGAGAATGGCGACATTCTCCGCGGCCCGCCATGCAGGGTCAAAGTATCGGTGGAAGATATTAACGCTTCGCCTTTCTTTTGCTGTTGCTGGCCACGAGGGCCTCGCTTCGATAAAGTGGCCAAATTCTTTTTCAAGCCCCATAAATAAGAGCCCAGTCTCCAGAAGTACATGTCATTGGAGACTGTGATGTACATGGACGGCACGGTGTTCCAGGAGTACAGGACGCCAGGCGAGGCGGCCGTCAAAGTCTCCATCAAGCAGCGGCGCGGAAAGAATATTGTCCTCTTCGGCCGCCTGGCAACCTTACTTCACGAGATGGAGAACAGAAAGGCGGAAAAAATTCGTTCTTTATGTCACGGAAATCAGCTTCAAAATTATTCAGAAGGGCGGAGCGGCTTCAGGCGCCGAGGAGACCGATGCTTCTGAGAAAAAAGATCAATAAGGCGTTAGAAGAAAAAGGAAAAGTATGTGTACGCTAAAGGTGGGGATGACGAGAAGCAAGTAAAGATGGACTACATGACTTCCTTGCTGAACAGTTTTAAGGAGAAAAGTAAACCCGTTAGCGTCATAACAACTTCCGAAAATGTAAAGTTACCTCCAGTATTCCCCATGCAAACCGGTCATCCTACAAAGAGACGCCTGCTGCACGGGAACAACAGAGCAGTGCACCTCGTAGCGTCCGTCGCGATAAGTATGCGTCTAGAAAGATAAAAAAAATCAAAGACTGAAGAAGAGATCGTTCAGGTTTAGGATATAGACGAGAAAAGCATTGCGTGTGAGACAAAGAATCTCGCAGATATAAAGGAGACCGATAAGAAAGACAAAGAAGATACTGGGAGATGAAATGTTATAGAGAAGAAAGAAGAATCAGGAACAATGAGTGAAGTAGCCTACAGCTAGTTTAGGAAAGCGACGATGAAAACTCGGAGAGTGTGGAAAAGAATTCAGCTGAAGAAGAGAAGACTGCAGTTTGGGAACAAAATGATGAAGATGAGGCTGAAAAGGTTGAGACAGGCACTGAAGATGTGGAAAGCGTCCCTACAGAAAGAGAAAAGCCAGAAAAGGAGAAAGAAGATAATGGGAAGAAAGAGGTTACAGAAAAGGAAAAGGAACCAGGAAAAAATATTGAAATGCATCTAGCTCAGGAAAGAGACGAGGAATATCTTGAAGGCGAGGAAGCTAATAATCGTGAAGGAAAGAAGACTAAGTTTGGGAAGACTATGTTGCACATGACACTGGAAAGGAGGAAGTGGTTATTGAAAATGTGAAAAACGCCTCTCCTGAGAAAGACAGTATAGATAAGGAAATCAAAGACATTGAGAGAGAATGTGTTGCAGAGAAGGACAAGAAAGCAGGAATAATGAGTGAAATACAGCTGGTTCAGGGGAGAGACGGTGGATGCACTGAAAGTGAGGGGGAGGATCCAGCTGAAGAAGAAATTATACTGGAGGAAAACATGAACGTGAGGCTGTAAAGGAGAAGACGGACGCTGAAGAGGTGCAAAGCGTCCCTCCACAGAAAGAGAATCCAGATGAGGAAGAGACAAGATTTTGAGAAAGGCGTTGAGAAAAAAAAAAAAAACGTTACAGGGAAAGTTAACCTTCTCTCTTTAACC
>NC_087162.1:14505447-14522947 GCF_035594125.1 Scylla paramamosain | reverse complement strand
GGGATCTGAACCGGATTTCCGAAACATGATCCCGATGAGTCCGGAATTCGCGCGGCAGCCTGCAAACCGAAGTGATCCGCATATTTCCGCTGCTAAAATCCGATGAAAATAGAAAGAGAGGAAAAAAAAAGGAAAAAAATAAAAGAAAAAGAATCAAGCACCAATACAACTTTTTTTTTTCTTTCGTGTATTTCAGGCGGTTTTTAATAATTGTATTTTGGGGACATATTTTTGACATATGTATGCGAATATTCGTTCATTGCTGCCGTTCTGAATTGTTTTCGAATTTGTGAATTGGTGGTGCTGGTGGTTAAGAAATGGTGATGGTGGTGGTGGTGGTGATACAGGCAACAGTAGTGGAGACCGTGGTAGTAAAAGTGATTACAGTAACTTAAAGTGGCTTCTCAAACATTTTAAAACACCCCCATCAGTTCCTCCAAGACCCCATCCCACCCAAAGGGAAGAGCGTGTTTTGGGTAGCGTATAGCGTCGTGGTGGCGTGACTGTAACCTTTGATGAGTGCGTGTCTTGCTGTCCGCGCCGACTTGATTACCTTCACCTACAGGAAGAGTCACTACCGGCGCCGCGAAAACACACCATTCTGGATTTGTCTTCTATAACTTTGGCAAAAGACTCTCGCTTAGTGACGGTCTTAGGATTGTATTGTTTGGTTTGTGTTGATTGTATTGTTTGTGTTGCTTGTGTTGTTTATTAGGATTGTGGTTCCTGTTCTTAAATGTTGCGTCGATGGGTCTTTTCTGTTTGTCAGGTTCTAGAGGAAGGTGTTGAGGATATTTTTTGAGTGATGATTCTCGTGGCAGTTTAACGACAATTCCGAATCTTCAGTTAAGCTGTAGTGAAAGTTGTCTGAGGGTTTTGAAGGATGTTTTCATGGTTGTAGTGATGTTATGTGAGAATGGGTCTTGCATCATCATTATATTGTAGTTATCAGGCGTCTCAAGTTTTTTTTTTTTTTTTTTTTGTGAGTCTAGTCTTAGTTTAACAAGAATGCATCAGTGAACTTGTAGTTGAAATTGTTATGGATTTTCTAGAGTGTGTTTGTGACTGCAGTAGTAATTTAATAAAGATTCTCTGTCATCATTGTATTAGGAGATATTTGGGATTTTCAAGGGCGTTTTCATTCTTTTAATAGTTTAACGAGGACTATTCATCTTCAATGGAAAAATGCATGAAAACAGTCGTGATGAGAGAACAAAGAATATTAACTTATTTCCAAAGCCTACAGAGATGATAAGTCCAGTTTTCACAATGTTTTTCACCAATTAAAAGTGCAGATTCTTTATTAAACCATCACCACAGTCATGGAAGCATTGGAAAACCCCGACAGCTTCCAGCCTGTCAGGAGCGGTAGAGATAAGACACAGTTATACTGTCTTTGGTCTATTTTTGGTCTTTTTATAGTGAAATTTTCGTTGTGATTTATAGTGAGATGAAAACTAAATTAGTATCGTTAATTTGTCATGTTTACGAAAAATATTGTGAAAAACAAGCAAACAGGATTTAGGTGCAACCAATAATCCCTCAGTCTCACGGAATCGTAAACAACAGGGATGCAAACTGCCAGATAAGAAAAAAAAGAAGAAAAAAAAAACAGGGTATTAAAGGGAAAACATTACATGAAAATACTGAAAATAATTTTTCTTGAAATATTATTCTTATTCAGTAAAAACATGGAGGTAAAAATGAGGAATTAAATTAGAAAATATTTCAAGTAATTTCCTATCTTATAATATTGTAATTGCCCCGCGAAATCGAAATATGAAACAGAAAAATTACGTAATTAAAGGTAAAATATATACGTGGGTAAAGAAAATATTACGCTGAGGTGAAGTTCCCGTGGAAATGTCTTATTGTTTTGTAGAGATGTGTTGTTAAAAGATGTTACTGTGCAATAATATATATATATATATATATATATATATATATATATATATATATATATATATATATATATATATATATATATATATATATATATATATATATATATATATATATATATACACGGAAAAGAACATTTACGTAGTTATACCCAAATTTTTACACATGGGTACTGAAAATGTTATTCTGAGATAGAGATGTAAGAAAGTTTGTCTAATATAGACGTGTGAAAGAAAGTGTTACTGTGACATTGAAAAAAATAAATAGAATCGGAATCCAGAGCAGGGAAACAACGTGACTAAAGATGAAATATATACGTAGTTACAGAAAAATGTTAATTTGAGGTAACATTCCCATGAAAAGGCTTAGTGCAACATACACCTGTAAAAAAAAACAACTGTTACCGTGGCATAGAAAAATTCAAATACAGGGAAAAACATACTACGTTTCTAGAGAAAATTGTATTCTAAGAGAGAATTGATGTGAAATGTGTGAAGTGAAGTGTTACTGTGGCATTTGGTTGATGAGTAATGGAAAACAGTTCTGGAAAGTGGTGTTGGTATGTACCACAGTTATTATGAAAGGTGGTTGTGTAATACAGCTGTTATGAAGGGAAGTGTTGGTGTGGGATAGAGTGGTGCAGTGTTGGCGTGGACAGGTGTGTTAGGGGGCGGCCAGGCAGGTGAAGCAGTGCAACGTGTGCTGCACCTTGACGCCAGGTAAACACACGTGATTAAAAGGTGGCAGCAGGTGTAATAAAGTGGCGGTGTGTGTGTGTGTGTGTGTATGTGTGTGTGTTCAGATGTATACACAATCCCCTTCCAACACACACACACACACCACACACACACACACACACACACACACACACACACACACACACACACACACACACACACACACACACACACAACACCTTTCCAATCCCCGCACTTATACAAACGAGTATACACATACAATAATAACGTTAAGGGATGCACTAATGCGTATCCTTTATAGAACCACAAACGCCACACTCCCATAAGAAAGAAAAAGAACGAAAAACACACACAAATAGAGAAAAAAAGGAGGAAACCAAGAAATCACAAGAAAAATTTGAGAAAAAAAAGAGAACCAAAAGAAAACGAAGACAGAAAAAAAAAAGCTGAACGAAAATAGAATGAAACTGAGAAATCACAACAACTAGAAAGAGAGAAAAACACACACCACCAAAAAAAAAAAAGGAAAGAGAACCAAAAGAAAGACGACCACCAACACCACCACCACCACCACCACCAATACCCTCCCCTCCCCTCCCCTCGTATCCCCACCCTAGGCAAACATAAATGGTGGCAGCGCGGCATTTCAGACAAACACCATTTGGGAGGTGGGGAAGTAACACCCGCGCCTCCCCGCTCTGATGTGTGGTCGCGTGCGTCTCTGGGTAATGGTTATGGTAATTTTATGTGCCCGAGGAGCTGGCCAATTTATCTGGAAATTACTGCACGCGTTTTATGGCGTGTGAGAAGCGGGAGAGATGGAGGAAGAGAGAGAGAGAGGGGGGCGGGGAAGAGGGTGTTAAGAGGAGAGCGGGAGAGGGAGTGGTGTGGAATGCTATAGGAGTGAGAAATAGGGATTACATGGAGAGAGAGAGAGAGAGAGAGAGAGAGAGAGAGAGAGAGAGAGAGAGAGAGAGAGAGAGAGAGAGAGAGAGAGAGAGAGAGAGAGAGCTACGGAAGGAGTGAGAAACAGGGATTATAGTGTCTGTGAGAGAGAGAGAGAGAGAGAGAGAGAGAGAGAGAGAGAGAGAGAGAGAGAGAGAGAGAGAGAGAGAGAGCTACGGAAGGAGTGAGAAACAGGGATTATAATGTCTGTGAGAGAGAGAGAGAGAGAGAGAGAGAGAGAGAGAGAGAGAGAGAGAGAGAGAGAGAGAGAGAGAGAGAGCTACGGAAGGAGTGAGAAACGGATTATAGTGTCTGTGAGAGAGAGAGAGAGAGAGAGAGAGAGAGAGAGAGAGAGAGAGAGAGAGAGAGAGAGAGAGAGAGCTACGGAAGGAGTGAGAAACAGGGATTATAGTGTCTGTGAGAGAGAGAGAGAGAGAGAGAGAGAGAGAGAGAGAGAGAGAGAGAGAGAGAGAGAGAGAGAGAGAGAGAGAGAGAGAGAGTTCATCATACTTTACACCTCCGAAAATAATGATGATGATGATGATGATAACGAGTAATAGGAAGAGGCGAGACGGAATAAGAGGAGAAAGAGGAGGAGGAGGAGGAGAAAGACGAAGAAGAAGAAGAGGAAAAGGTGAAAGACTAGAAAGTGGGCAATTACGAAAATGGAGTAAGGAAAGTAGGAAGACATGAACGAAAGAAAGAAAGAAGTAAAGTAGGAGAAAAAGAAGGAAGAAAGAAACTGAAGAAGGCAGTTAGGGAAGAGAAAGAGAAGGAAGAGACAGAAATGAGGTGTGGCTGGAAGTAAAAAGAGATATGGGAGAGAAAGAGGCGAGAAGAGAGGCAAGAGAAAAAAAGAAAAAGAAAGAAAGATGCCGGAGAAGATATGGAGAGGATAGAGAGAAAAAAAGAGGCAGAGAGAAGTTATAGAGGGAGATAGGAAGAAAGAAGGAAGAAGAGAGGTAAGAAAGAAAGAGAGAGAGAGAATTAGGAGGAAGCATGGAGAGGTAAAGAAAGGCAAGAGAGAGAGAGGTGAAGGTAATGATAAGTAGAAAGAAAGGAGACAAGGGAGAAAAAAAAAGAGGTTTAGATGAAAGCAAACAAATATATGGGAGAGAAAAAAAGAAAGATAGAATAAGAAAAACAAGATAATATGAAGTCGGAGAAGGAAAAAGGGTAAAAGATAAAGTAGGAGAAGGAAAGAAGGAAGAAGAGGAAGACGTTAGAGGAAAGGAAAGATGGAATAATAAAAGATAAGTAAGGAAAAAGAAGAAAAGGTAAGAAAAAGGAGAAAAAGAGGGAGAGAAAAGCTAGAGGAACATGGAGGAAAGAAAAGAAGTAGGGAAAGGAAAGAGGAAAGAAAAGTAGGGAAAGGGAAGAGGAAAGAAGAGAAGATAAAAGGAGGAAAGGAAATAAGAAAAGGTAAGAGAAAAAAGAAGGCAGAAGAGAAGATTAGAAAAGTGAAAGAGGGAAAGAGAAAGAAATATAGGAAGAGAAAAAGAAGACAAGTTGAGAGATGTAAAGAGAGAAGACAAAGTAGAAAAAAAGAAAACATAAGCTGGAGAAGGAAAGAGGGAAGAAAAGGTTGGAGAAGAAAGGAAGGAGGGCTAGAAAAAGTAGGGGAAGGAAAGAAGGGAAGGAGGGAAGGAGTGGAGGCGTGTAGGCGTGGGTACTTACCTTAACATGCCCTAAAACACCTGTGTGCATATGTTGAGGCGAGGCAGGTGAGCATCAAAGGGGTAGCGAACTAGATGAAGGTGATAGGTGGTGTGTGTGTGTGTGGAGCAGGAGAAGGAGGAAGAGAAGGAGAAGAGGAAGAGAGAAAGAAGAAAGTGTGTATTGCCATGTAGGAGAGGAGGATAAATAAGGAAGATAGGAAGAAGAGGAAGAGGTTTCGTGTGTGTGTGTGTGTGTGTGTGTGTGTGTGTGTGTGTGTGGAGCAGGAGAAGGAGGAAGAGAAGGAGAAGAGGAAGAGAGGAAGAAGAAAGTGTGTATTGCCATGTAGGAGAGGAGGATAAATAAGGAAGATAGGAAGAAGAGGAAGAGGTTTCGTGTGTGTGTGTGTGTGTGTGTGTGTGTGTGTGTGTGTGTGTGTGTGTGTGTGTGTGTGTGTGTGTAAGTACCATGGCTTTTCTACTGTATCTTTTCCTGTTTTTTTTTTTTCCCAACAGTCAATCTCGTAATGCTGATGAGGGAAAAAAAGAGATAATTCCCTACACACACACACACACACACACACACACACACACACACACACACACACACACACACACACACACACACACACACACACACACACACACACACACACACACTCCCTCCCTCCCTCCCTCCCTCCCTCCCTCCCTCATTCATTCATTCATTCTTTCATTCACTCATTCTCTCTCTCTCTCTCTCTCTCTCTCTCTCTCTCTCTCTCTCTCTCTCTCTCTCTCTCTCTCTCTCTCTCTCTCTCTCTCTCTCTCTCTCTCTCTCTCTCTCTCTCTCTCTCTCATTTACACGCATTTAGATGCCGCGCCACGTTTCGTACTGCTGTTCTCACCAAAGTAGCTATATTCTCTCTCTCTCTCTCTCTCTCTCTCTCTCTCTCTCTCTCTCTCTCTCTCTCTCTCTCTCTCTCTCTCTCTCTCTCTCTCTCTCTCTCTCTCTCTCTCTCTCTCCCCTGCTAGGCACACACATTCAACACACACACACACACACACACACACACACACACACACACACACACACACACACACACACACACACACACAGCAGAGTAGTAACATAAAGATAATTTTGCAGCCACATAGCAAAGGTAATTCGGAGCAAAAGTCCCGAAGAGAGAGAGAGAGAGAGAGAGAGAGAGAGAGAGAGAGAGAGAGAGAGAGAGAGAGAGAGAGAGAGAGAGAGGTAGGAGGGGAGGGTTGGGGCACATTCTAACTAGAGGTGAAGTCCTGTCGTCTTGTCCTGTTTTTATCTTCTCCTCCTCCTCCTCCTCCTCCTCCTCCTCCTCCTCCTCCTCCTCTTCCTCCTCCTCCAGGTTACTTGCCAAATACAGTTACTCTTGTTTTCCAGCGGGCACCAATTTCCCGTTCTTTTTCTAGAAGGAGGCAGAGGTGAAAGTCCTCGTTTTGTATTCTCTCTCTCTCTCTCTCTCTCTCTCTCTCTCTCTCTCTCTCTCTCTCTCTCTCTCTCTCTCTCTCTCTCTCTCTCTCTCTCTCTCTCTCTCTCTCTCTCTCTCCCTCCCCGCATGCCACAGAGACCCATCCAGAGAGAGAGAGAGAGAGAGAGAGAGAGAGAGAGAGAGAGAGAGAGAGAGAGAATATGTACATTATCAGATGAATTTTTCAGCTGAATGAGTTTGAAAGGAAAATTTTAGTCCAATTGGCTTTTTCTGGAATCCTGCATAATCTCATCGTTATTATTATCATTATTATTGTTATTATTATTATTAATATTATTATTATTATTATTATTATTATTATTATTATTATTATTATTATTATTATTATTATTGTTATTATTATTATTACTGGCATGGCTATTGTCATTGTTATTACCAGCAATTATTGTAAAGAAATTAAATATTAGTGAGAAAAGAGGAGGGGAGTAGATAAAACAAGACCAAGAGGGAAGGAGGAGGAGGAGGAGGAGGACAAGGGAAGAAGAAAGTTTAACAAGAACAAGAAGAGCAAGACGTAGGAAAGGAGGAAGGGGAGGAGGAGGAGGTGGATGTGGAGGTGGTGGTGGTGGTGGTGGTGGTGGTGGTGGTGGTGGTGGAGCAAGAACAGCCAGAACAGGAAGAGCAAGAAGTAATATAGAAGAGGGAGAGGGAGAGGAGTGGATGCAAGAGGGAGATGAAAAAAAAAACAGTTAGAAAAAAGGAACGAAAGAGAAAAAAACAAAGAAGAGCAAGGAAGTCAAGAAGAACAAGAACAAGAGCTAGAAGATCAAGAAGAGCAACAATAACAAGGTGAAGATGAAAAGAGAGAGAGAGAGAGAGAGAGAGAGAGAGAGAGAGAGAGAGAGAGAGAGAGAGAGAGAGAGAGAGAGGAGGAAGAACGAACTGGGGGAGGAAGAGGCGAGGCAGAGCAAAGACTGACAGGCTTCCGTGGAGAGAGAGAGAGAGAGAGAGAGAGAGAGAGAGAGAGAGAGAGAGAGAGAGAGAGAGAGAGAGAGAGAGAGAGAGAATGAAAATTTGAGAGCATAACCTTTTCAAAACAAACTTTTTAAAACCTAATCATTTGAAAATCAAACCATTATTTGAAAACTTAACCTGTTGAAAACGTGACCCAACCAATTATCCCCGTTGTCTTTGGAACAGTCCTGACGAGATAGAGAAGCGTTTCAGAGCACGGACAACACTGCACAAATACAACTAGCGAGCCTTGCTGACCCTCCACGAGGACTACGAAGAGCTAGAGAGAGAGGGAAAGAGATAGAGGGAGGCAGAGGCAGATTCACTTAACCATTGCTGTGGCCTCTGGACTCAACACAAGTGGACACAAAAGCAAGCCTCGGAACCAACCTCACCAACCTCTCTTCAGACCCCCCTACAACACACACACACACACACACACACACACACACACACACACACGCCAAACACTGGAGTCCGCCTCACATACAAACAACGCGCAATTGAATTCAGCAAACGGCGACGCAGGCAAGCCGAGGGTCACAGTCATGATACTGAGACCCAGAGAGTATCGTGAGAGACATGAAGGGGAGTTAACGGGTGAAGAAGTCGCGTCTGGTCACCACTATCACCACGTCCACTGCCACCATGCCCCGCCAAACTGCGACACAAAGAACACCAGGGAATAGGAGGGAAAGAGGAGGGTCACTGCCAGGATGCTGAGACCAGGGATGAAGAGCATTTGGAGAGGAGCATGTGTGGGAGGTAGCAGGAGAAGGAGCAGGGAATAGCCATCTCTTTTTACCTTCTCCGCTCACACCACAAACGCTACACTGTGATAAGTATTTGTAAACGCTTTATTTCATTTATTTATTTATCTTTTTCTCTTTCTCTCAACACAACTGTTTTCAGAGGCCATGGGGATTAGTCAGTTTCTTATTGGTGTTTTGCTCCCGTTGATAATGTTGAATGCTTTTTAATCTATCTGGAATCATGAAAACGCCCTTGAAAACCTCTCGAGCTTTTAATAGTGAAGGTAAGTCAGGTTGTCATGGGTGTTTTCCTAACTGATCATGTAGAATCCTTATTAATTTATCTGGAATCATGAAAACACCCTTGAAAACCTGTATGGCTTCCAGCAGAGCGATAATAGTGGAAATAAAATGACACCTACTTTATATTATACCCATTCAATTAAAACCGCACCTATTTTAAGCGCACAAATAACTAAAGACACGTTAAGGAAGTGGGTGAGGAGGGGGAAGAGGTAGTGAGGCGCTGGAGGATAATATAATTTGTGTGGACGCGTGTATTTCAGTTTAACAGTCGAGTAGTTGAATTACTTACGCTGTCTTCCTCATTGTACACAAAGTTATTTCTCTCTCTCTCTCTCTCTCTCTCTCTCTCTCTCTCTCTCTCTCTCTCTCTCTCTCTCTCTCTCTCTCTCTCTGGTGATAAAAGTAGTTAGTATTACGTTGTGGGAAATTATGTGCTAGTTACAAAATAATGAAAAAAATAAATAAAAAGCATTCGTTATTACTATTATTATCACCACATTCACCACCACACCCATTATTATCATCACCATTACCATCATTATTACACCCACAGTCATTGCCATTACCACCATTATTATCACCCACCACTTCCACCAGCACCACCATCACCAATACATTTCACATTTTTCCCTACTGAAGGAAGAGGAGGAGGAGGAGGAGGAGGAACAATAACATTAGCAAGAGTATCAGTAGCAGTAGTAGTAGTATTTCCCGCTTCCTACTGTGTGTATCCGACTCTCTTCGCTTAACTGTCTCCGTTTTCTCATTTGCAGATTACGCGGCAAGGAACAAGAAGAGCGAGAACACTTAGCAGCACAGGAGGTGAGTAGCTCCTCCTGGTATTGTTGTCTCACACCAGGAACCCTTTTTTTAGTGTCTAGTCTAGGAGAGGAATCTTTTTCTTCTTTAGTATCATGGTATCCTTTTTTACAGTGTTCTGGTATTATTAGGTCATAACAGGAACTTTTTTTCATTGTCCTGGTATCTTTCCTTTAGTGTTCTAGTATTACTGTCTAAGCGAAGAATCGTTTTTTTTTTTTTTTTTTTTTTTTTTAGTTTCTTGGTGTTATTTTTGATGCGATGAAAGTTTCTTAGTGTTCTGGTATTGTTATCAATGCGATTAACTTCTTATCAGTGCCCTGGTGTTATTATCGCATACCAGAAACTTTTTTTTTAAGTGTTTGGTATTATTGTGTGAAGCGAAGAACCTGGTTTTAAATGTTTTTGGAGTTAATGTCTAATTCGAGTAGTATTTTTTGTAAGTGTCCTGGTATTATTTTCTCTTACCTGGAACCTTTTTTTAGTGTTCTGATGTTTTTGGCAATGCGAGGAACCTTTTTACTGTCGTGGTATTATCGTTAGAGAGAGAAACCTTTCCCCCCACCCATTTTTTTAGTGTCTCTGGTTATATTTTTATATTTTATTCGACGCAACCTTTTGTAGCAGCACGCGAGGGAGTCTTTGATCATGTAGACTCAATTATTCCAGGATTATGTGATTATGTTTGTTTTTATGTGACCGTGAGTCGTTATTTATTCATGTGTGTTATTTTTATTTTTCGTATGGGCATATGTTATTTGTTTCCTTTCCTTTTTTTTTTTTTTAGGTCGAAAGAAGGCTATGTGTATTTATGATAAAAGGCTGTTATTTTCTTTTTTGAGTAATGGGGAAGAAAATTACGTAATGGTCTTTCTTATTATATATCTTTTCTTATGTAGACAATTATGTTTATTTATTTTGTTGTTGTTGAATGGCAGAGAAGGTTTCTTTTTAAAGCTCTTGTTTAAGATGAGTTTCGTTTTCGCGCATCGTTGATGATGGTAATTTTTTTTATTTATTTATTATTATTATTTTTTTTTTTTTTCGTTTTATTTATTGGTGGAATTTGGGTCTCCTTTCTTTTCTGCTGATGAAGGTTAGCATTGTGTGTGTGTGTGTGTGTGTGTGTGTGTGTGTGTGTGTGTGTGTGTGTGTGTGTGTGTGTGTGTGTGTGTGTGTGTATCTGTTATTGAAGGTGATGTCTTTTTCTTTAATGTTGAAAATGAAGTTTCTATTACAGTTTATTGAAAATTAAGTTGTTGTTTTTTTTTTTTTTCTGTGTATTATTGAGCATGAGGCGTCCTTTGTGGGCTTGTTGTTGAAAATGATTTTTTTTTTTTTCTATCTGATATTGAAGTTAAGGTCTGTGTCACTGAAAATGAAGCGTTTCTCATTATCTTGTAGATGTAGAGGCTATTTTTATTTGTTATTGAAAATGAGACTATCTTTTTTTTAGTCTATTATTGAAGATGAGACCTTTTCGTATATTGTTCAAAATAAGGTCCTTTGTTCTTAGAAGACTATTGAAAATTGTGTTTTTATTATATATTGCTCAAAATAAGATCCAAATTTTGAGAACTAATAAAAAAAATGTCGCTGGTTATTTAATGATGCAGAAGCAGCAATATTATTTTTTTTACAGTTTCATTCTACCGTAAAATACGTGAAGATATAAACCGATATCTCTTGTCTCACGCCTTATCTCTCTCGGCACTGATGGGGCGAGAATGATTTATGGGAGCTGTGCGTGTCGTGTGCTGAGGACGAAGGGCAGTATTGTCTATGCAGGACCTGAGTGTAACGCCTCGCTTTCTTTCCTTCTGGGGAGGTGGACGATATTAATGAGGCGCAAAGATTTATGAGATCCGTGTGTGTGTCTCATGTTGTGGCGGGGGAAGAAGAATTGTTTATGTATCGTGTTAATGTTATATCTTCACTCCTGTCCAGACTCGAAGTGCTCCTCGTGCAGAAAGGCGAGAAATACCATTAAATTAAAGGGAAAAATACTTTACTCAGACTTTTTATCTGGCTTCCACTGCTTCTACCGTCACTCTCTCTCTCTCTCTCTCTCTCTCTCTCTCTCTCTCTCTCTCTCTCTCTCTCTCTCTCTCTCTCTCTCTCTCTCTCTCTCTCTCTCTCTCTCTCTCTCTCTCTCTCTCTCTCTTTGTGTGTGTGTGTGTGTGTGTGTGTGTGTGTGTGTGTGTGTGTGTGTGTATGCATTACTGAAGTATTCCTTGTAGAGAGAGAGAGAGAGAGAGAGAGAGAGAGAGAGAGAGAGAGAGAGAGAGAGAGAGAGAGAGAGAGAGAGAGAGAGAATCTTTTAAATAAAGGAAGAAATACTTAACTCTTTCTTTATGCTTATGATATTTCCTCAACTGTGACTGTTTGTGTCCCGAAGCATTCCTAACGTAGAGAAAGATGATTTAAGTAAAGTGGGAACACTGTGATTTTGTACTTGTCTGACGTTCCCTAAACTGTGACTATCAATATATAGGAATGTATTTCTCGTATAGACAGAGGGAGGAAAGAGTATTAGTGTTAAGAGAGTAAGTTTCCGATCTATCTCTTTAATTGACTGTCTTCTTCCTAACTCTGACTTTTATGGCTTCTGAAGTTTGATAAGTGCTTTGGTGCAGCTTTCGTGTGCCGCTAAATATTTCTCGGAGTAGAAAGACTGAGGAACGTGATTAATATAAAGCGTGAAGTCTTTCAATCTATCAGTACCTCTTAACGCTTAACTTAATTGACATCTTAACTCTTACTCCTACATCTTCTGAATGTTGGTAAAATGCCTCGGTGTAACTTTTACCCAACGCTAAGTACGCTAAGTATTCTTCAGAGTAGAAAGGCTGAGGAAACATGATTTATGTTAGGAGAGTAGGTTTTCAATTTAGTGTCTCTATACCGGACTGACATATTGACTCCTTCTCATATTGCTTCTGAATGCTGATAAAATACTTTGAAGCAATTTTTTTTTCCATGAAAGAAGAAAGGTAATTTAATTTGTGTTTTCATTTTATGTACATACCGGGTTGAAACATTATCTGTGACTTCTGTGGCCTCAGAAGTTAGATAAAAGCCTTTGATGCAAATTTTACCAAATGCCAAGTATTTATCACACGAGAAAGACTGAAGAAAGTGATTTGTGTTAAGGAAGTGATACGTATTTGAATTTGCTCAGTATCTGCCTGGCGTCCCCTTAATTAATACTGATTGTTTTTTCTTTCCTTTTTTTTTTTTTTAGGGGGACGGCATTTTAAGTGACTTTTTTCCTACTACTCTTTTATATTATAACAAGTAACACATCAAGACACCTCAGTGATTAAATTGGCAGAGTCTTCTTGTTCTCCTGCTCTTTTTTTTTCACTTTTCCTTTTTCTTTTTTTTTTTTCGTGGAGGGGAAGGAGCTGCATTTTTATGTTGGGGGGTGGTGGCCTTTTAAACTTTATTTTTAATACTTCCCTGTGCTCTTGACCTACCTGGCATTTCATCTCTACGTAAGAATTGTAAGAATAAAAATACATGCATAACATTTCCAGTCTATGTATTTTTTTTTCTTTTTTTCCTTTACTTTTTTTCTGTTTTTACAAGTTCCATCTTCCCAACCACCTTCTTCACCCTTTCCTTTTCTTTACAGGTATTTTTACATTCCACTCCATTTCCTTCCACCTTTACATTTCACCTTTCCTAGGAACTACGGACATACTCGTACACACAGACATTTTCCATCCTTCCACCTGCCTTTCTCTAATGCTATTTTTACATCACGTCGTTATTTTTGCATATATTCCCTCCCTCCTCCCCTTATCACTCCCACTCCACCGATGCCTCCCTGCTCTTGCCTGGAAAAGTCCGCGTCAGTGAAAAAAGCATAACATATTCTTTACTGGAGAGTCGCGGAGCAAAACACACATTGGAGGAGTGGCGCGGGGGAGCAAAAATATCACTGGTGTGGCTGGTAAGTAACGCGGGTGTCACCTGAATACTGCCTCTGCCTTCCTGTGTGTGTGTGTGTGTGTGTGTGTGTGTGTTGATAGTCTTGTGTTTTTTTTTTTTTCTTCTTACTTATTGCATTATTTCAGTGAATGTATGTGAGAGTATGTTGATAGAAAGGGTGAATCAGTATCCTCCCTCATACTTAATGATTGGATTGTTTCAGTTCACTGTTTCCCGTTTTCTTATGTAATGGTTCTGCCCAAGGGTAACATAACTGGTGGAAATACGTAGGTAGATGAATACACAAGCCCAACTCATACTTAAAGTATTATTTATTCATTAATTAGTTCATTTATTATTTGTTCATTTATTTATTTATCTGTCTCTTTATTAATTTACGTTTCTTTTTTATGTAAGAGTGCCACGGGCCAAGGGCATTAAAAATTATGAATAATAAAAAGCCCACTTATTACAAGTTTTCATAAGATATCAGATAAAATGGTAAAAAAAAACAGAGGATAAGTGTCTTGAAACCTCCTTGAAAGAGTTCAAGTCATAGGAAGGAGGAAATACAGAAGCAGGCAGGGAGTTCCAGAGTTTATCAGAGAAAAGGATTAATGATTGAGAATACTGGTTAATTCTTGCATTAGAGAGGTGGGCAGAATAGGAATGAGAGAAAAAAAGAAAGTCTTGTGGAGCGAGTCCGCAAGAAGATGGGAGGTATGCAGTTAGTAAGATCAGAAGAGCAGTTAGCATTAAAATAGCGGTAGAAGACAGCTAGAGATGCAACACAGCGGCGGTGAGAGAGAGAGGCTGAAGACAGTCAGTCAGAGGAGAGGAGTTGATGAGACGAAAAGCTTTTGATTCCACCACTCATACCCCCTTTAAAAGGGTGGTATGAGTGGAGCCCCGCCCCCCCACCCACACACACATGTGAAGCATACTCTGTACATAGGCGGATAAGGCCCCTGTAAAGAGTAAGCAGCTGGGAGGTGAGAAAAACTGGCGAAAACGACTTAGAATGCCTAACTTTATAGAATCTGTTTTAGTTAGAGATGAGATGTGAAATTTCCAGTTTAGATTATAAGTAAAAGATAGACCAGGGATGTTCAGTGTAAAAGAGGGAGACAGTTTAGTGTCATTGAAGAAGAGGGGGATAGTTTTCTAGAAGGTTGTGTTGAGTTGGTAGTGGAGGAATTAAGTTTTTGAGGTATTGAACAACACTAAGGTTGCTCTGCCCCAATCAGAAATTTTAGAGAGATCGAAATTGAGGCGTTCTGTGGCTTCCCTGCATGAACTGTTTACTTCCTGAAGGGTTGGACGTCTACGAAAAGACGTGAAAAAGCGCATGGTGGTATCATCAGCGTGAGAATGGATAGGACAAGAAGTATGATTTATAAGATCATTGATGAATAATAGGAAGAGAATGAGTGACAGAACAGAACCCTGAGGAACACGACAGTTAATAGACAGTAAAGAACAGTGACTGTCTACTACACCAGCAGCAGAACGGTCAGAAAAGAAACTTGAGATGAAGTTAGAGAGAAGTATAGAAGCCGGTGGAGGGTAGTTTGGAAAGCTTTGTGCCAGACTTTATCAAAAGCCTTTGATATGTTTAAGGCAACAGCGAAAGTTCCACCAAAATCCCTAAAAGAGGATGATTCAGTAAGGAAAGTCAGAAGATCACCCGAAGGACGGCCTTCTATCTGATTGCCATGCTGGCAATCAGATAGAAGGTTGTGAAGTGACAGATGTTTAAAAATCTTCCTATTAAGTATAGATTAAAAAAACTTTAGAGAGGCAGGAAATTAAAACAATAGGACAGTAGTATGAAGGATTAGAGCGGTAACCCTTTTTTAGGAATAGGTTGAATGTAAGCAAACATCCGGCAAGAGTTTGTCTAGGCAAGATGCAAGTACGAAGGCGCAGTTTCGGAGAACAATAGAAGAGACACCATCAGGTCCATAAACCTTCCGAGGGTTAAGGCCAGCGAGGGCATGGAAAACATCACCGCGAAGGATCTTAATGTGATCCTGGCCAAGTGAAAAATGATTGGTGTAAACAGATAATAGACAAATAAATTGTATATATATATATATATATATATATATATATATATATATATATATATATATATATATATATATATATATATATATATATATATATATATATATATATATATATATATATATATATATATATATATATATATATATATATATATATATATATATATATATATATATATATATATATATATATATATATATATATATATATATATATATATATATAGGTCATCCCTCTTACCCTCTCCCTTCTTTCCTTCTTTAGTTCTGTGTGAGGTTTGGGGTTTTTAGTTCGTTTATCATCCACCCAGCTTCTCTCCCTCTCTGTGTTTGGGAAAAGAAGGAAAGTGAATAGAGAATAGGTAGATAAATAAATAAAGCTGCAAAGGGTGTCAGTCCCTAACGAAGACAAGGGAAGTCCTAAATTAACTTCAGTGTCTTTCAGTCTTATTCTTTCCCTTACAACGCTGCACCACTTAGCATCCTTGTCACCTTGCTTCCCTTATATTTTCCCTCCCATTCACTTTTCTCTGTCATCCTTCCTTCTCATATTCGCTTTCCCAGCACTCACACCTCCCTTCCTTACCCATTCCCTTCCCATTTCCCTTCACATAGTATTATCTTCTCGTGTATCCCTTTCCATCTCTTCCTTCTCATCACATACCTCCCCTTTCTATCCCTTCCTTTCCCTTCTCCTCCCACCATATACCTCCCATTTCTATTCCTTCATTTCCCTTCTTTTCTCTTTGCATACCTCCCTTTCTATTCCTTCCTTTCCCTTCCTTCCCCCTCACATATCTTCCCATTCCCTCACACATATACCTCCCCTCATATTCCTCACACATTCCCTCATACACGCTTCCCATAGTTCCCCTCTTCTATATCTCCCCCTCCCCTCTCGCATATCTTCACGCAGCTCCCCCTCCCAAAGGACGTCTCCCCTCCCTTCCCCTCCCTCTTCCCTCACTTCCCAGTCCACCCATATCCACCTCTCGCTCCAGACCCGCATAATAAACATCCATTTGATCTCTCTCTCTCTCTCTCTCTCTCTCTCTCTCTCTCTCTCTCTCTCTCTCTCTCTCTCTCTCTCTCTCTCTCTCTCGCACCATCTGCTAGGTAAACCTCATTTCAGAGAGTCTGGCTTTCACTTATAATTCAGTGAGAGTGCTTGTGTGTGTGTGTGTGTGTGTGTGTGTGTGTGTGTGTGTGTGTGTGTGTGTGTGTGTGTGTGTGTGTGTGTGACTGAGTGTGTCCGATTATTCAACGGCAAAACTCATCCACAGACAGAGAGAGAGAGAGAGAGAGAGAGAGAGAGAGAGAGAGAGAGAGAGAGAGAGAGAGAGAGAGAGAGAGAGAGAGAGTACAGATATGCAAAAGAATTGTTCCCTTCTAATTAACATATAATCCCCTTCCCCTCTCTCTCTCTCTCTCTCTCTCTCTCTCTCTCTCTCTCTCTCTCTCTCTCTCTCTCTCTCTCTCTGATCATAATTTATAACTTTATCCCACGTTATTCCCCTCTCCTGTCCCTCTTCCTTCTCTCTTCACTCTCACTCCCTTTCTCTCCTCATCTTCCTTCTTTCTTTTCTTCTCTTTCCTTTCCCCTCCCTTCTTTCTACTTTCCCCTCCATTCCCTTCCCTTCATTCTTCCTACCCTCCTTCCCCTAACCTTCCCCTCACTTACCTTATCCTCCCCTCCTCCCTTTCTCCGTCACCCTCTCCCCTCTCTCCCCTTCCTCCCTCACATTCCACATAATTCAACTACCCACCCACCCCACCTCTCCTCTTCCACCCAAACACATTGGCCCTCTCTCTATCCGTCCCCCCCTCTCTCTCTTTCACTCTCTCTCCCCTCGTCGCTTTATTATGCAGTAGCGGATAAGCGTGCCAAAAAAAGGGGTGAGTTTTTTAAGGTAATACAGCGCAGTGAACTATATGAAGAGTGGACATTAT
>NC_087162.1:14490447-14497947 GCF_035594125.1 Scylla paramamosain | reverse complement strand
TGTCTCTCCTCTCATTTTCCTCTTCTCTTTGCGTATTCGTGCCCTCTCCTCGGCCTCCTCAAGTCTCCCGGCGGTCACTGGGCGTTTGTTCCTCTCATATTTCCCGCCCAGATGTGAAGCATGTCACGCCTCGCCAATCATTCTGGTTTGATAAAGATATTAGCATACATGCGTACGTACACACACAGGCTCGTATGCACACACACACACACACACACACACACACACACACACACACACACACACACACACACACACACACACACACACACACACACACACACACACACACACACACACACACACACACACACACTAAAAAAAAAATCTACCACTACTTCTGTCACATGCTGCTGCTGCTGCTGCTGCTACTGCTACTACTACTACTACTACTACTACTACTACTACTACTACTACTACTACTACTACTACTACTACTACTACTACTTGTCCCTTTTTGAAACGATTTATGCTTAATTATAACTTCTAAACTACTCTCTCTCTCTCTCTCTCTCTCTCTCTCTCTCTCTCTCTCTCTCTCTCTCTCTCTCTCTCTCTCTCTCTCTCTCTCTCTCTCTCTCTCTCTCTCTCTCTCTCTCTCTCTCTCTCTCTCTCTCTCTCTCTCTCACACACACACACACACACACACACACACACACACACACACACACACACACACACACACACACACACACACACACACACACACACACACACACACACACACACACACACACACACACACACACACACAGATACATATGCTTCTCTTTTCCACTTACAGTTACTTTCCTCAAGGTATTCTCAGTTACTTACATGTTTCTGCCTCTTGCGTCTCGAGCTCAGGGACAGACAGGCACCGCGGCGCCCTATACCAGCTCCCAGCATCCCTCAGGTCTCCGCTACCGCCCCTGGACTTGGCTCACAGGCCGGCAAAGTTTCCTAATCGCCACTCGTGTGTTTCCCTTCCTCCTCTTGCTACTACGACTATTCTTGTTGCTCCTCTTCCTCTTCGTTGTTGTGTACTTCCACTTCATTTCCTTTCTTCTCTTCCTGCTACTCTTGTTCCTCCTCTTCTTTTTCTTCGTTCCTGTGTTTTTCACTTCATTTCCTCTCCCCTTTTCTTGCTATGCTTGTTCCTCCTCCTCCTCCTCCTCCTCCTCCTCCTCCTCCTCCTCCTCCTCCTCCTCCTCCTCCTCCTCTTCTTCGCTGTTCTGTTCTTCCGCCTCCTCTCCTCATTCCCTCCTCGGTGCTGTGTTTTTCGTCTTACTCTTTCCCCTTCTTGTCCTCCTGTTCTTTCCTTTCGTTTTCTCAATGTCGTTGTTTTCTTACTACTTTTACTCTTAATTTTGCTCCTCCTCCTCCTCCTCCTCCTCCTCCTCCTCCTCCTCCTCCTCCTCCTCCTCCTCCTCCTCCTCCTCCTCCTCCTGTTAGCTTTAAGTACTCAGCTTTAGGTACTCTCACCCTCCATACATGACACAGATAGCTCGGAGTGAACGGTCACTACTTTTGTTCTCGATCTGTGAAGGGCTGTGGATAGTCAAGAGCCCTGACAGTTGGTGACCATCATCGGGATTTAAGGTACCAGGGGTCACCGCTGCAGGGGTAACTATACAGTGTGCGGTGTCCTGTAAAGGGAAGTGCACTTTTACAGTGGTTGTACGGAGCTAGGGCCTGATTGACTGCTGCCTCTCTCAAAAGCACCACCTCTTTGACTCCACACTGTCTACATACACACCACACAACACTGCCTACACGCACAGATAGCCCAGAGTTAACGGTCGCCACTACTACTCTCGACCTGTGACGGGCTGTATTTGGAGAGGGCCTTGTCAATTATTCATCACCATCAGGAACTAAAGTA
Organism: Scylla paramamosain; assembly: GCF_035594125.1. Lineage (NCBI taxonomy): Eukaryota > Metazoa > Arthropoda > Malacostraca > Decapoda > Portunidae > Scylla > Scylla paramamosain. Next base: position 14,496,083 of record NC_087162.1, on the reverse strand, counting down.
CCTGGGATCAATGTTGCAAGGGGAAACCAGCGTACGGCGTCCCTACGGGGAAAGTATGCTTCTCAGTGGATTGAACAGAGCTGGGGCCTGATTGACTGCTGCCTCCCTAGAAAGCGCCAGGCAAGGCTGCCGCACCACACATTCGACACGCACACTGTGCATCCACGTACACAATGCACACACAACATTACATTTACCAAGCCTTAACATCTTCCCCCACAAACACTAGTAGTCAGACGTAGATTACTTATTTCCTTTTCACTCTCTACTAAAATTCCATGTGGTTTTTCAATATCACATGGTTTCGTCTTTTTTCCTGCCAGGCTCGGCTGGAGGGAGGGTTGGGTGGGGAGGAGCCTTCTGCTTTGCTGTCCTGTTTCTATCACTGGTAGTTTGTAAAGTCTCATCAAACAGCCCAGTAAGGACCTCAGGGTCTGTTGCTGTTTGTCTTCCTTTGTATCCCTTTGTATTCCTTCGTATTCCTCCTCCTCCTCCTCCTCCTCCTCCTCCTCCTCCTCCTCCTCCTCCTCCTCCTCCTCCTCCTCCTCCTCCTGTGCGCCTGATTGACTGTTGCCTCCTTGCAAGCGCCAGGCAAAGCTACCGCACCATTTCTACGCTTCCCCATTGTATCCACACAAACACCGCGCTGCACTTCACCTACACACAGAGACAACCCTGTTTTAACGGTCTCTACTATTACTTTCGACCTGTGCGGGGCTGTGTTTGCCGGGGCCCTGACGATTATTGATCAGCTTCGGGATTATAAGTATCAGGAACCAATGTTGCAGGAGTAACTCGTGTACGGCGTCCCGAAAGGGAAAGTACACAAATTCAATGGAGTGACCGGAATTGGAGCCTGATTGATTGCTGCCTCCCTAGAAAGCGCCAGGCAAGACTCCCGCACCACCTCTTGACAACCACACTGCTAGCACCCACAATGTATTGTACACACATCACATTACACAACTATCACGCGCTTAACATCCCCCTTCCCCCACAAACAAAAGTAGACGTAGACCACAGCTATTTTTCTCACCATTCTCTTAAGTTCCATGTGGTTTTACTCTGCCACATGGTATCACTTCTTATTTCCAACCAACATCGGCTGGAGGGATGGGCGGATGTGGAGAAGCCTTCCCCTCTCCTATCATGTCTCTCCCACTAATGGTTACTGTAAAATACTTACCCAAAAGCCAAATAAGAACCTCAAGGTATGTTACTCTTTGCTCTTCTTTTGTAGTTCTTTGCATTCCCACTCCAGGAAGTGTTGTTGCCTCTAATACAATATTTAGTCTCCCAATCAGTAACTGTCTTTATTTTTACGTGTCCCCGTGTCTACCTGTACTCACCTGTCAGTGCGTGTCTCTGTTTCATATTGAATTCCATGACGCAGAACAACAGTATTTCTTATTTTATCTCCTGTGTGCCTGTGAATGCACCAGTTTGTCTGTGCTTACCTGTTTGTAATTAAGTCCATGTACCTGTGTGTGTGTGTGTGTGTGTATGTATGTGTGTGCGTGTGTGTGTGTGTGTGTGTGTGTGTGTGTGTGTGTTTTGTGTCGCTTTGTCCAGACGCGTGGTAATTAAGGGGCATTATTTGGTGCGCGTGTAATGAGCGAATCGCCACCCAGGCAGGCAGGCAAGGAAGCGGCGCCGCGGAACATGAAAGGCGGCGCGGGTAATCAGTTAATGCTACGGAGCGATGGAGAGAGAGAGAGAGAGAGAGAGAGAGAGAGAGAGAGAGAGAGAGAGAGAGAGAGAGAGAGAGAGAGAGAGAGAGAGAGACATAGACAGACAAACAGGCAGAGATATATATAGACCAGAATGCAAAATAGTAAAATTAATCATAAGGTTCCTACACCTACACCACCACCAATAACAATTCACACACACACACACACACACACACACACACACACACACACACACACACACACACACACACACACACACACACACACACACACACCAGTAATGGCGAGGTAAGTAAAGGGGATCGTTCAAAACCGTGAAAAATGAGACGGAACTTTGAGACGCGGGTGAAGGAGCCGGAGAGAGAGAGAGAGAGAGAGAGAGAGAGAGAGAGAGAGAGAGAGACCCAAGTGACGGATAACCTCGAATCTTTGCTGAGTAAAATGTATTAAGATTCATTGTGAGACTGTGTTTGTAAGCTGCTTCAGATTTTTCTTCTCCCTTTCCCTCTCCCTCTCTCCCTCCGTAAAGCGCTGAGAGAGAGAGAGAGAGAGAGAGAGAGAGAGAGAGAGAGAGAGAGAGAGAGAGAGAGAGAGAGAGAGAGAGAGAGCGCAGGAAGGAAAGAAAAGAAAGAAAAGGAAGAAGAGGGTTTTGGTAAGTGAGAGGCGGAAAGAGGGACAGGAAGAGAGGGCAGGGGGGCGGGAAGAGGGAAGAGGGAAGAGGGGCTAGCGGGAAGTGGGAGAAAACAAGAGAGGTCTAGGAACGTAAGAGGAGAAGAGTTTTGATGATGAAGAGAACCGCTATGGCAGAAGATAAGAGTGTACTCAGCTGGTGTAAAAAGTGGTGAAGAGAAATACAGGTAAAGAGGGGAAAGAAAAGGGGATATATTAGAGAAACACTGGTAAAGAGGGGAAGAACAAGGGAATAGGTAGGAAAGAAATAGGTGAAGAGGGAAAGAAGAGGAGATAGACAGGAAAGAAATAGGTAAAGAGGAGGGGAAGTTGATGGATAAACAGGTTACAGATATGCATAAAAGATTAAGAGAAAAGGGAGAGGTGAAAATAGAACAAATATGAAGGAGGAATTGAGAGAAAGAACACTGATGGATAAATGATGAAGGAAGGAAAAGAGAGAAAGATTTAGGTGAAGACGGAAAAAGAAGAGATGGAATTTTAAAGAAACACAGCAATTCGTCTAAACAAAGATAAAGACATTAACGAAGAAGAAGAAGAAGAGATAGTGAGGAAAAATATGAACAAAGAAGAAAAGAGAATTAATAAAAGACAAGATGTAAATGAGTACACAAAGGAAGGAAAGGTGAAGAGCGATAATGAAAACGGAGCAAAGGACAAGAGGTGAAGACGAAGAGAAAAAATGGATATAAGTCATAAAGTGATAAAGGGGAAGACAGGATAAAGGAGGAGGATGAGAGGAAGAAGAAGAGGGAAACAGTAAATGACATTGGTATAAAAACGTGAGGCGTCAGAAGGAGGAGGAGGAGGAGGAGGAGGAGGAGGAGGAGGAGAGGGAAGAGGAATTAGGTAGAAGAAGGGGAGATAATGCCGGCTGAAGGCGATTAGAGTGTCTTTTGTGGCCTTGATCCTCTCGTGGGAAGGGGAATAATTATTGTTATGACACTAATCGTCCCGCTTCTCCGGTAATAATGATGATAATGATGAAAAAATAAATTAAAACACCACACACACACACACACACACACACACACACACACACACACACACACACACACACACACACACACACACACACACACTGTCACGCTCAGTGTAATCTCTCACGCGACTGAGTGTAATGTCACTTGATCGAATGAATTTAATGAGTTCGTTGCATGACATGTCGCTTCTGCGTGCGTGTTTGAGAGAGAGAGAGAGAGAGAGAGAGAGAGAGAGAGAGAGAGAGAGAGAGAGAGAGAGAGAGAGAGAGAGAGAGAATGAACAATCAGCCGATGACGTAAACACAGACACACCAACACAATACTAACCTCAACAACATCCCCTCTCCCTCTCCCTCTCACACACTCCCCGCCCACTCACCTCTCTGCGGCAGTGGTCTCGGGTCCCCGCATGTGGGCGGCAGAAGTGTCAAGGTGGCAAAGACGCCCCACGCCCACAGCCACGCCCACTGCATGACTCCGTGCCGCCCCAGTCTGGTGGATGGGGTGGGCGTGATGGGTCTGGATAGGCGCGTGGTAGGCCTGGAGTGGGCGGAGTTGAGTCTTTGCTATTCCGGAGTGCTGGGAAGGCTGGAGTATTACTTATTTGGTTGGTAGATTAAAGTAGTGGAGTGGGCGGATCAGACGTCAGGACACACACAGGGGGGAGTGAAGTGGAGTAGCGGCAGATGAGCAAACTCAATACAGTCTTGGATGTGTTAAAAATCTCCACATCAGTTTATTTCTCCATGATTTCATCCACATTTCCTTGATTTCCTGTCGTATTTTAAGGTTTTCATCACGGACGAATAGCGAGAGACAGACGAACAGACGGATAGGGACAGGGAAAGAGTGCGTTGGGGGTGGAGGGAGAAAGATGAATAGCTCAAAATGGATATAAAACCGGATTTTATACTTTCAATTTTTCTTGCTGATTCCCCAAACCACACTGGCCGCCGCGATTCAGTCAGTCTTCGTTGACTCAAATGGTGTTTTTGTGTGTGTTTTGGCGTTTTTTTTTTTCCTCCTCATGACAAGCTGCAATTTACGTGCTTCAATACATAGAGATTGAACGATTAGTGGCCTGGTCTTTAATCACCTCCGCCTCGCTAGTTAAAAATAAGTCACGGATCCCACTGACTTAAAGGTAAAGCTGCTGTCCTGATGAAGCTTTGAACTTTATTTGTTTAGTTAGCCAGAGTCCGTGCTGTGTGTGTGTGTGTGTGTGTGTGTGTGTGTGTGTGTGTGTGTGTGTGTGTGTGTGTGTGTGTGTGTGTGTGGCGTGAATACTCAATGCTTTGGTACCTTTCACTTTATTTTTTTTGTATCCCTTCCTCACCATAACCACCATGACCATCACCACCACAGCCACAGTCTGCCTCCCTCATTTTTCCACTCTACCACCACCACCACCACCACTCCCTCCCATCAGCCTCCACCATACTCACATCCAATGCAGTTTATATAGTGGTGGTTGTGGTTGTGGTAGTGGTGGTGGTGGTGGTGGTGGTGGTGGTGGTGGTGTGGAAGATAACTCTCTCTCCCCTTCCCGCCACTGAAACTCTGCAAACCGTTTAGCTAATAATTGCTAGTGTGCTGTTAGTGTGTGTGTGTGTGTGTGTGTGTGTGTGTGTGTGTGTGTGTGTGTGTGTGTGTGTGTGTGTGTGTGTGTGTGTGTGTGTGTGTGTGTGTGTGTGTGTGTGTAGCCACTAAAGCACCACACTTCTCAATGCCTGGTAATGTTCCTATTGTCAGTTATTGTTAGTTTGGGAGGATTTATTGCTACAAGGCCATCAGTCATCCGGGAGTGAACCACTGCATATTTCTCTCCCTTTTTGTCTTCCATTGTAACTCCACCCTGAGCCCGAGATGCAGGACGGAGGGGGAATTAAATGAATGTTTTCCAAGGGGCACTTTTGTTAACGTCCTGTAGTGCACGTGAAAGCTTTTAACGCTTGAGGTGTAGAGTTTCCTTTCATCTATTAGTCCTTTTGTCGGCACGTGAGAAAATGGAAAGCAGTGTCCTTTATTCATACAGGCTGCGAGGCTCAGGGAAAGGAAAACTGATAAAAATACGTTAAAGTTTGAGAAATTGATGTGTGTTGAAGCTTCCTCCTTGTTTGTTATATATTTGATTTTTATCCTTTTAATTCTTAGTTATTTTTTTATATACATTGCCGTAACGAGGGTCAGTGAAAGAAAAACTGATAGAAATATGTTAAAGTGAAAGATTAATGTGTACCGAGGCTTTCTTTTTGTTATAGAATTAACA
>NC_087162.1:14477947-14482947 GCF_035594125.1 Scylla paramamosain | reverse complement strand
TCTCTCTCTCTCTCTCTCTCTCTCTCTCTCTCTCTCTCTCTCTCTCTCCCCGTGTGTATGTGTGTGCATGCGTGTGTGTAAGAGGACAAGAATGTTTTATAGTTACAGCGTTTTGTGTGTTTACTTTTATTTTTCATCCGGAGATACAATGCTTCATCTCTCTCTCTCTCTCTCTCTCTCTCTCTCTCTCTCTCTCTCTCTCTCTCTCTCTCTCTCTCTCTCTCTCTCTCTCTCTCTCTATCTCTCTTCCTTTAATTTCTCGTCTGAGGTTTAAGAAAGCGAAAAGAAAAAAAAAAGGAAGAAAGGAAAGAAGTTTTTTTCTCATTTTTATCTGCTTATGGAATGTTATTTTTCTCCCTCCTCTTGGTTTATTCACCATTCCTTAGCATTCCATTACTTGTGCGAGCGTTAAAAAAGAAGGAAAGAGAGGAAGGCAAGGCGTGATGTTTGGCGAGGCAGAGAAATAAGCTGCGTGTGGGTGTGGAGGTTAGAGTGGTTGTGAAGGTATGCTCTTTCTGTTTTTATTTATTCATTTTTTTTTAATTATCTTTTCTCATCCTTTCTTCCATTTTTTTTTTTTTGCTTAGTACACTCTCTCTCTCTCTCTCTCTCTCTCTCTCTCTCTCTCTCTCTCTCTCTCTCTCTCTCTCTCTCTCTCTCTCTCTCTCTCTCTCTCTCTCTCTCTCTCTCTCTCTCTCTCTCTCTCTCTCATCACACCTTCAGCTTCTTCTCGCACATGATGGAGTTTTCGTTTTCACAGTCATCGTCATCAAAATACAAATAGCGGACCTTATCCATGCGCAGGCAGTTGGAGGTTGTGGTCCCTTGCGGCTCCTGTGAGTATGTGTGGAGACCTTGTGTTAGATAAGACTCGTACAGGGATGCAGGTGACAAGTGGTATGGGAATATAACAAACATGACCGGAACAAAATTCTCAGGATCAGTAATCAGGATAGAACAGGAAATAATGGGTTCATGATTGAGAAAAGTCAAATTAAAAAGATAGATCCGAAAGAATTGGTTGTCAAGTTGAGTGGTAGATATTAGTGCTAAGTCATTAGGGAGCTTTAATGAAATGATTATACAAATTTGTGAATGGAGATGATAGGTGGATATAGAAAGGTGTGTGTCATGCAGGGATTCCCTCCTGTAGACCTGATGGCTTCTTGCAGCTTCCTTTGTTTTCTGATGTGACGGGGTAGGTGAGTGACAGGTGAAGAGGTGGATGGTCTACCCTGTCACTGCTATGGTTCTTACTTAAACTTAAAAAAAAAAAAATGTCTGCTTGAGATCTTGAGTACAATATTAAGGAAGGTGCTATTGATTCTACTTAAGCTTAGAAAATAGTCCGGTTCAGGTGTTGAGTGCAATTTTAATGGAGGTAAGTGAACGCGAAGCAATAATCGACCAGTGAAGACCTCTCTGCCCCTGTTGTTTTATTTTCGTTCATTAGAATTCCCGTTCATTACCGGTATGAAATTTGAACCATCCTGTCATTAGCTGTGTGAGGATTAATTAAGGAGTGTGTTTGGACTGAGGTTGTGCAGGTTAGTTAATTTGTTAGGTTAGGTGTGTTTTGGTTAAGGTTTTGTAATGTATTGGTTGTAAGTGTTGTTGTGTTGAGTTGTGTGTGTGTGTGTGTGTGTGTGTGTGTGTGTGTGTGTTGTGGTCAGTCATAAGTAGATTAATTAGTGATTAGATATATAAGAAACGTTAGGTATGGTATGTATGGAATGATCGAAAGGAATACATACAAACATACGACCGTGTATATATGCTTATATACATATATACATACATACATACATGCATACATACATACATACATACCTACAATTATTCATACTTGTAGTTTAGATACGCTCTAGGAATATTCACTCGTTTTCTCCTCTCCTTCCTGTTATCTTTTTCTTTTATCTTCCCGTGTTTCATCCATTTTAATCTCCTTCCCTATCTCCATTCTCCTCGTGTCTTTTCCATCTCTCCCTTCCTCCTCCTCACCTGTTCTTTATATGATATTTCTCCTGTGATAAAGTTATTCTTTTTCTCATCCCTTTCTTCCTTCCTTCATTTCTTCCTTACTTTCTTCCTTCTTTCCTTTCATTTTTCCTTCCTTTCATTCATTCATTCTTTCATTCTTTCTCTCTTTCTTTCTTCCCAGTTTTCCTTCCATCCCTCCCTACTTTCTCTCATCCTCCCTTATTCATTCTGTCATTCAGTCAGTCAGTGAGTCAATCAGTCACTCATTCACACACACACACACACACACACACACACACACACACACACACACACACACACACACACACACACACACACACACACACACACACACACACATCCTCTCACTCACTCACCCACTGACTTCTCACCCTCCTTTCTCTCTTCACCATATGACTCATTCACTCATCACCCCCACCCTTCATCTCCCTCCATCCCCCTCCCTCCCTTTTCCCATCTCTCCTTGCCTGCTTATCCATCCTATACATCCAGTACATCTAACCACTCCACCCAAATCTTGATCTTCCTTCCTTCCATTCCTCTCACTTATTCATCCTTTCTTTCCCTCCTGCCTCCCCTCCCGCATCTCTACTTCCCTGTGCCCCTTCCCCACCGTCCCCGGCCTTACAATGCTGTAGGTGGTGCTAGAAGCGTATTTGATGGCCCAGAAGGGAGAGCTCATTGGTACCAAGCCTCCCCCGATACTCCAGCGAAATTCTCCTTCTTCTTCTATATCCCTTGCGCCCAGCCAGTAGCTATGTTCGTCCAGCCCTGCACGAGAGAGGTAGAGGGAAGAGGGGAAGTAAAAATATCATTATTTTGTTTAATTTCATTTCAGTTTTATTCACTTAATATGAGAAAGATAGATAGATAGATAGATAGGTAGATATATAGATAGGTAGATAGATAGATAGATAGAGAGAGAGAGAGAGAGAGAGAGAGAGAGAGAGAGAGAGAGAGAGAGAGAGAGAGAGAGAGAGATTTATGAAGTACTTTCATTAGAGTGACTGATTTTGTGTCTGTGGAGAGGATGGAGAGGGAGATAAATTAGGTGGTTTAGGTGGTGGTGGTGGCGACGATATCATAAGTCACTTCAGTACTTCTATGCTTTAATTGACAGGAGCTGCGTTAGTTCGTTCCTGCGCACGTTAATTGAAGAAATATGAGGATAAGTCATTGGTTTTTCCTCAAAATTTTTTTTTAATCTTTAAAGCCAATGCGGTTATTATTTGTGATGTGTTAAATAGTATTCGTAAGTGGGAAGGAAGCATTTAGGATAATTTAACCCTTCTATTACTTTTCGGTGCATCTTTCCTTTAATCACAAACCACTCTATGACACTGCAATTTGTTCTTCACCCATCTCTGGACATTATACGTCTTAGATTGTGGTCATTTTGCTCCTTTCTCCTTTCCTGTACGTGTTTGTAAGTATTTTCTACACTATTTTCTTTTAATCACAAATCACTCTTGAGACAATTTATCTTCTTCAGCCACCTCCGGACATCATAATTAGTAGGAACCGGTAAATATATTGTCCTTAGTCCTCTCCTTCCTTCCTTATACGTGCTTGTGAATATTTTGTACAGTGTTTTCTTTTAATGATAAATCACTGAGACATTTTATTTTTGCTCTACAGCCAACTCAGGATATTATACGTGCTACAATCCTCCCTATCCTTCCTTGTGGGTGTTCATGAAGTTGTTGTGCTGTGTTGTTTTTATTGTTGTGAAAATAGAGAGAGAAAGAGAGAGAGAGAGAGAGAGAGAGAGAGAGAGAGAGAGAGAGAGAGAGAGAGAGAGAGAGAGAGAGAGAGAGACTGGTACGTAGAAATGGCATCTCAATATCTTGGAAACTCGCTTAATTAGTACCTTAAGCACCTTGAAACACCTGGCCAGCAGTTTGATTACCTTGAGACACATCTGACTAACACCTGAAATTTCTTGAAACTCACCTGACTTGCACCTGAAGTAACCCGGAACACACCAAAATACCTGACCAACATCTTAATTACCATGAAACACCTGATTATCACCTGGACCACCTCGGAACACGCCTGGACTATCACCTGATCTATTTTGAAACACACCTGACCAACACCTGAAGCACTTAAAAACCGCACCTGAAACCAACCATGACACACACCTGACCCACACCTGACTTACCTTAATGAAAACCACGCTTAACAAAGAAAACAAACCTTGGAACTACACCTCAACCACACACCTGAATAATTTTGAATCACGACTAACCACACTTGGGGAATCTTGAAACACACCTGAGCAGCCAGTTGATTACCTTGAAAAACATCTAACCACACACCAGAAACTACTAAAAAAAAAGAAAAAAAAAGAAAAACATACCTGACCTGCTCTCGACCTGCCTGAAAACGACACCTAAGTAGCAAAACAACCCTTAATGCCACACCTCACCTCACCTCACCTAGCCTAAGTAACAAAAACGCACCTAACCTAACTTATGTATTGAAACAAATGTACCTAACCTAACCCAAATGTGAACACGACCACCACCTACTCACCTCCACTTACCTTCATGCCTGAGGAAGTTGAGGAGAATTGAGAAGAACTCAAAGGTGTCTATCTGCACGATCTGTGACTCATGGGTGTGGCAGTAGTACCTCGCCTCCTCCCACGTCCCCGTCAGGAAGGGAGCCACCAGCAGGCAGCGGTCCCCCACAAGCCCAAAGGGTAAGGTGCAGCGAGGGTCGGCTGTTAAAGGAGGCTGGCTTGTCCGGGTATAAGGGTATGATGAAAAGGTGTACCACCATGGCGAGGAAGTGTAGTAATACTTGTTGCTGCCTTTTACTGCAGTGATGGTGAGAGGCTGTGGAAAGGGAGGAGGTTGAATACTAGTGTGTCGTGTTGTGGTGTGATTTGTTTGTGTTGTGGTGGTTGTTGGTGGTGGAGTTGTATTTGGTGAGGTTTGGTGTAGTGAGTGTGGTGTTGTGTTGTTTGGTGGCTGGTTTTGCTGGTGGTGTGA
>NC_087162.1:14470447-14475447 GCF_035594125.1 Scylla paramamosain | reverse complement strand
TTATCATCACAATTTTCTGTATTATCACGCACCAAATAACGCAAGATCCCTAATACTCTTCTATTTGTCGAGGCAGTCTGAGATTGAGTGATAGGCTAAAATGTTCACTTTCTTGACTTCATTTTGCTGACATATTGTATACAGCACCATATGAATATTTGTAAATTCTGTACCGTCACCACTTATCAACACTGTGGGTGTTGTGAGCTGCCATGATACATTATCACTACTCGCGTACAGCTGAACACGGTAACGTGTTTTTTTTTTCTTTTATTTAGGAAGGACACTGGCCAAGGGCAACAAAAATCCAATAAAAAAAATATGCCCACTGAAGTGCCAGTCCCATAAAAGGATCAAAGCATTGGTCAAAAAATTGATGAATAAGTGTCTTGAAATCTCCCTCTTGAAGGAATTCAAGTCATAGGAAGGTGGAAATACAGAAGCAGGCAGGGAGTTCCAGAGTTTACCAGAGAAAGGAATGAATGATTGAGAATACTGGTTAACTCTTGCGTTAGAGAGGTGGACAGAATAGGGGTGAGAGAAAGAAAAAGTCTTGTGCAGCGAGGCCGCGGGAGGAGGGGAGGCATGCAGTTAGCAAGATCAGAAGAGCAGTTAGCATGAAAATAGCGGTAGAAGACAGCTAGATATGCAACATTGCGGCGTTGAGAGAGGGGCTGAAGACAGTCAGTTAGAGGAGAGGAGTTGATGAGACGAAAAGCTTTTGATTCCACCCTGTCTAGAAGAGCAGTATGAGTGGAACCCCCCCAGACATGTAAAGCATACTCCATACATGGACGGATAAGGCCCTTGTACAGAGTTAGCAGCTGGGGGTGAAAAAAACTGGCGGAGACGTCTCAGAACGCCTAACTTCATAGATGCTGTTTTAGCTAGAGATGAGATGTGAAGTTTCCAGTTCAGATTATAAGTAAAGGACAGACCGAGGATGTTCAGTGTAGAAGAGGGGGACAGTTGAATGTCATTGAAGAAGACGGGTTAGTTGTCTGGAAGGTTGTGTCGAGTTGATAGATGGAGGAATTGAGTTTTTGAGGCATTGAACAATACCAAGTTTGCTCTGCCCCAATCAGAAATTTTAGAAAGATCAGAAGTCAAGCGTTCTGTGGCTTCCCTGCGTGAAATGTTTACCTCCTGAAGGATTGAACGTCTATGAAAAGACGTGGAAAAGTGCAGGATGGTATCATCAGCGTAGGAGTGGATAGGACAAGAAGTTTGGTTTAGAAGATCATTAATGAATAATAAGAAGAGAGTGGGTGACAGGACAGAACCCTGAGGAACACCACTGGTAATAGAACAGTGACCGTCTACCACAGCAGCAATAGAACGGTCAGAAAGGAAACTTGAGATGAAGTTACAGAGAGAAGGATAGAAACCGTAGGAGGATAGTTTGGAAATCAAATCTTTGTGCCGGACTCTATCAAAAGCTTTTGATATGTCCAAGGCAACAGCAAAAGTTTCACCAAAATCTCTAAAAGAGGATGACCAAGACTCAGTAAGGAAAGCCAGAAGATCACCAGTAGAGCGGCCTTGACGGAACCCATACTGGCGATCAGATAGAAGGTTGTGAAGTGATAGATGTTTAGGAATCTTCCTGTTGAGGATAGATTCAAAAACTTTAGATAGGCAGGATATTAAAACAATACGACGGTAGTTTGAGGGATTAGAACGGTCACCTTTTTTAGGAACAGGTTGAATGTAGGCAAACTTCCAGCAAGAAGGAAAGGTAGATGTTGACAGACAGAGCAGAAAGAGTTTGACTAGGCAAGGTGCAAGCACGGAGGCACAGTTTCGGGGAACAATAGGAGGGAATCCATCAGGTCCATAAGCCTTCCGAGGGTTTAGGCCAGCGAGGGCATTGAAAACATCATTGCGAAGAATTTTAATAGGTGGCATGAAGTAGTCAGAGGGTGGAGGAGAGGGAGGAACAAGCCCAGAATCGTCCAAGGTAGAGTTTTTTAGCAAAGGTTTGAGCGAAGAGTTCAGCTTTAGAAATAGATGTGATAGCAGTGGTGCCATCTGGTTGAAACAGAGGAGGGAAAGAAGAAGAAGCAAAGTTATTGGAAATATTTTTGGCTAGATGCCAGAAGTCACAAGGGGAGTTAGATCTTGAAAGGTTTTGACACTTTGTTAATGAAGGAGTTTTTGGCTAGTTGGAAATCAGACTTGGCATGGTTCCGGGCAGAAATATAAAGTGCATGAGATTCTGGTGATGGAAGGCTTAAGTACCTTCTGTGGGCCACCTCTCTATCATGTATAGCACGAGAACAAGCTGTGTTAAACCAAGGTTTAGAAGGTTTAGGACGAGAAAAGAGTGAGGAATGTACGACTTCATGCCAGACACTATCACCTCTGTTATGCGCTCAGCACACAAAGACGGGTCTCTGACACGGAAGCAGTAGTCCTTCCAAGGAAAATCAGCAAAATACCTCTTCAGGTCCCCCCAACTAGCAGAGGCAAAACGCCAGAGGCACCTTCGATTAGGGGGATCCTGAGGAGGGATTGGAGCGATAGCACAAGATACAGATATGAGATTGTGATCGGAGGAGCCCAACGGAGAAGAGAGGGTGACAGCATAAGCAGAAGGATTAGAAGTCAGGAAAAGGTCAAGAATGTTGGGCGTATCCCCAAGACGGTCAGGAATGCGAGTAGGGTGTTGCACCAATTGCTCTAGGTCGTGGAGGATAGCAAAGTTGAAGCCTAGTTCACCAGGATGGTCAGTGAAGGGAGAGGAAAGCCAAAGCTGGTGGTGAACATTGAAGTCTCCAAGAATGGAGATCTCTGCAAAAGGGAAGAGAGTCAGAATGTGCTCCACTTTGGAAGTTAAGTAGTCAAAGAATTTCTGTTCTGTTCTGTTCTGTTCTGTTCTGTCCATCTCTCTAATGCAAGAGTTAATCAGTATTCTCAATCATTCATTCTTTTCTCTGCTAAACTCTGGAACTCCCTACCTGCTTCTGTAATTCCTCCTTCGTATGACTCTTTCAAAAGAGAGATTTTAAGATTCAAGACACTTATTCTTCAATTTTGGATGATCCTTTTGACTTTTCTTGGCACCTCAGTGGGCATTTATTTATTTATTTTTTTTTTCATTCTTTTGTTGCCCTTGGCCAGTGTCCCTCTTGCTTGAAAAAAATAAATAACGAGCGGGCACTATAACTCTCTAACTCTCTCTCTCTCTCTCTCTCTCTCTCTCTCTCTCTCTCTCTCTCTCTCTCTCTCTCTCTCTCTCTCTCTCTCTCTCTCTCTCTCTCTCTCTCTCTCTCTCTCTCTCTCTCTCTTGTGAAGGTTGATATTCGATTTATGTAACAAGGTGACCCAACACTCGTCGTGGGCATTGAGTGGCGTGGCGTTGAAGGATCCCCATGGACTCGCCTATAGTGGTGTGGAGAGGCTTCCCGCTCCTCCCGCTGTTCTACTTCACCTGTGCCGCAAGCTGTGTGTCACTGAGTCCTCTAACACGCGCCGTTCCATGCTAGGGATGTTTTAGGATATCTGATACACTTGTGGAGGATGAAAGGTGGTAACGGGACTCCCCTCTTCAAACTGATTGTCCTCAGCCTCTTTCTCATCGTCGCAATGTTACATCTCTTGCTGTCTTCTACCGCTAATTTCACGCTAGCTGCTCTTCTGATGTTGCTAACTACATACCTCCCTTCCTTCAGTGGGTTGCAGTACAAGACCTATTTTTTCTCAACCCATATCGGTCAACCTCTCTAATGCAAGAGTTAACCAGCATTTTCAGTCTTTCATCCCTTTTTTTTTTCTGGTAAACTCTGGAGCTCCTTGCCTGCTTCTGTATTTTCTCCTTCCTGTGATTTGAACTCTCTCAAGAGAGAGGTTTCAAGACACCTGCCCTCCAATTTTGGATAATCCTTTGGCTTTTCTCTAGAGACTGGCACCTCACTTTCCCTTTTTTTTTTCTTTTTCTTCCTTTTTCTTGCTCCTTGCCAGTGCATTTCTTACACAAAAAGTCAAGGATGGATAAGACTCCTGAGGATGTTTGTGAATGTGTACAAATTGCTTGGTATAGTGCTGGACTCTGCCACACAAATCCTGCAGGAGGCTGAGAGGTCCCTGTACAATGCTGTTTGTGTCCTTGCCCAGACTGTGCAGCAGACAAGGCCTGTGCATGGTGGAGGTGAGTGTTGTGGCATTTTTTAAGTGTAATTACTTCAGTGTATGGTAGTTCAGGTGGTAGCGCGGCTGACTACAGCAAGATGTTCCGGGTTCGAATTTTGGTTAAGGCCAGGATTTTTCTGGGACGATGCCCGCTCTCAGATTCACCCAGCCTTAAAATGAGTACCGGGGAGCTGTGACTGGGAACGTGAAGGCGGCAGAGCAAGGAACTGCACCCTACTCCATATGACGAGGCCCAGGAAGGGTGACGCCACCTGCCCTACGCCAACGCTCACGATGGAGTATGGCACACCCTTCCCTTGCCTTACTTCACTGTCCTACCTAGGGGTGGGGGCAAGTGTCGCATGTTACTTTCTTATCTCAGTGGCGTCTTTTTATTTTCTTTTTTACTTTTTTTTCTTTTTTCTTTTTATTTATTTTTTCTTTTATTTATTTTATTTTATTATTTATTTATTTATTTATTTTATTTATTTTTTTTTTTTTGTGTGTGTGTGTGTTTACTTCATTGTCCTAGATTTGGGTGTAGGTAAGTGTTCCGGTGTTTGTGTGCTTACTTGCTTCAGTGTTCTAGCTAGTGTTCAGTTATCCAGTGTCAGTTTATCAGCGTGTCCGTGGTGATAAGGAAGGTGTATGACCTGAGTGCTTTTCATATCAACTTGGGAGTTTTCCAAAGGTCAGCGTCTCCGTGCCCCCGTGGTGCTGCAGAAAGGGTGCGACAAGAGTACGTTTCATATCACTTTTCTTCATGTTTTGTCGTATCTGTGCCTTAAGGAATAACTGAGTGGCTGCTTCTTGTGTACATTTCAACTGTTTCGCTTTGTAACAATTCCTCTCATAGCCACTCACGACTT
>NC_087162.1:14437947-14457947 GCF_035594125.1 Scylla paramamosain | reverse complement strand
TCCACGCTCCCTCACCTATCCTGTCCGCTTCCCCTACCTCCTCCTCCCTTTCCTCCTACTCCTGTCTCCATTTCCTCACCTTGTCGCCCCTTTCCGCACCCTCTCCACCCTCTTCCCTTCCCCTCCCAGCCAGCACCTTCACTCCCCTCTCTGTCTCCTACCTGTCTCTCTACCTGTCCCCATTCCCTCACCCTCTCTCCCCTCCTCTCACCCTCTCCCCACCCTTCCCTCACCCCCACCCCCACCTCCGGTCGCGTCACGTCGGCAGAGGTGCTGCCCTGGACGCCTTACACTGCCGGGTGTTGATTTGAAATTCACCAGCGCACCCATACACACGCACAGGTACAGTGTGTGTGTGTGTGTGTGTGTGTGTGTGTGTGTGTGTGTGTGTGTGTGAACATACTGTACATTCTCTCTCTCTCTCTCTCTCTCTCTCTCTCTCTCTCTCTCTCTCTCTCTCTCTCTCTCTCTCTCTCTCTCTCTCTCTCTCTCTCTCTCTCTCTCTCTCTCTCTCTCAAATTGCGTGCACGTAATTGAGGTATTTTAAAGGTAAATACCCTCACACACACACACACACACACACACACACTGGTTGGCCTCCGTACTGTCTAGATGTGGTCGCTCCTGCTGCTTCACCCCTAAGTCATAAACTGCTACTTTTAAAACTTCCTGTACTCTGATGACTTGGACAGCCTGCTGCTCTACAGTGTTGTTTCTGTAGTGTTGTTTCTGCTTGCAATGGATACCAACCCCATTAAACTATAACTAGATTCGCAAGAGAACCTTCCGGAGTGCTATGAACGTTGTAGTGAAACAGTTGGAAGCCAGGATCTCCTCAATGGAAGTAACAATTAGTGAGTTAACCAAGAATTCACTCAAGCCGAAGTTCAAGACTTGAGAAAGGAATTAGACCATCTATGAAGACTGAACTCGGACAGCCAAGCAAAAATTCATGATTGTTAAAAAAAAAAAAGACATGAAAAACCTCGAACAACGAACCATTTATCAAGAAGACTAGAGTAGGAGGAATAACCTGCGCATTCTTTGGAAGAAACTCAAAACAACGAAACACGGGAGCAGACTTCGGCCCGGGGTGAGTGAACTTGTGATCAACAACTTACAGCTGCGTCCTTTGGATCTGGAAAGAGCTCATCAAGTGGGTCTTGTTTCACTCTCTCGTCCGCGCACTGTGGTGGTACGTTTTGAAAAATTCTGTGACAGGGAGGCAGTGGTGAGGAACGCCAGAAAGCTGAAGGGAACCGGTGTTTACAATAATGAAGACCTTTGTGCTGTTTCACAAGCTATAAAACAAAACCAGTTCCCTCTCATGAAGCAAGCAAGATCGCAGTGCAAAATTTCGTTTTTCAGGTACATGAAACTCATCATCAAAGACAGACTGGGCCATGAATCAACAGGTGCTTCAAATGGTTCCATTAGTGCTTCTGGTCCTACTGCAGGGATTACGGTTGCTGCCATGAATACTTGTCCTGATGCTGCCAATAGTCGTGCTCCCACCGTTGCTCGGTCTACGCTGAATTCTATCAAATTTACAACATTTTTTTTTTTTTTTATGTAGAAAGGATACTGGCCAAGGGCAACAAAAATCTAATAAAAAAAAATGCCCACTGAAATGCCAGTCCCATAAAAGGGTCAAAGCAGTGGTCAAAAATTGGTGGATAAGTGTCTTGAAACCTCCCTCTTGAAGGAATTCAAGTCATAGGAAGGTGGAAATACAGAAGAAGGCAGGGAGTTCCAGAGTTTACCAGAGAAAGGGATGAATGATTGAGAATACTGGTTAACTCTTGCGTTAGAGAGGTGGACAGAATAGGGGTGAGAGAAAGAAGAGTCTTGTGCAGCGAGGCCGCGGAAGGAGGGGAGGCATGCAGTTAGCAAGATCAGAAGAGCAGTTAGCATGAAAATAGCGGTAGAAGACAGCTAGATATGCAACATTGCGGCGGTGAGAGAGGGGCTGAAGACAGTCAGTTAGAGGAGAGGAGTTGATGAGACGAAAAGCTTTTGATTCCACCCTCTCTAGAAGAGCAGTATGAGTGGAACCCCCCAGACATGTGAAGCATACTCCATACATGGACGGATAAGGCCCTTGTACAGAGTTAGCAGCTG
The DNA here is from genome assembly GCF_035594125.1 of Scylla paramamosain. Taxonomy (NCBI): domain Eukaryota; kingdom Metazoa; phylum Arthropoda; class Malacostraca; order Decapoda; family Portunidae; genus Scylla; species Scylla paramamosain. The sequence goes on along the minus strand of NC_087162.1, from coordinate 14,455,826 downwards.
GGGGGGTGAGAAAAACTGGCGGAGACGTCTCAGAACACCTAACTTCATAGAAGCTGTTTTAGCTAGAGATGAGATGTGAAGTTTCCAGTTCAGATTATAAGTAAAGGACAGACCGAGGATGTTCAGTGTAGAAGAGGGGGACAGTTGAGTGTCATTGAAGAAGAGGGGATAGTTGTCTGGAAGATTGTGTCGAGTTGATAGATGGAGGAATTGAGTTTTTGAGGCATTGAACAATACCAAGTTTGCTCTGCCCCAATCAGAAATTTTAGAAAGATCAGAAGTCAGGCGTTCTGTGGCTTCCCTGCGTGATATGTTTACCTCCTGAAGGGTTGGACGTCTATGAAAAGACGTGGAAAAGTGCAGGGTGGTATCATCAGCATAGGAGTGGATAGGACAAGAAGTTTGGTTTAGAAGATCATTAATGAATAATAAGAAGAGAGTGGGTGACAGGACAGAACCCTGAGGAACACCACTGTTAATAGATTTAGGAGAAGAACAGTGACCGTCTACCACAGCAGCAATAGAACGGTCAGAAAGGAAACTTGAGATGAAGTTACAGAGAGAAGGATAGAAACCGTAGGAGGGTAGTTTGGAAATCAAAGCTTTGTGCCAGACTCTATCAAAGGCTTTTGATATGTCCAAGGCAACAGCAAAAGTTTCACCAAAATCTCTAAAAGAGGATGACCAAGACTCAGTAAGGAAAGCCAGAAGATCACCAGTAGAGCGACACCTTGACGGAACCCATACTGGCGATTAGATAGAAGGTTGTGAAGTGATAGATGTTTAAGAATCTTCCTGTTAGAGGATAGATTCAAAAACTTTAGATAAGCAGGAAATTAAATGTCAATAGGACGGTAGTTTGAGGGATTGGAGCGGTCACCCTTTTTAGGAACAGGTTGAATGTAGGCAAACTTCCAGCAAGAAGGAAAGGTAGATGTTGACAGACAGAGCTGAAAGAGTTTGACTAGGCAAGGTGCAAGCACGGAGGCACAGTTTCGGAGAACAATAGGAGGGACCCCATCAGGTCCATAAGCCTTCCGAGGGTTTAGACCAGCGAGGGCATGGAAAACATCATTACGAAGAATTTTAATACATGGCATGAAGTAGTCAGAGGGTGGAGGAGAGGGAGGAACAAGCCCAGAATCGTCCAAGGTAGAGTTTTTAGCAAAGGTTTGAGCAAAGAGTTCAGCTTTAGAAATAGATGTGATAGCAGTGGTGCCATCTGGTTGAAGTAGAGGAGGGAAAGAAGAAGAAGCAAAGTTATTGGAGATATTTTTGGCTAGATGCCAGAAATCACGAGGGGAGTTAGATCTTGAAAGGTTTTGACATTTTCTGTTAATGAAGGAGTTTTTGGCTAGTTGGAGAACAGACTTGGCATGGTTCCGGGCAGAAATATAAAGTGCATGAAATTCTGGTGATGGAAGGCTTAAGTACCTTTTGTGGGCCACCTCTCTATCATGTATAGCACGAGAACAAGCTGTGTTAAACCAAGGTTTAGAAGGTTTAGGACGAGAAAAAGAGTGAGGAATGTACGACTTCATGCCAGACACTATCACCTCTGTTATGCGCTCAGCATACAAAGACGGGTCTCTGACACGGAAGCAGTAGTCATTCCAAGGAAAATCAGCAAAATACCTCCTCAGGTCCCCCCAACTAGCAGAGGAAAAACGCCAGAGGCACCTTCGCTTAGGGGGATCCTGAGGAGGGATTGGAGTGATAGGACAAGATAAAGATATGAGATTGTGATCGGAGGAGCCCAACGGAGAAGAAAGGGTGACAGCATAAGCAGAAGGATTAGAGGTCAGGAAAAGGTCAAGAATGTTGGGCGTATCTCCAAGACGGTCAGGAATACGAGTAGGGTGTTGCACCTTACTGTATTCTTGCAAAATATTAGTACCTATCTTGACATAAAAGGCTTTATTGAGACTAGACTAGATGAACAACTTGTTCTCTTTGTATCAAGTACCAGGCATGTTCACCTCTTACAGAAATAGGTATGGAGGAGGAATATCGATTTATACTAATAGTAAATATCATGCAACAATATCTTATAATTATAATTGTTCTATAGTTAATGACTCTATTGAATGTTTGTGTTGATCTTAAGATTTTGGATGAATTGTACTTATGTATTTGTATTTACAGGCTTCCAAGTGGCATGATTTCTGACAAAAAGTATAGTGTCGTATCTGTAATTGGAGATTTCGACTTAGATTTGATAACTTACGAGACTGAAAATGTTGTTTATGAACACATATCTCTAATGAATTCCTTTTCTTTCCTCTAATCACCAGACCAACTAGAGTGGCAAATACCACTGCTTCCTTGATAGATCATATTTGGACAACACAAGTTGAAAAAAAATATTAGCAATTTTATATTAGGAATTGATATACCATATCACTTCGCTATAATTTCAGTTTCATTTAAATAAATTTTCAGTAACTTTACCCATTAATAAAGAAATAAGGATTTGCTATGATGATGCTTTTGATTTTTCAGAAATGAATTCAGTAATGGTAACTGGAGACATGTTTTACAAAATAATAGTGCCAATAAATTATATAACAATTTTCATCACACATTCAAAGAGCTATATAAAAATACTTCCCCATAAAACGAATTCGAATTGATTCTAAAAACGAAATAAGCCCTCACGTAACACCTGACCTGAAGAAAAGCATTAAAGAAAGAGACAGCCTCAATGGCCATTTTTGAACAAATCTTTTAGATTTGCTCAAAAATGGCCATTGACTTACCGGAAATACAGAAACAAACTGACTTCTGCATTAAGAGTAGCAAAGGAAAATTACTCCAAAGATAAACTGAAATCAGGTCAAGATGATCCAAAATTTTAATGGAAAACGATAAATGCTATTCTCGGTAGATCTTCAAACAATAAAATACAACAAATTGAATTAAAGTAACATGGTAATAAAATGAGCAACACATTTAATGACTATTTTCTAAGATGTGGAAATGATATACCAAATGATAATTTTAATGCTAATGATAAGAAATATCTCCATAATATACCTAACATTTTGTTGTTTCTGTCTCCAACTAGTCAAACAAAAACTGAAATATACATCAAGGCAATGAAATCTTCATAATTTGGAGTTGATGATATATCACCTAGGGTTATAGAATATACATGCTCGCTATTACTAGATCTCCTGACATACATTTTTAATATATCCTTAAGAACAGGAGTCTTTCCCGAAGAATTTCATAAGGCTAAAGTCATTCCCTTGTATAAGTCAGGAGGAACACAAAATCAATGACTATCGACATATATCAATCCTACCAGCTTTCAGCAAGATTCTGGAAAAAAAAATATTGCACACCGTCTTGTGGATTACCTAGAGACTGACATTCTATTGTCTAATTGTCAGTTCGGTTTTCGGTCTAAATATTCTACAAAATTTGCTATATTGAAATTTATTTCAACCGTGTATAAGCATTTGGATGAGAAATAATAAGTTGTACGACTCTTCCTTCATCTATCAAAGGCTTTTGACTTATTAAACTATGAAATTCTTTATAAAATATTAGAAAACATAGGTATTAGAGGTAAACCATTGTAATTCTTCCAAAGCTACTTTAATAATAGAACACAAACATTTCAATATAATAAAGAATATTCGTGCAATATGTCTATCCACAGGTGTTCCGCAAGGATCTGTCTTAGGACCCATTCTATTCCTTATCTATATCAGTGACTTGGTTTTATGCTTGTTCCAAATTGAAATTTACAATATATGCGGATGACACAACTCTTTTATTATACGATAAAAATCTAGATACCTTGCATACAATTCTAACATATGAATTAAGTCCTTTGTATAATTGGATTAGGGACAATAAACTGAAACAATGTCAAGAATAGTAAATGTATACTATTTCAGAATCGATCTGTCAATAATTATTTACTGCCAGTAATGCTTGATGGTGAACTGATAGAGCGAGTCCAGTATACTAAACTCCTTGGTGTGTATATTGATGATCACTTAAATTGAAATCAACACATTAAAGAAGTGTGCCTGAAGCTGTCGAGAACATGTGGCATATTATATAAAGTGAGGAGACATCTAACATCTGATGCCTTGATGAACATTTACTGCACATTCACTTATCCCTACATACATTATTGCATTGTGTGTGGAGTTATACCTGGCCCTCTTTTCTCATTAAGTTAGTAGTGGCCCAAAAGAAAAGATTTTGATGCATATTCTTCTTTAAAAGAATTATTCTACATATGATATATTTATAAAATACAATTCATTGAATGTTTATTAGATTCTTTTTTTTTTATTGCTATTGTATAGAACTTTTAATTTAGAATCAGAAATCTTCACATTCAATGACAGCCGAAGACCAACAAGAGGGAACAACTCAAACCTACGATGTTCTCAGTTCAGCACCACACTTTATAAAAATAGCATTGTATGTCATGGTCCTACACTATGGAATGAATTACTTACACATTTGAAAAAAGAAAAAAAAAAGCAAAAACTCACCTTTATATTGTTCATAATCAATAGAAAATTTAATATCAGTTATATGAATTATTTGATATTATTGGTCGTTATATGTATATATGTGTGTTCAGAATCATTGTATTATGTTAAATTGCATGTCGTACCTAGTATTCAATCAGATATGCAAATTTACTTTATAATGTTAAAGTTTTCAATTTAAATTAATGATGATGCCAATGTTAATATTTAATACATGATTCTTTACATCAGTCTCTTAGGGAGCCTTCAGTCAACAGACTGTGCCGAATGTATAAACCGTTATCTAGTAGGCTGGAAGACATGTATATGATTGTATGGTAATAAGATTACTTTACTTTTACTTTACACACACACACACACACACACACACACACACACACACACACACACACACACACACACACACACACACACACACACACACACACACACACACACACACAAGGTTCAAACTCAGTGTCCTTCGCTCATGACTCTTGGGGCGGCGTGATGATACTCAGAAGGAGGCGCGAGGGAAGGGTGGGCCTGCTCTCCTCTCCCCTCACTGTGCAGACAGACAGACAGGCAAACTGAGGCGCCCTCCCTTTCCTCTAACGTAGGAGAGAAGCGGTGGCCTGAGAATTACTAGCGTGTTTTGATTTGTCTCTCTATCTCTATTTGAGTACCTGTCTATATCTGTCTGTCTGTCTATGTCTGTTTGGCTGTGGTTGTCTGTCTATCTTTGGGTCTCTGAGTGTGTGTGTGTGCCTGCCCCGTATTCAGAAACCCTTTGCACTTTCACCACGACTATTTTCAAAGGCCACAAAAATTATTTGCCAGATTCCTAAGAGTGTTTCTCCTGGTAATAGTGTAGAAATCTTGTTAATCTATCCCTAGAACAATAAAAACACCCTTAAAAACTCTCTCCACTTCATCTACAGACTTTTAAATTTAGTGACGGTGCGACACAGAAGTATTTCAGAATATGGTCCCTTGTCTCGTTCTGTCTCCTGATTCTGTGTTTGTATATCTCTCTGTGGAATCTTTCTTTGTTGTCTGTGTTCATTTTTTTTTATATATCTCTCTCTGTGTCTGTTCTGTTTCTGTCTCTCTGTGGATCTCTTTCTGCTTGGTTATTTGTGTTTTTTTCTCATTGCCTTTTTGTGGCTGCCTGTGTTTCTATTTTTCTCTGTCCCTCTTTAGATAGTTGGTTATATTTCTTTCTCTTTTGTGTCTCTTTGGAAAATCATTTTACTGTTCCTGTCTGTGTTTCTTTCTGTGTTCTTGTGTCTGTTTCTCTCTCTCTCTCTCTCTCTCTCTCTCTCTCTCTCTCTCTCTCTCTCTCTCTCTCTCTCTCTCTCTCTCTCTCTCTCTCTCTCTCTCTCTCTCTCTCTCTCTCTCTCTCTCTCTCTCTCTGTTTTACGTTGTCTATTTTTGTTTCGTTTTTCTCCCCCTTTGTCTCTCTCGTTTTTATTTTCTATATATCCATCCCTCACTTATTTCCTCCGCCTCTCACTTTCTTTCCTATCTGCCCTCTCTCTCTCTCTCTCTCTCTCTCTCTCTCTCTCTCTCTCTCTCTCTCTCTCTCTCTCTCTCTCTCTCTCTCTCTCTCTCTCTCTCTCTCTCTCTCTCTCTCTCTCTCGTTATTTTGAGAGAATGTTCTCCTCCTCCTCCTCTTCCTGTCATGAAAAACAGCCTCTCAGCCAAAAAACGACAAAGCAGGACATGATCGATTGCGGCGTCATTGTAAAAAAAAAAAAAAGAAAAGAAAAAACTTATGAGAGACAATAAGAAAACTTTGAACTTCACATTGCTAATTCATGTGAAACAAATCCCAAGGAATTCTTCAGCTACATTAAAGAAGAAAGTATTAACCTCTACAATTGGGCCTCTTGTCTTGAAAAATGGCACACACACTGTCAACGAGATCCAAATGGCTGAGAATCTGAACGACTACTTTGCATCCACATTCACTCAAGAAAACATTCTGAATACCCACCCCACATTCAAGCTCTAAATAACAACGCCTCTTTGACCACGTGTACTTTCCATGAAAAAGAAATTTTGGACGCGGTTGAGAACCACTGATATATATATATATATATATATATATATATATATATATATATATATATATATATATATATATATATATATATATATATATATATATATATATATATATATCAGTAACACTGACGAAGGGATCATGAGTAAACTGTCAAGATTCGCAGATGATACTAAGATTGCTAACAAGGCTGACTCACCAAACCAACGTCAGATTTTGCAAAAAGACATAGACACTCATTGAATGGTGTGAAAATGGCTTATGAACTTCAACTTTGATAAATGCCACGCATTACATGTTGGAAACAGTAATCCGCAGGATAATTATAAAATGGGCAATACTCCCATCAAAAGTGTGGATGCTGAAAAGATATGGGAGTTTTAGTGTCAGCAGATCTTGAACCAAGCAAACATTGCGCTGAGGTCCTTAAAACTCTCAATATATTGATAGGCTTCGTAGGAACACCTTTCACCTTCAGGTCAGAGAAAATCATTTTGACCTTGTACGACTCACTCGCACGTCTTCATCTTGAATACAACGTACAGTTTTGGTCATCCCACTACAAAAAGGATATCGAAAAATTAGAAAAAAATACAACGTAGAGTAACAAAAACTATCCCAATGCTTCGCAATAAACCCCACGAGGAACGCCTTAAACAACTAAATCTATTCTCCCTATCCAAACGCAGACTAAGAGGGGATGCCGCTTTACAGAATTTTTAAGGGCTTCAGAAATATTTTTCCTAACACTCAACTAGTCTAATGTTACAAGAAACAATGGCTGCAGAATAATATGGAAGTGATTTCAAACAAATGAAGCCAAACGTTTTTCCTTTAATCGTCCAAATCTAGTAACCTGGAATTGTCTTCCATCAAGCGTCATTAACTCAGGTACTGTTGATTAATTTAAAACCCGTCTTGACAAGCATCCAGAAACTAATCCTCGGTTGTCACTGTTCACGTGTGAATAACGAACACGTTCACCCCGTACTATCTGTCATCTGATGGGGGTATATTTCACTAAGGAAGAGAAACAATTATTATTTAACAAAGATTAAAGATTAATTAATTAATTAGTGATGGCTTGTTCCTCGGCGACTTACTGCTGACCACGTCACAGTAATGGTAAAAGGAATCGAGAGCAACTCACCCATCACTATAGTTATCTAGTTAAATGTACCTCAGTGAATATAATTTCTAAAGAGGAAGCGCCTCATCAGATGACACAAATGTTGGGATTGTATGTAGATTGTATGTAGCAGAAGTAGACCTCATCTCTCTTACTTTTCTCTAAAATTCCATTTTTTTTTTTTTCAAGCAACATTTTACCACTTCCTTTTTCCGGTCAGCTTTGGCCGGATAGGTGGGGAGGTGGGGAGGAGCCTTCTTCTGTGCTATCCTGTCTCTCCCACTAATAGTTAAGAGTAGAATAGTAACCCAAACAGCCTAGTAGGCATCTCAGGGTGTTTCTGTTTGGACTTCCTTTGTATTCCTCCTCCTCCTCCTCCTCCTCCTCCTCCTCCTCCTCTCGAGTTGATAACCACAAGAGAGAGAGAGAGAGAGAGAGAGAGAGAGAGAGAGAGAGAGAGAGAGAGAGAGAGAGAGAGAGATAATGAGGGCACTACAAAGAAAGAGAAGGGAAGATTGATAGATGGATATGAGCAAGAGGGTAAAGAGAAGAAAAGAGAGAAGTGAAAAGTGAATGAAGAGAAGGCAGAAGATAAATCACGTAGGACAGAGAGAGAAAGAGAGAGAGAGAGAGAGAGAGAGAGAGAGAGAGAGAGAGAGAGAGAGAGAGAGAGAGAGAGAGAGAGAGAGTGAGAGAGAGTTTTACAAGGAAGTGCAAGAGAATACAATAACAAGGGATGAGATTATTAAAAAAACTCATGGTAACCAACTCCTTTCAATACTAATCATCAATACCCGCCTTCTTCCTCCTCCTCCTCCTCCTCCTCCTCCTGGGAAAGAAAATGGAAACTCGGACGAAAGAAGCAGCAGTAACAAAGACAGAAACAATGAACTTAATGGAAAAAAGACGAAAATGAAAGAGTATCTTCGTCAGGGGAACAATTACTGTAAGAAGAGGAGGAGGAGGAGGAGGAGGAGGAGGAGGAAGAAGTGGAGGAGGAAGAGGAGAAGGAAGAGGAGGAGGAGGAGGAAAAGAAGGAATAATTGTGAAGCTACCTGTATTGTCTTAGAGAGAGAGAGAGAGAGAGAGAGAGAGAGAGAGAGAGAGAGAGAGAGAGAGAGAGAGAGAGAGAGAGAGAGCTGAGCAGTCAGCGAGTGAGTGTTTTATTGTCTCAGATGATAAAGGGTTATGTGTGTTTGTTTTAAAAGATGATTAAAAGCAGTGCGTGTGTGTGTGTGTGTGTGTGTGTGTGTGTGTGTGTGTGTGTGTGTGTGTGTGTGTGTGTGTGTGTGTGTGTGTACTTTGCAATCATCATGTGGTCGTAGAGAGAGAGAGAGAGAGAGAGAGAGAGAGAGAGAGAGAGAGAGAGAGAGAGAGAGAGAGAGAGAGAGAGAGAGAGAAGGGGAAGAAGAGGATAGGAAAATAGAAGTTGAATGGTGGAATTGTTGGCCATCGAAGATAAAGAAAAGGAAAGAAAATAAAGAAAAGTAAAATGAGAGAAAAAAAAGAGAAGAAAACAGCTTGAAATCAAATACCATTCATCATCTTATCAATACGTGTTTATCATTCATTATCCCCATTCCCATTTCATCACGGTCTCTTCTCTTCCCTCTCCTCCACAAGAGTTCCCGTCAGCCTCCCAGCAAAGAAAACGGAGATGGCACTTATCTTTTTTTTTTTTTTTAAGACCTTGATTCTTTTCTTCTTTGTTATTCTTTTTGTTGTTTTTTGTTGTTGTTGTTGTTGTTGTTGTTGTTGTTGTTGTTGTTGTTGTTGTTGTTGTTGTTGTTGTTGCTGGTGGTGGTGGTGGTGGTGGCTTTTTTTCTGTTGTTTTTTTCTTTTCTTCTTCTTCTTCTTCTTCTTCTTCTTCTTCTTCTTCTTCTTCTTCTTCTTCTTCTCCTCCTCCTCGTCCTCCTCCTCCTCCTCCTCCTCCTCCTCCTCCTCCTCCTCCTCCTCCTCCTCCTCCTCCATATCTTTTTCTTCTTTTTATTATTATTATTATTATTATTATTATTATTATTATTATTATTATTATTATTATTATGATCATCATCATCATCATCATCATCATCATTGTCATCATCATTATTGTCCTTTTTGGTCTTTTTTCTCATTTTCATTTTTTCCGTTTCTATTGTTTCTTCTTTTCTTCCTCTTCTTCTTCTTTTTCTTCTTTTTCGTATTATTATTATTATTATTAATATTATTATTATTATTATTATTGTTATTATTATTATTATTATTATTATTATTATTATTATTATTATTATTATTATTATTATTATTATTATTACTATTATTACCAACATCATCATCATCATCATCTTTATATCCTTTAATTCACACCTAAATGTTCTATCCTAATCTCTCTCTCTCTCTCTCTCTCTCTCTCTCTCTCTCTCTCTCTCTCTCTCTCTCTCTCTCTCTCTCTCTCTCTCTCTCTCTCTCTCTCTCTCTCTCTCTTATCATCCTCATCATCATCATCATCATCATCTTTTCCTTCTCCATCCTTTCTCAGGTTTCCTCTTCTGATTATTTATTTTCTTCGTTCGTCTTCCATTGTGTGTAATAACATGATATAACACTCGCTTTTATGAGAGAGAGAGAGAGAGAGAGAGAGAGAGAGAGAGAGAGAGAGAGAGAGAGAGAGAGAGAGAGAGAGAGAGAGAGGGGATGTGTTTTCTGTCTCTTTCTCTTTCATCTCTCTCTCTCTCTCTCTCTCTCTCTCTCTCTCTCTCTCTCTCTCTCTCTCTCTCTCTCTCTCTCTCTCTCTCTCTCTCTCTCTCTCCACCCCTGCGTCGCCCTGTGTTGGAAATTGGAGAGAGAGATTGAAAGGGATAGAGAATTAAACTTGGAAGAGAGAGAGAGAGAGAGAGAGAGAGAGAGAGAGAGAGAGAGAGAGAGAGAGAGAGAGAGAGAGAGAGAGAGAGAGAGAGAGAGAGAGAGAGAGAGAGAGAGAGAGAGAGAGAGAGAGAGAGAGAGAGAGAGAGATGCTCTGTCTCTCTCTCTCTCTCTCTCTCTCTCTCTCTCTCTCTCTCTCTCTCTCTCTCTCTCTCTCTCTCATAAAGGCAGACAAGAAAGCATGATATCACGTTATTACACACAATAGAAGACGAAGGAAGAGAATTGAATCATCAGAAAAGGAAACTTAACAAAAAGAGAGGAAAAGGAAAATTGAGAGTGTTGCCATGCCAGCCCCTGACGTTGCAGGAGTTGACGGCCGCGTCACCTCTTCACCTTCCAGCCGGACGGGACGCTGCTTTCGTCACAGTGCTGGCTAGGATACAGTTACACGCCTCAGTCTGGACCGGTGAGGTGCTCAGATCACTATACCGTCCTAACTCGTGCAGGTGTAGGTGTGGGCGAGGTGAGGCTGCCACTGGCATTGTCTGGCTGCCGGCACACCTGCACCAGACAGGTCACTTACAAATGCGCTACGCAATGAAAGGCTGGTCTCCGCCCTACTCTGGGTGTACCTTGGGTAGAAAGCAAGACTGGTGGGCTCTCAGGAAAGAGAGGCGAGGCTTCAGCCACCAGGAAGCTTCCATTCACTCCAGGCAGGCCGGCTCGACAGCGCCCAGCGGCAGGGGTAAAGTGGAGCTACTGTTTGACCTCTTCTCTGATGAGATATCAGTTGCTGCCCTCAGTAGGATTCACCACAGCTGGCTGAGTGTGACCACAACAGTGCAGCAGACACAGGGACACGAGTGATGGACATCAGAGATGCCAGCGGACCAGATAATATCAGGCTACAAACTCTGCAGCCCAGCGCAGAGGTGCTTGCTTCCTGTCTCCTTGATAACGCTTGCCGCTCCATTTGGAAGGAGGCTCGCCTGGTGCCGGTGCATAAAAAGAAGTTCACATTGATTCTGTGAATTACAGGCGCATTTCCTTCCTGTCTGTGGTGGACAAAACTCATCAGCCGCGACCTTGATGACGACGCTCTCCTTTTGATCAGCAGATTCGGTTTAGGTCTTGCCAGGCCACATCAGACTTTAAGCTGCTTCCCAAAGCCAGGCAGGACGCCCTGGACAACAGCCCGGACAGAGGCCAACACTTTTGATATCGTGGATGTTTTTTGACGAGATGTAGCACCGCAGGCTTACTGGAGAAACTCCAAGGACCTCTCCTGATGCTGGTGAAAAACTTCCTTATAGGACAGATCCTTCATGCCGTCGTCAACGAGCTGCTATCCAGGGGTCTCCCTCTGGGGACTCACCTTCAGGGATGTATGCTGGAACTGATCCTCTGGAGTCTGTACATCCATGATCTGCTCAGGATCTTGCCAACAGCCTCGGTTTATGCTGATGACTGCGCGCTCTCCTGCTGCTACTCTCCCCAGGACAGCCAGCGAGCAGCTCCTGCCGTCAACCAGGAGCCATGCCTGGGGATCGCTGGCAGGAAAGCCTTGCCCCTGAGAAGACCCAGCGTGGTCTTATGTGAGGGTTTTAGACACAGGCATTGTGGAACTTTAACTTACAACTTTCTGTGTATGAATAGTGTTACAGTGTACCTTTGTACAGCCATATCTAGCTTGAAATGTACCATATCATATGTATGTACTTTACAACATATGCTGTAAAACTTATGTTGAGAGAGAGAGAGAGAGAGAGAGAGAGAGAGAGAGAGAGAGAGAGAGAGAGAGAGAGAGAGAGAGAGAGAGAGAGTTGTCAGACAGCCACACTCGAGACACTGAAGTAGGAGGGAGGAGGAGTCAAGAATAGATGAAAGAGGAGAAGGGGAAGTGAATGAAGAGGGGAGGGGCGAGAGGATGGAGAGGAGAGGAAGATAACACCATTAAAGTAAAAGAGGATAAAAGAGGAGCTGTAATAATAGAAAAATAGCTTTGCGAATTAGAGTGAATTGCAGGGAGGAAGGAAGGAAAGAAGGAGAAAGAGGAGGAAAGGAAGGAAGGAAGGAAGGAAGGAAGGAAACGATAATATGAAGATGAGTAGAAAGAGAGAGAGAGAGAGAGAGAGAGAGAGAGAGAGAGAGAGAGAGAGAGAGAGAGAGAGAGAGAGAGAGAAACTCCAACTAATTGCATATTGTTTCAAAGAAACTGTAAATGTATTCAAGAAAATAAAAAAAAGAAATTAATATAAATAAAAATTAATAATATTTTCAACTTAATTGCTTTCCATGTCATTTTTGTATATATAGATTTTTTTTATGTTAATTGCATTCTCTCTCTCTCTCTCTCTCTCTCTCTCTCTCTCTCTCTCTCTCTCTCTCTCTCTCTCTCTCTCTCTCTCTCTCTCTCTCTCTCTCTCTCTCTCTTTCTCTCATTTCTTATCTTCCCTGTTTTTTTTTCTCTCTCTCTCTTCCTATCTCACTTGCCTCATTTTCCGTCTTCCTCCCGTTCTCTCCTCTCCTTTCCTCCAGTTCCAGTCATTAACTTCTCTTTGTTGTTCCTTCCTCCCTCCTTCACTCCTCTTCTTTTTCTTTTTTCTTTGTTTTCCTTTGACTTTCTTATTATTATTTCTTCTTCCTTCCTTCATTCTTTTAGTTTTATTTGGTTCTGCGTTATTCTTTCTTTCTTTTCTTTCTTCTCTTTCTTTTCCTCCTTTTCTCTCCTTTCCTCCTTTTTATCAAGTAATTTTGTCTCATTCTGTTTTTTTTTACGTTTATTTATTTTTTCTTGTCTTCTTATTCTACTTTCTTTTCTGGTTCCTCCTTTCTTTGTGGCTAAATGTGTTTCTCTCCCACCCTCCTCCTCCTCCTCCTCCTCCTCCACCTCTTCCTCCTCCTCCTCCTCCTCCTCCTCCTCCTCCTCCTCCTCCTCCTCCTCCTCCTCTTCCTCCTCTTCCTCCTTTTCGTTTTTCTCATCATTCCCAGTTTTATATCTCTTATTATCTTTTACTCTCTCTCTCTCTCTCTCTCTCTCTCTCTCTCTCTCTCTCTCTCTCTCTCTCTCTCTCTCTCTCTCTCTCTCTCTCTCTCTCTCTCTCTCTCTCTCTCTCTCCCCCTCTTTCTCTCTCTCTCTCTCTCTCTCTCTCTCTCTCTCTCTCTCTCTCTCTCTCTCTCTCTCTCTCTCTCTCTCTCTTTTACATTTCCTTTTATTTATCTTTCCTGTTTCCGTCATTTTCTCCTTTATCCTTTATTTCTCTCTTCTCTGCTCTCTTCGTTTCCCTCTCTCCCTTTTGTTCCATTTCTCCAATCTTTTTACCCATTCTCCCTCTCTTTTTCCCTTTTTCTATCTTTTTCTCCGTTTCTCCCTCCTTATTTTCTTTTTTTTTTCCTTTTTCTCCCTCTCTTTCCCATGCTCTTCCCTCCTTTACATCTTTGCCTCCTGATTATCTTCTTTCCCGTCTCTTGTGTTTTTCCTCCATCCCTTTTCTTTTCATTTTCTTCTTTTTTTCCATTTTCTCTTTCTCATTTTCTTCTCTTACTCCGCTCTTTATTTCTTTCCTCCCCTTTGTCTTTCTCATTTTCTTCCCTCTCCTTGCTTCCTTCATTTTTTTCTTTCCTCTCTTTTCTCTTTCTCATTTCCTTCCCTTACTGCGGTTTCCTCTTCTCCTCCCTCCTTCTACCTTCCCTTCTCCCTTTCCTTCCTCTTCCTCTCTCCCTCTCCCTTCCTTCTCTGATCAACGTATTCGCAGAATTTCCTCAGAATGGAAACAAGAGATTGGAATTTCCCTTCCAAATTCCTCTCCTTCTTTTTATTGATAATCCTTCTCTTCCCTTCTCTTCTCTCCTCTTCCTTTTCTGTTCCTTCCTCCCTGTTTGGGCTTCACATTCCTCTTGCCTCGTAGTTTCTTCTTCTAAGCCCTTTACTTTTTTTTTTTGTCTACCTTTCTCTCCTTGTCTCCTCTTCCTCTTCTTATCTGTTATTAATTTTCTTGTGTGTTCACTTTCTCTCGCTTCGGTTGTGTTTTATCGCCTCTTCTTCTTGTTCCTCTTCCTCGTCCTCCTCCTCTTTTCTTTCTCTCTCTCTCTTTCTCCAGCTGATATATTCTCGAGTATATCTGTTGTGTCTCTTTTATTTCTTCTTCTTCGTTAGGAGATTTGTTTTTGTTGCTGTTGTCGTTGTTGTTGTTGTTGTTGTTGTTGTTGTTGTTGTTGTTGTTGTTTTTGTTGTTGTTTTCATCATCGTCCTTGTCGTCGCCGTCGTTGTTGTTGCTCTTCTTCTTCTTCTTCTTCTTTATTGTTCAAAGTAATATTAAAGAGAGAGAGAGAGAGAGAGAGAGAGAGAGAGAGAGAGAGAGAGAGAGAGAGAGAGAGAGAGAGAGAGAGAGAGACAGACAGACAGACAGACAGACAGACAGACACACACATGTACCCAGCATCTGTCCCAAGAAGGAAGTGAAATCTCTCTCTCTCTCTCTCTCTCTCTCTCTCTCTCTCTCTCTCTCTCTCTCTCGAACTATAAAGTGACGCACTTCTGGTTCCAGGGTTCGGAGCTTCACTCTCGCGGTTCACGGAGTTCGGACGTGTCTCTCAAAGCAACGGACTCGAACTTAGCACACACACACACACACACACACACACACACACTTTCTTTATTATTATTCCTTCGGGTGTTTTCTTTCTTTCCTTTTTTTTTTTTTTGCACTCTACTCTTCCTTCTTTTTTTTCCTTTTTTTGGGGGGTTCTGTAACTTCACTATTATTTCTTGAGTTCCTTTTTTCTTATTTTGTTTTGCATTGTTCTGCTCTTCTTTCTTTCTTTTATGTTTACTGTCTTTGATTCCTACCTTCTTCCTTTCCTTCTTTCATCATGTGATTTTGTCTCTTCCTTTTTTTTCGCGCGAATACACACACACACACACACACACACACACACACACACACACACACACACACACACACACACACACACACGAAACCACGTCCACTTCAGTACTGCCAGGAAAAAAAATATATATATAAATTGAGAGAGTGAGAGAGTGAGTGGGAGTGGAGATAAGGGAGTTTTGAATAGCAGTACGTGTGATTTAAAAACGGATGTTCGAAAATTGAGTCACCAAAGCCTCGAGTCAGAATTGTGAAGCACCGATTTGGAACTTGCAGCGAATCCCATTTTGGTTTTGTTTAAGTGAGAGAGAGAGAGAATGAGAGAGAGAGAGAGAGAGAGAGAGAGAGAGAGAGAGAGAGAGAGAGAGCGCAATGTAATAGACCAAATTGAAGGTTCAAGAAGGAAGGAGAAAAGTGTGAGAGTTGAGGAGGAGGAGGAAGAAGAAAAGGAGGAAGAGGAGGAGGAGGAGGAGGAGGAGGAGGAGGTGAAGGAGGTTGACGACGGGAACAGAAAAAGAGGAGGAGGAGGAGGAGGAAGAAGAGTTGCATTAGGACGAGAAAAAGGAGGAGGACGAGGACGAGAAGGCAAAGTTGGACGAGTACTAGAAAGGGGAGGAGGACGAATAGGGAGATAGAGAGGAGGAAGAGGAAGAGGAGGAGGAGGAAAAGGAAAAGTAGATCAAAACAGAGAGAAAGGAAGAAGAAGAGGAGGAGGAGAATCCGTATTAGCAACTCGAAAAAGAGAAAGAGGAAAGGGAGAAAAGACTTGAAGTAACAAGTAGAGAAAAAATAGAAGAGGAGGAGGAGGAGGAGGAGGAGGAGGAAGAAAAAAACAAAGAAGTAGTAGAAGAAAGAGCGAAAGAGGTACACGAGAGAAGAAAAGGAGGAAGATGATGACAAAAAGAAAAAAAGGAGAGGAGGAAAGAGGAAACACAAGAACAAACACTCCTCCTCCTCCTCCTCCTCCTCCTCCTCCTCCTCCTCCTCCTCCTCCTCCTCCTCCTCCTCCTCCTTCTGATATTGACAAGGGCTGGATATTAACTACAGTTCCCCACGCCCTCCGAGGTATTGCAAAATCCAAAACTCCTAAAGCTGCGAAGAAAAGCCAAATATTGTAGTGGAAAATGAGCTCTCTCTCTCTCTCTCTCTCTCTCTCTCTCTCTCTCTCTCTCTCTCTCTCTCTCTCTCTCTCTCTCTCTCTCTCTCTCTCTCTCTCTCTCTCTCTCTCAAGGTCATGTTATCTCCACGTGTTGGAAGTTAGAATTCTGGGAGAGATTTCCTCCTCCTCCTCCTCCTCCTCCTCCTCCTCCTCCTCCTCCTCCTCCTCCTCCTCCTCCTGTTACCAAGTTCCTCCTCTTCTACCACCATGATCATATTCTCCATCAACTCCTGCTTCTCTACCTCCTCCTCCTCCTCCTCCTCCTCCTCCTCCTCCTCCTCCTCCTCCTCCTCCTACAACTTCTGCTTCTCCCGTTTCATTACCCCTTTACCCTCCTCCTCCTCCTCCTCCTCCTCCTCCTCCTCCTCCTCCTCCTCCTCCTCCTCCTCCTTTTCGTCCTCCTCTGCAGTAATAACCTGTGTGTGTGCTCGTGGCGGGGAGCGGCGCCCCTAATCTGCCCCCGCGGCGCTGTGGTCACCTTCGCGTTACCTGGGGCGGGAAGTGAGTGTGCAGGCGGCGGGCGGGAAGTGCTTGGGCGACGGTGGTGGTTGTGGAGACAATTAACCTGAGAGAGAGAGAGAGAGAGAGAGAGAGAGAGAGAGAGAGAGAGAGAGAGAGAGAGAGAGAGAGAGGGAAGAGGGGAGTTTGGGGTGATGGGTTGCGTCCTTTGCTTTACAAAAATAATAATAAAAAGGAATAAGTTAATGAAAAAAAAAATGTGAAGTCAGAGATAGGAAGGAAAGAGAAAAGAGAAAGAGAAAAATGAATGTGAGAAGAAAGGAAAGAAAAGTTGCTGATCGTAATGTTATAAAGTTAGTTATAGTGTTCTTTTTTCTCTCGTGTGTGTGTGTGTGTGTGTGTGTGTGTGTGTGTGTGTGTGTGTGTGTGTGTGTGTGTGTCTGCGCGCGCGAGTGAAGGTAAAATATTGGGGTGATTGAAATGCAGGTCAGTTTTCAGGAGGGACACCACCTTCTTCTTCTTCTTCTTCTTCTTCTTCTTCTTCTTCTTCTTTATCATCATCTTCTTCTTCTTCTTTATCATCATCATCTTCTTCTTCTTCTTCTTCTTCTTCTTCTTCTTCTTCTTCTTCTTCTTCTTCTTCTTCTTCTTCTTCTTCTTCTTCTTCTTCTTCTTCTTCTTCTTCTTCTTCTTCTTCTTCTTCTTTATTTTATCTTCTTCTTTATCTTCTTCTTCATCTTCTTCTTCTTCTTCTTCTTCTTCTTCTTCTTCTTCTTCTTCTTCTTCTTCTTCTTCTTCTTCTTCTTCTTCTTCTTCTTCATTATCTTCTTCT
>NC_087162.1:14405447-14425447 GCF_035594125.1 Scylla paramamosain | reverse complement strand
CCTCCTCCTCCTCCTCCTCCTCCTCCTCCTCCTCCCAGCAGTGTACAGGGAGGAGTAAGAGGAGGAGGAAGAGGAAGAACAAGAGAAAGAAGGAAAGGTTTGTCCTTCCCTCTTCTTAGCGTGTTTTTCCTTATGTCATCCCTCGTTTATCTCCATTATGCATCTGCCTTCCTTTATTCACCTCTCTTTTCCTCCTCATTACCTTTTCTCCTTTCTCCATATATATCTTTATTTCCTATATTTCCTTATGTTTTTTTTTTTACATTCTCTTTATTTCCTTCTTAGTTTTCTCTTTTCTCTATCTATTCTTTCTACAATTTTTTTTTTTTTTATCTTCTCTCTTTCTTCCTCTCTTCCCTTCTCCTGTCTTTCTTATTCACTCTTTCTATCTCTTCGTTTATCACCTACACCACTTCCTTCTCCATGTATTCTTACAATCTTTTTCTTTTCTCTTCACTCTTCTTCTCTTCTCTTCTCTTCTCTTCTCTTCTCTTCTCTTCCTCTTTTCTTATCTTGTCTTCACCTCTCTTCTACATAATGACCTCCTTCCTTTGCTCATTCTGCCAATCTTTTCATTTTCTCTTCTCCTCTCCTCTATCCCCTATTTCTTTTCCCTTTCCTCTCTCTCTCTCTCTCTCTCTCTCTCTCTCTCTCTCTCTCTCTCTCTCTCTCTCTCTCTCTCTCTCTCTCTCCTCTCTCTCTCTCTCTCTCTCTCTCGCTGTTATTTTGTACTTTTGTTCTATTTTTACTCGTTCTTGCTTACTTTTCCTTGCCTTAATTTGTGAGGGAGGGGAGAGGAGAGAGAGAGAGAGAGAGAGAGAGAGAGAGAGAGAGAGAGAGAGAGAGAGAGAGAGAGAGAGAGAGAGAGAGAGAGAGAGAGAGAGCTTAAATGAGTAAAATAAAGCAAATAAATATGATTCCCCATTTTATTTTTATTTTTTTTACTTTTTACGTCGAATCTACAAATGAATATATATATATATATATATATATATATATATATATATATATATATATATATATATATATATATATATATATATATATATATATATATATATATATATATATATATATATATATATATATATATATATATATATATATATATATATATATATATATATATATATATATATATATATATATATATATATATATATATATATATATTTTTTTTTTTTTTTTTTTTTTTTTTTTTTAAGGCCTGTATTTAAAATTATTGTATGTCAGATGTGTATTGGTCATTCTTTTTATTTTTATTTATTTTTCTTTTCATATTTTTTTATTTCCATTTCTTATATTTTGAATCTGTATATTTTGATTTTTACCATTTCCAACCTTTTAATTTTAATTGATTAATTAATTAATTAATTTTATTTATTTATTCATTTATTTTTATATCCGTATATGTTTGGAATATTTGGAACTTTGGTTTCTCTGTATATGTTCAATTTGTCTCCCTTTTTTTTCTTTTTTTTATCCTTTCTTCTTCCCTTCCTTCTCTTCTCTTTGTCTATCTCTTCATTTCTTCTTACCTCATTTCACTTTTTTTCTTTCCCCACTTCCTGGTTATCTTGTTTCCTCTTCATGCGTCTTTTTTTCCTTTATTTTCAGTTCATTATATTTTCTTTTTATATCTTTTCTTCACTTTTCTATTAATCTTCTCTTTCCTGTTTCACTTTCCTCTTTTGCCTTTCCATTTCTTGCATTTTATCTTCCTCTTTCTTCTTTTTTTCGTTGCCTAATACTTGTTTTCCTCTTCACTGTTCTTTCCTCTACTTTTCCTGTTTTTCTTGCATCTTTTCTCTTTTTCCAATACCCCTTTTTCCTTTTTTATGTTCCTCTTTCATCTACCTTTCCTGTTATCCCCTCTTTCCATCTTTCCCCTCTTCCCAATTCCTTGTTTCTTTTTTTATTTCTTTCTTCATTCTCACTTTTTCTTTAACCTGTTTTTCTTCTTTCCTATCCATTCTTTTTCCATCTTCCATCTCTTGCTTTTCATCCTCCTTTTCCCTCTCCTTTTTTCCCCCTCCCTCCTCCTCTCTTCCCAGTCACTCTTCCCTTTCCTTGGGGAGTGTGTGGCTGTTAGGCGCAGGAAGGGGAATGGGGGAGGGAAGGGGGTCTTGGAAAGGGATTTTAGATGGAGGGATGGCCTTAGGGATTAAAGGAGGGGAGGGATTGGAAGTGGAGGGAGGGGAGAAGGTGTGAGGGTGTGGGGGTTTGTGGGTAAGGAAGGGGAAGGTGGGGATGAAAAGGAAGGAGCAGAGGTAAAGGTTGTAGTAGTAGTAGTAGTAGTAGTAGTAGTAGTAGTAGTAGTAGTAGTAGTAGTAGTAGTAGTGTTGGTCTTCGTCGTCGTTGTTATGATATAAGTAGTAGTATTTTATTTTAAGAGGAGGAGAAGGAAAAGAAGGAGGAGGTGAAGGATAAGGAGGACGAGGAGAAGGAGATGTAAGGTGCAATATTTCTGAATCCTTTCTTTCTCTTTTTTCTCCTCTTCTCCTTCTCCTCCACCTCCTGGGAGTTTTAGTGTCAACAGATCTTAATCCAAACAAACATTGCGCCGGTCATTAAAATTGCAAATAAATCAGTACGCTTCATAGGAAGATCTTTCGCTTTCCTGACCTTGTATAACTCACTTGTACGTCCTCATCTTGAATATAATGTACAGTTTTGGTCACCTTATTACAAAAAGGATATCGAGAAATTAGAAAAGGAATACACCGTAGAGTAACAAAACTTATCCCAAGGCTTCGCAATAAACCTTACGAGGAACGCCTTAATGAACTAAATCTATTCTCCCTATCAAAACGCTGATCAAGAGGGGACCTAATATTGCTTTACAAAATTGTCAAGGGTTTCACAAATATGAGTCCTGAACTCTACCTCTACCAGCATTCAACCAAACAAATGGTACAAGAAACAAAGGCTTCAAATCAAAAGGTAAACGATTTCAATCAAATGACGCCAAACATTTTTATTTTAGTGGTATAATAAATATCTGGAATTGTCTTGCATCAAGCGTCGTTAACTCAAATACTGTGGATTCATTTACAAGCCGTCTTGACAAGTGTCTAGAAGCCAATCCCCGGTTGTCACTGTTCATTTGTGAATAACGAACACGTTCACTGCATACCATCTGTCATCTGATGGGGGAATATTTCATTAAGGAAGAAAACAACTACTTTACAACAAAGAAAATTGATCGCATTAAAAGAGACCTTAATGATGGCTTGTTCCTTAGTGATGGCTTGTTGCTGCTGACCCCGTCACAGTAATGGTGAAGGAATGGAGTCCTTGCAGAGCAACACACCCATCACTACAGTCATCTAGTAAAAATGTATCCCACTCAATAAAATTTAAGATAAAGGAAGCACCTTATCAGATGACACAAATATTAGGACTGTATGTAGATAATTATATGTGGTAGAAGTAGACATCATCTCTTTCTTATGTTCCTTTCGAATTCCATGTTGTTGTTTTTTCTGTACAACATGGTACCAGTTCCTTTTCCCGGTCAGCTTTGGCGGGAGTGATGGGAGTTGGGGAGGAGCCTTCTCCTGCGATATCCTGTCTCTCTCACTAATAGAGTAGAATAGTTACCCAAACAGTCTAGTAAGGACCTCAGGGTTTGTTGCTGTTTGGAGTTTTTTTTTTTTTCTTATTATCATTATTCCTTTCACCCATACGGCTCCTGGTGAGACTTGTGGCACTCCAGGAGCGTCGGGTAATTTCATTGCAGGCCGCCCCTCGCCTACACTGCCTGGCGCACACACCAGACTATACAGGGACCATTGTGTAACCTTTGGGCACACTCCAGCCGCCACTGGATGTGATTGTGGCGGAGACTTTACTAAGTGTGGTGATGCTGTTGCTGCTGCTTCTACTACTGCTACTCTTTTTTTTTTTTTTTATTTTTTTTTTTTTTAAACATAGGTACATTATCACCCGAAGGCGCACAGCCGTGTGCAACCTATTTTAGGGATGGGACACAACACATAAATATAAATATAAAGATATATACATATATATACATTCTTTATGGACTTATGTTAATATTGTTAGCAGGGGGGTTGGGAACGAGCCCCTCCAGTGCTGTGCTGCTGCTGATGCTACTACTTACAACTACTACTACAACTATGGTGTTCATGCTATTACTGCTGAGACTTCTGCTGCTGTTGTTGTTGTTGTTGTTATTGTTGTCGTTGTTGTTGTTATTGTTGTTGTTATTATTGTTGTTCAAGTTGTTATTGTTGTTGTTGTTGATGTTCTTGTTGTTGTTGTTTGTTGTTATCATTATCACAATTTTTCCTATAATTATTATCAACACTTCTTTCTTCTTCTTCTTCTTCTTCTTCTTCTTCTTCTTCTTCTTCTTCTTCTTCTTCTTCTTCTTCTTTGTCTTCTTCTTCTTCTTCTTCTTCTTCTTCTTCTTCTTCTTCTTCTTCTTCTTCTTCTTCTTCTTCTTCTTCTTCTTCTTCTTCTTCTTCTTCTTCTTCTGTTACCACCACCACCACCGCCACCACCACTTCCTCCTCCTCCTCCTCCTCCTCCTCCTCCTCCTCCTCCTCCTCCTCCTCCTCCTCCTCCTCCGCCGTCGCCGCCGCCAACGACCACACCACGTTGAATACACCGCTTCTCGTCCGATCAACGTTGGGTCCGGTTAGTACTTGGATGGGTGACCAACACCAAATGTTGTTAGCATTCCAACATTTATGCAAATAAATATTTTACCATTGATCATTCTAACCTAACAAGAAATAATGGATTCAAGATTATACCTAAGCGTTTTAAATCCCACGAGGCCAAACATTTTTTCTTTAATCGTACAGTAAATATATGAAATAAACTTCCTGCAGAAATCGTAAACAGCAATTCTATTGAATCATTCAAAAATAAAATAGAAAAAAATATTTAAAAGCAAATCCCCTCTCTTCTTGCCCGAATAATTACTAAATTCACTAATAAACTCTTATTTTACAGACACCAGTTTTATTATAAATTGTATTAATTCTCAGATAGGCGTATAGAGTTCACCGTAGGGTGAATAATAGAACTTCCTTTCAACCTTTCTTATGAAAATTCCATGTCAGTTTTTCCATACTGCATGGTACTTTTCCCAACTATTCCCATGCCAACGCAAGCTGGAGGGAGTGGTGGGTGGGGAGGAGCCTTCTGCTATGCTGTCCTGTCTCTCTTTCCAGTAGCTAGTTAGAAGTAGTTATCAAACAGTCTTGCAAGGACCAAAAGGTTTGTTGCTGTTTGGCTTTCCTTTGTATTCCTTTGTATTCCTCCTCCTCCTCCTCCTCCTCCTCCTCCTCCTTTCCGGCATTGCCGGAAACACCCTGAAATGGCTGAGAGACTGGCTATCTGACAGAAAACAGCGTGTTGTGATAAATGGAAAAGAGTCAGAGTGGCAAAAGGTAAATAGCGGCGTTCCTCAAGGCTCTGTATTAGGACCAGTACTCTTCATAATATATATTAATGATAGTGATGAAGGGATAAATTGCAAAATAAGTAAATTTGTAGACGACACCAAAATAACAAGTAGAGTAACGTCTGTGTCACAATGGCAAGAACTGCAGTGTGACCTCAATAAACTAACAAGCTGGGCAGAAAAATGGCAGATGAGATTCAATATAGAAAAGTGTAAAATTCTACATATCGGAAGCAACAATGTTCAGGCGAGATATGTAATGAATAACATGCCACTGTCAAGCACCGATAAAGAAAAAGATCTTGGTGTCGTTGTGTCAAACAACCTAAAACCGAGTCAACACTGCACAGAAACAGTAAAGACGGCAAATAAATTAGTAGGGATTCATTGGAAGAAGCTTTGAATTTAAATGAGAAAAGGTTATACTTGCCTTATATAACTCACTGGTGCGCCCTCATCTAGAATACTGTGTACAGTTCTGGTCACCATACTACATAAAAGACATTGAAAAACTAGAAAAGATACAGCGCAGTCATAAAGATGATTCCAAGCTTGTGCAATAAGCTGTATGAGGAACGACTGGAAGAACTAAACCTATTTAGTTTAACAAAGCGCAGGATAAGAGGAGACCTAAATGAAGTGTTCAAAATTTTCAAAGGATATAGTAACATTGATGCACATAAATATTTTACCATTGATCATTCTAACCTAACAAGAAATAATGGATTCAAGATTATACCCAAACGTTTTAAATCCCACGAGGCCAAACATTTTTTTTCTTTAATCGTATAGTAAATATATGGAATAAACTTCATGCCGAAATTGTGAACAGCAATACTATTGAATCATTCAAAAATAAAAGACAGATATTTAAAAGCAAATCCTCAACAAGCTTTCTTCTTGTCCGAATAATTACTAAATTCACTAATAAACTCTTATTTTACAGACACCAGTTTTAATATAAATTGTATTAACTTTCAGATAGGTGTGTAGGGTGAATAGTAGAACTTCCTTTCATCCTTTCCTATGAAAATTCCATGTCAGTTTGTCCATACTGCATGGTACTTTTCCCAACTATTTTCATGCCAGCGCAAGCTGGAGGGACTGGTGGGTGGGGAGGAGCCTTCTGCTATGCTATCCTGTCTCTCTTCTCTGTAGCTAGTTAGAAGTAGTTACCAAACAGCCTTGCAAGGACCAAAAGGCTGTTGCTGTTTGGCTTTCCTTTGTATTCCTTTGTATTTCTCCTCCTCCTACCACCACCACCACCATCTCCACTTCAATACCTTGACCAAAATAACCGCGCTAACAAGATCCAAACACGGCCTTTACAAGCAGCACGGTCATGACAGCTAAACAAGCGACGCAGTTAGGGCTGTTTGGTGCGCTATGCGATTGTGTGGCGCGGGTGAGGAGAGAGAGAGAGAGAGAGAGAGAGAGAGAGAGAGAGAGAGAGAGAGAGAGAGAGAGAGAGAGAGAGAGAGAGTAAACTACCGTGTCATAAGTGCTGCTATTATTATTATTACTTTTATTATTATTATTGTTATTGTTATTTTTGTACCTATTGTTATTTTTTTTCTATTTTGTTCTATTACTATTCCTTTTCAGTACATTATATTGAAGAAAAGAAAAAATATATATACATATAGTTTGTGTGATATGTTGTTATGAAATAAAACTGTGCGTGCGTGAGTGTGCGTGCGTGCGTGCGTGTGTGGGTGCGTGCGTAGGTATGTGCTCCCGACTACTCGTATATGAAAATAGCTTTTGACGTTACTTTGTGGAAGACTGGCAATGATACAATGAGGGAGAAGAAATAGAAGATGAAGAGGAAGAAAAGGACGAGGACAACGACGAGGAGGAGGAGGAGGAGGAGGAGGAGGAGGAGGACAAAACTTTGAACTTTCTATTAGTCAGGATCACGCGGTCTAATAATCCGCAATCTTCAGGCAGTCTCCCGCTAAGCCGCAGCCTTTCCCGCGTAAATTATGTCCCCGCGTGGAATTTACGTGCAAGTTTCGACTCCTTCATCACGGTGAGGCCCGCGATAAGAAGGGACAGCGCGGGAACTGCCCCAATGCGGTGACGGGGACCCGGGAGGTGGCATGCAGGGCGGCGTAGCGAGGGCGTGGCTGGGCACCTGGAGGAAGGGTGGGTGTTGGAAGAGGAGAAGGAGCATGGGGAAGGGAGAGGGGGGGTTAGAGGAGGAGACGCTAGAGGAAGAGGGTGATAGTTGGAGGAGCAGGAGAAGAAAGGGAATGGGGAAGGTGAGTGGAAAGAGTAGGAGGAGAAGGTGGTTAGAAAAGGAGAAGTAGCAGAAGGAGGTGAGTAGAGAAGTAGGAGTAGTGGGGGTAGCGGAGGAGGAGTGGGAGAAAGGGATAGAGGAGCAGGTAATAGAAAAGACAAGTAGAGGAGGAAGAAGAAGAAGAGGAGGAGGAGGAGGAGGAGAAGGGTGTTAGAGAAGGACGAGGAGGGGTAGCAGGAGGTGGATAGAGAAGGAGTAGATGGGGGTAGCTGAGGAGGAGGAGTAGGAGAATAGAGTAGAGAAGGAAGTAATGGAGAAGGGTAGAGGAGGAGCAGGAGGAGCAGACTGGTAGAGGAAGAGAAGGAGCCTAAGTGTTTGTAAAGATAGACAGATAACTTCCAGGAAGGCGTTTTTACCTGAGGTTTTGGGGAGAGTAAAGAGTCTTATGGCTTCCTGGTAAAATAGACGGGTTTTTTATCTTCTTTTTTCTTCGTTTTCTTTTTTTTTTTTCTTTTTTTCTTGTGAGGTATAGTGGTTTATGAAGTTTAGGAAGGTAATTTTTTTTTTCTTTTTTTTTTTTTTGTATCGAGTAATATTTTTATTGTGATGTTTTGCAGGATTGGGGGAATTTTTCTTTTTTTTCTTGTTTTCTGATGTATATGATTTTTTTCTTGAGTATTATTGGTCGTTTTAAGTAATTTCATTATTATTTAGCAAGATATGTATTTTTTTTAAGTAATATTTTATCTTTTAGTATATCCTGACTGAGAGTGACCGCTTTTCTTCTTGTTAGGTTAACTGTTAATGCTGTTAACCGATATCTGTTGTAACGTATTACGCATTCCTCCTTCCTTTTACCTTCTACTCTTCCTCTTCCTTCGTCTGTTCCTCATTATCTAATATGCTTCCTCTTTTTGTCTGTCTTTTTTCTCTTGTACTTTTCCGTTCCTGTCTTTTCCCTTTCTTGTCTTTTCTTTATTGTATTTTCTCGTTCCTGTCTTTTCTCTAATAAAATAATCACAACACAGCTGATCTAGGCGCCTTATCTGGGTTGGTGGCGCCCTCAGGAGGCGGAGCCTCGTCACCGAATATTGTGCAGGCAGTGTTGAGTGTGGCGCGGCGGTGGTGGTGGTGGTGGCGGTGGTGGTGGTGGTGGTGGTGTGGAGACAAGCAGCAACACCGTGGGCTGCCTCCGTAACACTGCACCACCCAACACTATGTTCTTCCTGGCTCAGCAGGTGCTCCAGGCTGTGTGGGGAGGGAGAAGGAGGAGGAGGCAAAGGACAAGAAGGAAAAGAAGAAGAAAAAAGAAGACGAAAAAGGAGAAGAAAAAGGAAGAAGAAGAACAACAACAACGAGGAAGAACAACAACAACAACAACAAGTAGAAGAAGATAAAGAAGTAAAAGAGGAAGGAAAAATGAGGGAAAAAGAAGAAAAGAAGAAAATAGAGAAGAAGACGAACAGGAGGAAGAGAAAAAGATGAATAAGAAGAACAAGAAGAACAAGAAAAATTAAAGAAGAAAAATTTAGTTCATTAGTTAATTTGGATTTTAAAAAAATGTATTTGTTTTTATTGAATTAGTTTTGTGATTTGCTTTTTTTGAGAGTGTGGCAGATTATCAGCTTTCTTGTTTTGTTTTGTTTTGTTTTGTTGTTTATTTGATTATTCATTTCTTCTTTTTTTTCCTTTTCTTCCTTATTTTGTATATATATATATATATATATATATATATATATATATATATATATATATATATATATATATATATATATATATATATATATATATATATATATATATATATATATATATATATATATATATATATATATTGAAAATTTTTATTTGCATACGTGACACTTACACACCTCCTCCTCCTCCTCCTCCTCCTCCTCCTCCTCCTCCTCCTCCTCCTCCTTCTCGTTTTGCATGCCTTTGTTTTTTTTTTTTCCCCCTTCCTTCCCTTCTTTTTCTTAAAAACCTTCTTCCTTTCTTCATGTATTTTCTTCCCATTTTTTTTTTACATATTTCTCCTTTCCCATCTCTTTCCTTCCTTGTAACACTTTTCGTTTTTTTTTCTTTCTCATATCCTTTTTTTTTTTCTCTTTTCCTCTTTATTATTGTTTTTGTTTTCCTCCTATCTCGTACTGATTTTAATAGTTTTTTTCATATACTTTCATGTCGCTTTTTTCCCCTTTTCTTCTTTCTTTTTTCCTTTGCCATTCCTTTATCTCCCTTTCTTATCCTATTCCATCCCTTTATTCCACCTCTTTACTTTTTTCCTGCATTTTTCCATAAGTTCGTTTTCCTCATCAGATTCTTTTCCATATCCTCTTCATCATTCTATCTTCTTCTATTCCTTGGTTTCTTGCATTTCTCTTACACTCTCCTCTTTCTTCCTCTTCTCTTCCCCAACTCTCACTTTATTCTCCTGTCACTTCCCTCCTTCAATTATTTTCATTCCCAATCCTTTTTTTTTTTCTTCCTCTCTTCCTTTCTCCCATCTGTTTTTTTTTTCTTTCCCTTATTTCCTTCCTTCCTTCCTTCCTTCCATCTGTTCA
Source organism: Scylla paramamosain (assembly GCF_035594125.1). Taxonomy (NCBI): domain Eukaryota; kingdom Metazoa; phylum Arthropoda; class Malacostraca; order Decapoda; family Portunidae; genus Scylla; species Scylla paramamosain. The sequence goes on along the minus strand of NC_087162.1, from coordinate 14,415,204 downwards.
TCCATGCTTCCTTCTTTATTTTCTTCCACACTTCCTTCCTTTCCTTTCTTCCTTCTTTTTTTCTTTAACTCCTTACATTCACCCTGTCTTTCCATCTAACTTTCCCTTCTCCTTCATTTCTATGTTTTTCCTTCCTTCCTTCCTTCCTTCCTTCCTTCCTTCCTTCCTTCCTTCAAACACCTCTCACACATCCTTCTCACCCTCCTCCCTTTTCTCCTCCCCTCCCATCACCTGTCAGAGATTAAACTTCACACCCTCACCTCATTCCTCTTCCGCTCACCCCTATCCTCCCCCACATCCCCAAGACACCTTTAATTCCTTCCTCATCCTCGTCTTCACCCTCTTCCTCTTCCTCTTCCACTCTTTTCTGTCATTCAGCGTCTCATTTTCCTCTTCTCTCTTCCACTAACCCTCCATATTCACACCTTAATAGCTCCTTCCTTCCTTCCTTCCTTCCTCCTCCTCCTCCTCCTCCTCCTCCTCCTCCTCCTCCTCCTCCTCCTCCTCCTCCTCCTCCTCCTCCTCCTCCTCCATTATTGCCGGTCACCCGTGGTCTCAACACTCGTTAATGGGTATTTCCAGACCACATTTTCCACTTTTCTTGGCATTTATTGTGCACGAGAGAGAGAGAGAGAGAGAGAGAGAGAGAGAGAGAGAGAGAGAAAGAGAAAGAGAGAGAGAGAGAGAGAGAGAGAGAGAGAGAGAGATAGTACTCCTCCTCCTGTTGTTCGTGCTCTTAAAGCGAAGGAATTTTGCACTTTAAGAGAGAGAGAGAGAGAGAGAGAGAGAGAGAGAGAGAGAGAGAGAGAGGTAGTCAGTCACATGAAAGAGTAAATTTTAAACCATCTATAATTTTATAAAAGATGAAGAATGTTAAAAAGAAAAAAAGAAGAAAAAAAAAGAAAGAATCAAGATAAAAAATAAGAACAAGAGAGAGAGAGAGAGAGAGAGAGAGAGAGAGAGAGAGAGAGAGAGAGAGAGAGAGAGAGAGAGAGAGAGAGAGAGAGAGACCCTCCTTTAAGATACAAGGTCAGTGTTGTACATCCATGACCTCGTGAGAGCAGAGGTCATGTCCCTTAGCATCCTTTTAAAGCCCTCGAAAGTTGTCAGTTTTGTTTGTGTTGCGGTCGATGCTGGGGCGAGAAATGTGCGGCTTGTCAGTGGTAGGGAGTGGGAGTGTGTTTTGAGTGTTGTGTTGTTGTTGTTGTTATTATTGCTGTTGTTGTTGTTGTTGTTGCTGTTGTTGTTGTCCTCTTTTCTTCTTCTTCTTCTTCTTCTTCTTCTTCTTCTTCTTCTTCTTCTTCTTATAATTATAATTATAATTATTATTATTATTATTATTATTATTATTATTATTATTATTATTATCATTATCATTATTATTATTTTTCTTCGTCTTCGTCTTCTTCGTCTTTCTGTTGTTGTTGTTGTTGTTGTTGTTGTTGTTGTTGTTGTTGTTGTTGTTGTTCTTCTTCTTCTTCTTCATGTGTTATGTTTTACCCTGTGTATGTGGGAGGAAGGGTGTCTGTGTGTGTGTGGGTGGGTGTGGGTGTGGGTGTGCATTCAGTGACCTCTAAACTAAAACTGTTCAGCCAGAATAGCACATTTTTTTTTTTTTTTAACAATTTTGCGAAGGATGGAATTAAACGAGCTTCGGTTTACTGTTCCTAAAATTGCGTAGGCCTCGTAAGAACTTTGAACTTACAGAAATGTGGGTGCGTCTAGTAACCTCTGAACTAAACTGTACAACCTGAATGGATACACTTTTTTTTTTCTTTTTTTTTTTCAAGCAATCTTGCGCAGGTCGGAATTACTGTTCCAAAAATTATTTAGGCCTCGTAAGAACTTTAAACTTTCTGAAAAATGCGTGTACGTTCAGTGACCTCCAAACTAAATTGTCCTACCGGAATTAAGTATTTCTTTTCTATTATTATTATTATTATTATTATTATTATTATTATTATTATTATTATCATTTACGGGACGCTGGAATTGAATGATCTAGCTAGTTTTACTCCTCAAAAAGTTGTATAAGCCTTGCGAGACCTTTAAATAGAAAAAAAAAAAATGTATTCGTGTCCAGTGACCTCTAAACTAAAACTGTCCATCCTAAACGCAACTTTTTTTTTATTGTTCCAAATAACCACGTAAGACCTGTAAACTTCCTGAAATGTGTCAGAGTTCATTGACCTTAAATAAAAACCGCCCAACCCGAATAGAACACATTTCATAACAACTCTGGAAAAGATGGAATGAAACGCACTACTAATTTTTACTGTTCCAAAAATTGCGTAGACCTCGAAAGAACTTTAAACTTTCAGAAATACACATATGAAACACCCTGCTGAGATTTAAGCGCCGGAAAGTAAAAGGTGAGCCATGTCATGAGTGTTCAGGGATTATTTACTTACTGCCACGCCTGTCTTTACTCGCAGCACTTCACTTCTCACACGTCCTCCTCCACCGCATACTCTTCCTCCGCCTCTCCCATTCCCTTAACTAATCTTGACACCTTCACCTCTTCTCTTGCAGCCTTCCCATCCACCATTAATTTCTTCCTCTTCATCATTCTCTTCCTCTTCATCTTCGTGTGTCTCTACGTCTTTATTTATCTTCACACTCTCACCTCTCCTCTTGTCCTACCCAGCCACCTTTCGTTCATTCTTATCCTCTTCATCATCCTCATCCTCTCTTAGTGTCTATATCCTTATTCATCTACTTTACTCTTCACACCTTCATCTCTTCCCTTGCCCTACCCAGACACCCTTAGTTCATTCTTATCCTCTTCCTCTTCTTTATTCTCATCTTCCTTTTCTAATGTTTTTCTTTTTTTTTTTTTTTTTTTACCGATAAACTGTAACAAATTTAAACAGCCTCATTTCTACCTTTGTACCCCCATCCACCCTTAATTTCTTCGTTATCACAAACTTCTTCCCCCTTCTTTTCCTCTTCCTCATCCTCATCTTCCTTTTTTTTAGTGTTTTTATCTCTTTATGAACTGTAACTAGCCTAAATATCCTCATCTCTTCCCTTGCATTCCCACCCACACTTAAACTTCGTCATCTTCATCCTCCTTCCCCTTCCCTTCCTCTGCGAGTGTCTATGTCCCATCAGCTCCGGGCGGTGTCCTTTGGCGTGATCAGCGCAGTGTGGCGTCCCTGAGTGAAGCACACGAAGGTCCCTGCTCTCGCCTCCACCTGCCCCGTGATTTGTATTAATTTGCCGGTAACTTTTGATGGACTCGAAATTTTTTGAGGTTGAAATACTCTGTGATGTTCCTCGGACTTAAGTTTTAGGAAGTGCCTCATGATTTTTTTTTTTTTTTTTCAAATTTTTCCTGATATTTTTTCGGTATTCTATTTTGACAGTTCTCTTTTGGGATTGGTATCTTTAGCGGGTGAGTCTTTTTATTCAATGTTTTTTGTTCCCCTCGTCCAGAATCCGTCTTCCATAAAAAAAAAGTTAAAAAAAATAGAGTTTACATGGAAATCTTTATTAGAGTTTTGTGTGTGCCGGAAGGAGACAGAGAGGCATATATATATATATATTTTTTTTTCATATGGTTAAGTCGTGGGAAAAAAAAAACAAGAAGGTTTATACACAAAGATATGAATTTCTGTCTAGCTTTAAATGTACTGCAGGGAGACAGAGAGAGGCGTGTTCTTTTGTTTTATTTGTATAGTTAAAGAAAGCAGAGAATCACAAGGAAGGTTTATACAAAAAGCCACGAATTTCGGTTCCGTTTTGAGTTATTTGGGGATGCGGAAAGGCACATTCTTTTGCTTTATGTATGTAGTTCAGAATACAAGAAACTACAAGGAAATTATATGGAAATAGAACTGAATTTGTACCGTTTTGAGTGTGCTGGAGGGAAGCAAAAAAAACATACTCTTTTGTTTTGAGAACCACGGAGATGAACACAAATCACATAAATTTCAGCCAAGTTTTGAATGCATTAGAGAGACGGAGAAACTATTTTGTATATTTGTGTATTTAATGAATGGGAAAAATCACAGAGAAGCTTCATATAAAAGCCACAAATTTCTATCCTGTTTTGGTTTTACTGGAGCGAGGCATATGTATTTTTTTTTATTTGATATAGTTAAGAAGGTCTGTACACAAAGATGTCAATTTCTGTCGAAGTTTGAATGTATTGGAGAAAGGCAGAGAGCCATGTGTATTTTTTTTTTTTCATTTCATATATTAAAGGAAAGCAAATAACCAATAGGAAAATTTGAAAAAAAAAATGATAAAAAAAAACTAATATTTGTCGAATTTTGAGTTTTATTTTACATAGTTAAGGAAAAACAAATTGACTACACTATATATTTCAGCAATGCAAGAGCTAACCAGCATCACCACTATCATTCTCTTCTTCAGTGAGTTATTTTGGTACGGAAAATAAGTCTTCGAAAAGTTGTAAGCATACGACTCGAGAAAGATGAAGTCTTAATTAATGTTCCGATTCTGAAACTTTCTTGTTTACGACCCTGTCCTCGTCACCACCCGCTGCCTCATCCGCTCGCTCATCTGCTCGGAACGCGGATGGAGCCTGCTGGATGCCTCGCTCCACGCCAGGCTTCGTCCGAGGCTTCATCCGTGGCGTTGTCAGGCAGTCTGTCCCACCGTCACCTCACCAGTGAACGTAACGTGAGACACAGAGCTGTATTCAGAAATGCCTTGCTCTCTCATCACGACTATTTTCAAAGGCCACAGGGATGGTTAGCCGGGTTCTCAAGAGTGTTTCTCCTGTTAATAATATCAGTCGTGCACTAGAACCCTAAAAACTTTAAAAACACGTATAACTTCAACTAGAGCCTATTGAAAGTAGTGGAGGTGAGGACAGGGGTGTTTCAGAATATGGTACACAGTGACACCACCCACCGGTTCTCACTATTCGCTTCCTCGGATTACTCAGCGCGTCACTACCACCACCACCACCTCCAGCACCTCCATTCCCGGCTCCGGCACACAGATATCATGCCCCATCTTTTGTCCCCACGTTCAGGTTCAGGAGGCGTAATCAGCTGAGGCAGAAGGAAGGGAGAGTGAAGGATAATAAGGGTAATCCCAGCCAGCCGACTCTTGTGTTCAGGTTCAAGTTGTTTTCAGTGAGATGCCTTCATTCAGCGCCGCTTTCGTCATGTTTCTCTTCCCTGTTGTTCATCTCTTCTCTTCTTTTCGTCTCTTTTCTTCCGAGATTTATATAATATCTATGGAGGGCAGTATTTAGCCGTATTTTATCTTTTCCTACCTGAAAAACCCGCTTTCCCACCAAGTCCTTAACGCTGTATGGGGTAAGAGCCGAAAAAAAAATTGGAAATAGAGCCGCCTGACTCTTCTTAATAATTACCACAATATTTCGTTCTTTGTCTCTCTCTCTCTCTCTCTCTCTCTCTCTCTCTCTCTCTCTCTCTCTCTCTCTCTCTCTCTCTCTCTCTCTCTCTCTCTCTCTCTCTCTCGTCAAATAATCATTTTTCCAGTATTTGAATTTCTTTTTCTTCTGGGTAGGGTTGCTTGGGTAAAATTTCCTTCCTCCTTTCCTCCAAATATCCTGGACGCCACAGTATGAAATGGTTTAGAATTTAGATCATTGAGTTATTTCGGTGCGTAGGTAAGTTACCCCGTTAGGCATCTCATTGTGTGGGTCTGTTTTGTCTGTTGACTTATTTTGATTGTGTCGGATTCGTTCACTTATATTTGTGTTTCCCGCCATGAAGTGTATTTTGCTACGATTGAGTTCAGCATTTGCACTAAATTGTTAATGTTGCTGAGAAATTGCATGTGTTCAGCCCCAGCTCGTAATAGCTGGGGCTATTACAACTTTTTTCTACTTGTCCTTTTTTTCTTCTGCTTTCCCTCATGTGTACGCCTTGAACTGTTTCACAAGAGGAATATCACAACCTTCACAATTTCATAACCTCTACAAACTTCACAACCTTCACACCTAAATTAGCCGAGTTTATGGAATGCTTTTCTGTATGTAGTTTAAGCTTCACAACCTTCACACCTAAATTAGTCGAGTATATGGTAAGTTTTTTTTTTTTTTTTTTCTGTATGTAAACTTTTTTCGTTCTTGTCTTTTTTCTTTCACTTTTTGCACGCTTGGCTGGACTCGACACACACGAAAAAAAAAAAAGAAAGTCAGAAATATTGAAACCTACATAAGATGCTAATTAGAATAACGAGTTCAAGAGTGAAAGGTCATCTAAATAAGTCCTTGATGTGTCTTGATATTTTTGCTTGCTCCCGAGAATAAAAATCGAGAATATTAGTAATCCTTCTTACGGACAGACAATTTTTTTTTTCCCATGACCAGTTACAACTTTTCAGACATTTAATAAATGTTTATTAACATATTTGTTGTTTATTTATTTATTTGTGTTTGTGTGCTTTTTATGTATTTGTTTATTCGTTTATTTATTTGTTTATTTTATTTTGTCTTATTATTTTTGGCTGTATTCTCGTAAATAAATGTGTAGCCAAGAAAAGGTGAAATTAATCTTCTGGCATACTTATTTATTTATTTACTTATTTATCTATTTTTACTATTTTATTATTTTCATTCTATCTATTTATTTTCTTTATTTATTTTCTCTTTCTATTTTGCAATGCAGGAAGTCCTAAGGTTCAAATCCTGGTCACAGCGGGGTCTTTCTGGGACTCCTTGCCGCTCCGAAGATCCCTCTTCATCTTTTCCTCAATTCTCACTTTTTTTTCTTGCTTCTCTCCACTTTATTTTTTTCCCCAGACATTCTTACCATCTTTCCATCCTTTCTTTCTCTCTTTGTTTCTTACCTTTCTTTTTTTCTGTATCCTTCCTTCCTTCCTTCCTTCCTTCCTTCCTTCCTTCCTTCCTTTCTTTCTTCCTTCCTTCCTTCCTTCCTTCCTTCCTTCCTTTCTTCTTTCCTATTCTGCTTTCTTACCTTCCTTTTCATTTTTACTTCCTTTCTTCCTTTCCTTTTTCTTTTCCTTTCCTTTGCTTCTTTATTTCTTACCTTTCCTTTTGTGTTTCCTTCCTTCCTTCCTTCCTTCCTTCCTTCCTTCCTCCCTATGTTCCTTCCTTCCTTCCTTCCTTCCATCTTCTTTTAACAATGAGGTCACTAATAAATCATTCAAATGGATATCGAGAAAAAAAAAAAAAAAAAATATATATATATATATATATATATATATATATATATATATATATATATATATATATATATATATATATATATATATATATATATATATATATATATATATATATATATATATATATATATATATATACAAGGTTAATTTCATCCATGCTAAGCTACATAAGTGCGTATTCAGTTGACTGTAGTACGGAATATAAGCCTCTGAAAAGTTGAAAATTATAATGGGAAAGATTGATTAGCACTGGAAGGGTTAAGTTTGATTACTGAACTTTTTTTATTTATTTTATTTTATTTACTTATTTATTTATTTATTTATTTTTTTTATTTTTTTTTATTTTATTTTATTTATTTATTTATTTATTATTCTTCCTTATTTATTTTTCTAAATTATTTAATTATTTATTTATTTATTTATTTATTTTGTTTTTTTATTTTATTTATTTATTTATTTATTTATTTAAATATTTCATTTATTTTTTTATTTATTTATTTATTTATTTTGTAAGTGTGTGTGTGTGTGTGTGTGTGTGTGTGTGTGTGTGTGTGTGTGTGTGTGTGTGTGTGTGTGTGTGCGCGTGTCATTCTTGTACTGGGCTCTAAGTATATTAATCAATGGCCTAGAAAATACAAAACTGATACTCCTACTTTCTTCTGTTTTCTGCATGCCCAAACAAGCAGCATTCTACAGTGGTCTGGAGGAGGGCAGAGAGGGATATACGTATTTTTTTTTCTATTTCATGTAGTAAAGCAAAGAACCACAAGAAAGATCTATAATACAAAAAGCCACAAATTTATGCCCTTATTTTAAGAGCGCTGGAGGGAGGCAGGCAGAAGTATTTTTGTTTTATTAGAAAAGAGCAAACAGGAACCACACTATATTACCAATGCAAGAGCTCGTCAGTACCTTTACTCTTTCTTTCCTTTTTCACTGGTAAATTCAAAACTATCCACCTTTTCTTGTTTTTTCTCCTGCCCACGAACTGAATTGTTTAAAAAGAGGAATCACTTTCCATTATTAAACTGGGCAGCCTTATGGGAAAGATTGATTAGGAGTGAACTGAAATGTGTGCAGGTGAACTAAGAATAGGAGCGTGAAGCCGACAAATGTTAGTGACCACCGTACGTATACTGAGGCTTAGGAAAGGTGACGCTACTTGCCCTACACCAACACACGATTACGTCACACCTGTATATTTCTATCTAACTGAAATGTGTACAGGTGAGCTAAGACTATAAAAGTAACAAACAAAGAAGCTTAGGAAAGGTGACGCTACTTTCCCTACACCAACACACGATTGAATGTGTCACAGTTGTATATTCCATTTTAATTAGAATGTGTACAGGTGACCTAAAACTGGGAACATGAAGGCAAAAAAAAAGAAAAAAAATTACAGATGTATGTACTAAGGCTCATTAAAGGTGACGCTGTTCTTCCTGTTCTACACCAACACACGATTACGTCACACTCTTACCGTTCTTACTAGTTAATTAAAATGGGTACAGGTAACCTATGATTAGGAAGACGATGGAAAGGGGAACTGCTAATTTTGCATGTACTAAAGGTCAGGAAAGGTGATGCTGTTCTTACCTATCTCACACCAACACACGATTGATTACACGACTGAGTTTCTTTCTAATTAAAATGAGTACAGATGAGCTAGGAGTAGGAACGTAAAGCCAGCCGAGAAAGGAACTGGTTACCTAAAGTGACTCTACTTGCCCTACACCATCACAGGATTACGTTCCACCTCTAACTTTTCTATAATTTAAAGGTTCACTCGAGCTCTCCGGATGTCTATAGTTACCTTTAAACCTCTCAGGGATATAAAAAAAATAAATAAATAAAAAAGTGCTTCTCGTATTGCTATTTTATATTGCGCACCGTTAGGTTTCTTGCGAGTTGAAAGGTCACTCAAGGCCTCCAGGTATCTATATTTACCCTTGCACCTCTCAGGGATGTGCACTGTGTGCGTCTCGTTGCTGTTTTTTTTTTTTTTTTGTATTGAGAGTTATTACTTTATTTAGAGATACTTAATAACACTTAATTTGACAACATTTACTTTGATAACATTTAATTTGATAACATTTATATTATTTACTTTAGATTTATTTGATAAGTTTTACTTTATTTTGAGATCGTTGTCAACACGTCAAAGGTTGGCTGCTATTTATTTCCATGCTTTAACCCTTTCAGTGCTGCTTACCTCCTCTTTCATCATTCACAAGCTGCTCTCAGACACTTCATTTTGTTCCGGCCTAAACTGACTCTGCTCCTCTAATAATCACCTTTGATTGTTTCTTGTAGGTGTTTGTAAAGGTTTCGTACTGAGACTACAGTGATCTGAATGCTTTGGTGTCGCAGTGAAAGGGTTAAAGGATCACAAATGGATTTTTTTTCATGCAAATTAATGTTTGCCATATATTTTTTGTCTTTTTTGTTCATGAAGTTGTGGACATTGAATGCCTACATATCTATTTATCTATCTTATCTATATGTCTGTCTGTCTGTCTGTCTATCTATCTACCTTTAAAAATGCCGTAACATAACACTGTAATCGCCTTGGGCACATGAAGCTTGTGATTCTCTCTCTCTCTCTCTCTCTCTCTCTCTC
>NC_087162.1:14385447-14395447 GCF_035594125.1 Scylla paramamosain | reverse complement strand
GGAGACTACGACAGACTCAGGTCAATTCTTTCTGTCGCAGATTGGAACGCTGAACTTGGCGAAAGTAACATTGAGGAATCATGGGCGAAATTTAAGTACATTTTAGAAGATGCTGTTAAGACATGTATCCCTATGCGTAAAAGACGTCCATGCAAGAGAAATAAACCTAAATGGTGGACAAACAAGATTGAGTCACAACTACTGCAGAAAAATCGTGCTTACCGTAAATATTTGTCCTCTCAGAATGAGGCTGATAAACTAGAATACGACAGACTCCGACGCGAATCAAAAAAGCTCATTAGACAGAGTAAGAAAAATCTAGAAATGTATATTGCAAGCATTGCTAAATCCAATCCCAAAGAATTTTACAGTTACGTTCGAAATAAAAAAGTCATTACATCTCACATTAATCACATTACACTAGATAACGGTAATTTTGTCACCGGAGAAACTCAGATCGCGGACACACTGAATGATTATTTTGCTTCAATTTTTACAGAGGAAAATACTCATACAATCCCCGAACCACTCCTTATGCTCCACAACATAACCCCCTTAAGTGTCTGCGTTTTTCATGAAAACGAGATAATCAAAGTAATTGATAAGATGAAAACTGACAAAGCCCCCGGCCCAGATGGTATTGCACCACGTGTCTTGAAAGAAACTAAATTCCAAATTTGTAAGCCCCTTTCGTTGCTTTTCACCAAATCATTTAACTGCGGTAAGGTTCCCGAGGATTGGAAGTTAGCTAACGTTACCCCTATAGAAAAGAAAGGCGATAATTCACTTCCAAGTAACTACAGACCTATCAGCCTTACATCTGTAGTATGTAAACTAATGGAAACAGTAATTCGCAACAATTTAGTGAACTTTCTAGAGGAAAATAATTTAATCAATGACTCGCAGCATGGCTTCCGAAACAGACGTTCTTGTCTAACTAATCTGCTTGATTTCTTTTATGATGTTTTCACCATGTACGACGAAACAAAGGCAGTAGATATAGTGTATCTAGATTTTCAAAAAGCTTTTGACAAAGTTCCCCATAAGCGGCTACTAGCTAAATTGAAGTCACATGGTATAAATGGAAAACTTCTCAATTGGCTTGAAGACTGGCTGTCTGAGAGAAAACAGCGCGTTGTTTTAAATGGTAAATTTTCAAACTGGCGAGAAGTTCTAAGTGGTGTACCACAGGGATCAGTGCTCGGCCCTGTTCTTTCCTTATTTACGTTAATGATATCGATGAGGGCCTCACCTGCAAAGTATCTAAGTTCGCTGATGATACAAAAATAATGAATAAAGTAGTCACGTCTGAGGATAAAAGAAAATTACAATCTGATCTTGACCACTTAGCCACTTGGTCAGACAAGTGGCAGATGAGCTTCAATGTAGATAAATGTAAAGTGTTGCACATTGGTAATAACAACGATCACACTGATTACTTAATGAACGGTACCGAGCTTCTTAAGGTTAAGGAGGAAAAGGACTTGGGCGTTATAATTACCTCAGACCTCAAGTCAAGTAAACACTGCTCGGAAGTAGTTAAAACAGCAAATAAATTGGTTGGGTTTATTGGTAGGACTTTCGAATTCAAATCAGAAGGGGTAATTCTCACATTGTTTAATACACTTGTCCGACCTCTACTTGAGTATTGCGTCCAGTTCTGGTCACCCCATTACAGGAAAGATATAGACAAGCTGGAGAGAGTCCAAAGAAGAGTTACCAAGTTGATCCCACGACTGCGGAACAAGCCTTATGAGGAGCGCTTGAGGGAACTCAACTTGTTCAGTTTAGAGAAACGGCGAATGCGAGGTGACTTAATTGAATTGTTTAAGATGTGTCGGGGCTTTGATAACGTAAATGTAAACAACTATCTCATCATTGACAGTTCCAACACCACTCGAAATAATGGCTACAAGATTATAGGTAAGCGTTTCAGATCAGACGAGGCTAAGTATTATTTCTTTAATAGAATTGTAAATGTCTGGAACTCTCTCCCAGCACATATTGTCGATAGTAACACAATAGAAACTTTTAAACAAAGGTTGGACAATCACCTCGCAGCAACCCCTCATATAACGTACTTTGCGCCTACATAATTTTTTTTTTTTTTTTTTTTTTTTTTTTTTACTGTAGTGAATAGTATAATTTCTCTTTCATCCTTTCCTATCACATCTTAGCCTTTCCTCCTCCCTATACTCTCCTGTTTTTCCTTCCTTGATCTCTAGTGTCCTCCATCCTCTAACTCTTAGAATCTGTAGTGGTATTGGTAGAATAGACACACAGACAGCCTCGTTAGGCCCAGTAGGGCTGTTGCTGTCTGTTCTTTCCTTTGTATTCCTTTGTATTCCTCCTCCTCCTCCTCCTCCTCCTATTACAATTACAAGTCGTCGTGGAGCGTCTCAATTTACACACACACACACAAAAAAAAAAAGGGAATTATACCTGGAAGAAAATTAGGTTCAATCAGCAACACTAACTTATGATACGCTACAATTATTGGGGAGCCTTCGTTTCGTTGCGTTCATTTAGACGACGCGAGATGACGAAACGTGTGTGTGTGTGTGTGTGTGTGTGTGTGTGCGAGAGAGAGAGAGTGCGTGTGTGTAGGAAATTAAGGACACACCAAAATAAACGAAGCAAAAAATAATAAGGAAACAAATAAATATGTATGATTAATTCGTAGAGAGAGAGAGAGAGAGAGAGAGAGAGAGAGAGAGAGAGAGAAGAATTATCCAACACCAGGAAAAAGAAAAAGGAGAAACAGGAGGAAAAAGAAGAAGAAGAGGAGGAGGAGGAGGAAGAGGAGGAAAAAAAAGGAAGAGGAGGAGGATGAAGAAGAGGAAGAGGAGAAGGAAAAAAAGAGGAAGAGGAGGAAAAGGAAAAGGAAGAGGAGGAAAAAAAGAAGGAAAAAAGAAAAAGGGAAAAGTAGGAAAAGAAGAAAACAAGAGAAAAAAAGAAAGAGAAGAAGAAAAAGAAAAGAGGAAAGGAAGAGTGTGGGTGATGGTACAAGCATCCTATGATCACAGAGGGCAGCTTGTGGTGCTGCACGGTTAACCACAGGTCCTCCACCCCTCTGTTTTTTTTTTAACAGTTACATCGATTGAGGTCACAGTAAACATGCCCTTGACATATATCCACACTCCTCCACCTCTGCCTTCTTCATATCTGTATACAACATAATTATCAAAATGTAGTTATTCCCCGAGCGAAGCGAGGGGTGCTCTAATTTTGTTATCGCACTTCTCTACAGCCCACCGCTCCGCCTGGCGCCTGGAGGGTACAACGATGATTTGGCCAGGAGCACCTTTTGGTGTCCATCGTATTTTAATAGTTGCGATTTCAGTCTCGGAAACGCCTCCTTGTAGGTAACTCCCTGGCTGCCACCACCACTCCCCTGCCAACCAGTCGGGGTATAGCTTAAGCCATTTCTACGCGGTGCATGTTGACCCCACTTTGTTACGAGTCCATGGGAGAGCACAGCGCCATCGCCAGGCGGTGTTGTAGTGTACCGCGGTGGCTTGCTGAGCCAGGGCACTACTGCGAGGCACCACGGCAGGTAGAGGGTGCGGGACAGCATCAGAGGCCAGCATGTGTGGTGCAAGGTACAGGACAGTACCATGGGCCAGGGTACGGGACAGTACCAGTGGTCATCATGTGTAGTGCAGGGCAGGATGCACCACTCTGAAAAGCCATGCGTGATGAAGAGTGCGGGAATGTAGTGGGGTCCGTCACGGGTGCTGGTGAGTGCGGGGCAGCACTAGGGATTGCCATGTGTTCAGAGTCAGAGGCAACACTAGGGCAACTCCAGGGGCCCGCCTCGTCGCGGAGAGGGAGGTGTGCGATGCGGGGCTGCCAGGCGGCCTGGGAGCGGGATTTGTGTGTGTGTTGAGGGGGGGGGAATGAACTGAGTTGCTTTCCATATCTGTGTTAGTCGAGTGGACATCAGAAGTGGTTCTTTTAACAACATCCCAGTTTTTGCACAGTTTGAATTTAGGACATTTTGTTGTTGATGCACTTAATAATCGTATTACTCCAAGTCTGTTTGGCAGTGAATTGCTGCCATCAATCTCAAAACACAGATCGTCCAGCTCTCCAGTGCTGAATCTAAAGTTCGGTGTGGTCTCTACAATTGTTGTTCCATTGGATTCATCCCATTTGTGTAAATGTTCGTTGTACACTTCAATTTTGTCTTTAGTATCCTGAGACACTGCTGGGGGAACTAATTGACATATGTATGTTTTCATGTGACAGTTTTTCACCTTTAGCTCACTTATTAATGCACCTATATCATCAAGTAAATTTTCAAAAGGTAACTCGTTTAGGATGTCATTTGTGCCAAAGTAAATCACACACACCGTCGGGATCCGTGTAAGATTTTTCATCACCCAGTTTTTGAGTGTGGTCACTTTTGCCCCGCGAATGGTTTTCACAGAACAGCCGTCACTCAGATCAGAACAGAGAACCCGCCGCGGGTTATCATCTCCCAGGAGGCAGTGAGGGGGAGATGTGGGATCCGTCACTCCCTGGGACTGCATCCTGCTGCTGCCGTTGTTACGTTGTTCTAAGTTATTTACTCGTTGCTGGAGGGCTCGAATTGTTTCGAAAGCTGTCTCGATCTCCTGGTTGAGTAGATCGATTTCCTTGTCCTTCAGTTCGAGCTTTGTTTTGATGCTTATTATGTCCTTGGCCAAGCGCTGCACATCAACAAGTACCACATGTTTGGGGGGGTTCCACTCATACCTCTCTTCTAGACAGGGTGGAATCAAAAGCTTTTTGTCTCATCATCTCCTCTCCTATAACTGACTGTCTTCAGCCTCTCTCTTATCGCCGCAATGTCGCATCTCTAGATGTCTTCTACCGCTATTTTCATGCTAACTGCTCTTCTGATCTTGCTAACTGCATGCCTCCTATCCTCCCGCGGCCTCGCTGCACAAGACTTTCTTCCTTCTTTCACTTCTAGTCTGTCCACCTCTCTAATGCAAGAATTAGCCAGTATTCTCAATCATTCATCCCTTTCTCTGGTAAACTTTTTTATTCTTTTATGTAGGAGGGACACTGGTCAAGGGCAACAAAAATCCAATAAATAAAAAAAAAAAAGCCCACTGAGATGCCAGTCCCATAAAAGGGTCCAAAGCGGTAGTCAAAAATTGAAGGATAAGTGTCTTGAAACCTCCCTCTTGAAGGAATTCAAGTCATAGGAAGGTGGAAATACAGAAGCAGGCAGGGAGTTCCAGAGTTTACCAGAGAAAGGGATGAATGATTGCGAATAATGGTTAACTCTTGCATTAGAGAGGTGGACAGAATAGGGGTGAGAGAAAGAAGAAAGTCTTGTGCAGCGAGGCCGCGGGAGGGAAGCAGTTAGCATGAAAATAGCGGTAGAAGATAGCTAGAGATGCAACACTGCGGCGATGAGAGAGAGGCTGAAGACAGTCAGTTATAGGAGAGGAGTTAATGAGACGAAAAGCTTTTGATTCCACCCTGTCTAGAAGAGCGGTATGAGTGGAACCCCCCCCCCCCCCGAGACATGTGAAGCATACTCCATACATGGACGGATAAGGCCCTTGTACAGATTTAGCAGCTGGTGGGTCATAGAAGCTGTTTTAGCTAGAAATGAGATGTGAAGTTTCTAGTTCAGATTATAAGTAAAGGACAGACTGAGGATGTTCAGTGTAGAAGAGGGGGACTGTTCAGTGTCACTGAAGAAGAGGGGATAGTTGTCTGGAAGGTTGTGTTGAGTTGATAGATGGGGGAATTGAGTTTTTGAAGTATTGAACAATACCAAGTTTGCTCTGCCCCAGTCAGAAATTTTAGAGAGAACAGAAGTCAAGCGTTCTGTGGCTTCCCTGTGTGAACTGTTTACTTCCTGAAGGGTTGGACGTCTCTGAAAAGACGTGGAAAAGTACAGGATGATATCATCAGCGTAGGAGTGGATAGGACAAGAAGTTTGATCTAGATCATTGATGAATAATAGAAAGAGAGTGATGACAGGACAGAACCCAGAGGAACACCACTGTTAATAGATTTAGGAGAACAGTGACCGTCTACGACAGCAGCAATAGAACGGTCACAAAGGAAACTTGAGATGAAGTTACAGAATCGGATCAAGTATCTACAGTGGAAAATATACGGATTTCTTTTCTGATAAATTAATTATCAATGAATTAAATCAATGAGAAAACCATTTATTATTATTTTCGGTCATATGGAAGGCAGACCAAAGTCAAAAACGATGTCAGTAAACAAGTCTGTTGATTGTCTCTTAAAAAGGAAGGAATTAATCATCTAAAATAAAGTTTTCACGTGTGCCATCATGATTCTAGTAACAGTTAATTACGTAAGTTGTATTACCAGTGGAAACAAATGCTTATGATAAACCTAACCAATCATCTCTAGGGCATTTAAGAACAATCCTAATGAGACACAAAGCATTTCTAATACAAAGATAAAAGAGAGGTTGAGTAGCGAAGGGTGAAGCTGACGCCGAACCATTACTAATACTAATACTAATACTAATACTTAACTACCACTACCACTATTACCGGGAATCTACGAGACAAAGGAAGGCAGTAAATAAAACATCAAGCACGTCATTCCCTTAAGAGCCTTGGAGTGTAGGAGTCTGGCGCTTATTTAGAAGCTCCTTAGGGTGATTGTTCCTTAGTGGGAGGAAATGTTTACTGGGTTATATATATATATATATATATATATATATATATATATATATATATATATATATATATATATATATATATATATATATATATATATATATATATATATATATATATATATATATATATATATATATATATATATATATATATATATATATATATATATATATATATATATATATATATATATATATATATATATATATATGATTTATTTATTAGTATTATCATTTGAGAGCTCATGCCAAGGACAACAAAAACTACAATGTTCCTTGAAGACTGTGAGTGGGAGGGAAGAGGTTTACTTTATTTTTGTATTCATGCAAAAAAAAAAAAAACTTGAAAAAAAAAAAACTCATTAAAGACGCCTGTGTGTGGGAATCCATAGGCAAGTCCAAAAATTTAAACCGAATGTGAACCAAAAGATTTTATTTTCATGAGGTTCTCTGGTCTGTTCCAGTTCGTTTCGTCTCCTTATGAAGGGCGTTGGCAAACATTTCTTCCTCTCACTTTCTTAACACTAGGCGGACACTTTATTGGAAGTTACTAATGTTCCCGCGCGATAGTATTCATGATCAAAGCGCCCCCGCGTTGCAGTGACCAGCGCCTCACTACATGAATAATTCTAGCTGAGTTATGACGCCGCAACATCCAGGTGAGGGTGACGAAAAAAGAGGTTTCCACGATCGAACGAGTATCCTTCAGACTGCTACACGAACGATATACCACAGAGCCTACCAGAGAGAGAGAGAGAGAGAGAGAGAGGGAGAGGGAGAGAGAGAGAGAGAGAGAGAGAGAGAGAGAGAGAGAGAGAGAGAGAGAGAGAGAGAGAGAGAGATGAGAAGTTACATAGATAGATATATAAGCATCTATTTATATATATATATATATATATATATATATATATATATATATATATATATATATATATATATATATATATATATATATATATATA
Source organism: Scylla paramamosain (assembly GCF_035594125.1). Lineage (NCBI taxonomy): Eukaryota > Metazoa > Arthropoda > Malacostraca > Decapoda > Portunidae > Scylla > Scylla paramamosain. The sequence goes on along the minus strand of NC_087162.1, from coordinate 14,387,815 downwards.
TATATATATATATATATATATATATATATATATATATATATATGTGTGTGTGTGTGTGTGTGTGTGTGTGTGTAGATATATAAATAGATGCATGAAATTAGGCAAACAGATGCAGATAGATAGATAGATAGAATGATAGATAGATAGATAGATAGATACATAGATAGACTGACTGATGCAGAGAATCTACTTACTTATCTATTGGACTTCAGGAACAAGGCTGCCGAATTTTGTAATATCATGTCAATAAGTTCATTTTTCGTAACACATACATTTTTTAAGCCCATCTCTTGACATTGTCTCTTAAGTTCTGTCTTGCTGAAGTTTATGTTAAGAAATTTTCTGGTTAACTGTTTTGGTGATGACTCATGGTCTTCTGGGTGGTGCTGGGCAGCAAGGGTTACTGTGTCATGGAGAGTGTCGTCGGACATGTTGATACACATGATATAAATTTTTCAAGTTTTCCGCTGCTCTTATATCTGGCTATGCGTACATTCTTCAAAAAGAGAGAGAGAGAGAGAGAGAGAGAGAGAGAGTGTGTGTGTGTGTGTGTGTGTGTGTGTGTGTGTGTGTGTGTGTGTGTGTGTGTGTGTGTGTGTCAAGCTTTCTGGCGTCGTCGCTGTCTTGGCAACGATGTGACGTTATGAAACTAGTGCGCATGCGCAGACCCGGAAAATTTTCTCGACGAAAGGCCAGGAAATCCAATTTTTTTTTATGTTAAAATAGATAAAGTCCCAAATCCTTCAATATCTAAAACACGACAGATGTGTTCTTACGGTCTTTATGTACCGTGGGAAAGACACCAGGCATTCTTCAGAGCAGCAGAATGATATTTAGCTGAAAAAAATTGTGAAGCGCAGCCCGTCCGCCGGTTTGTTTACACGCTCACACACATAAGTGGGGGAGGAAGAGAAGGAAAAAGAAGGAAGAGAAGGGAAAAAAGATGATAAAGGGAGAAGGAAAAAGAAAAAGAAGGAAGAGGAGGAAAATGAAGAAGAAAGAGAAGGGAAAGAAGAAGAAAAAAAAGGAAGAAGGAAAAAAAGGAAGAAGAAAAAAGGAAAAAGAAGAAGAAAAAAGGAAGAACAAAAAAAGGAAGAACAACAAAGAAAAAAGAAAAAAAGGGAGAAGAAAAAATGTAAGAAGAAAGAAGAAGAAGAAAACGAAGAAGAAGAAAGAAGGAAGAAGAAAGAAGAAGAGGAAGAAAGAAGAAGAAGAGGAAGAAAGAAGGAAGAAGAGGAAAGAAGGAAGAAGAAGAAAGAAGAAGAAAGAAGGAAGAAGAAGAAAAAAGGAAGAAGAAAAAGAAGAAGAAGAAGAAAAAAGGAGGAAGAAGGAAAAGAAGAAAGAAGAAAGAACAAGAAGAAAGAAAAAAGAAGGAAGAAGAAAGTGAAAGAAGAAAAAGAAGAAAGAAGGAAGAAGAAGAAGAAGAAAAAAGGAAGCAGAAGAAAAAAGAAGGAAAAAGAAGAAGAAAGAAGGAAGAAGGAAGAAAAAGAAGAAGAAAGAAGGGAAGGAAGAAGAAGAAAAAAGAAGAGAAGGAAGAAGAAGAACAGAATAAAGAACAGAAGGAAGAAGACGAAGAAGAAAGAACAGGAAGAAGAATAAGAAAGAAGAGAAGGAAGAAGAAAGAAGAGAAGGAAGAAGAAAAAAGAGAAGGAAGAAAAAGGAAAAAGAAGAAAAAGAGAAGGAATAATAATAATAAGAAGAAGAAGAAGAAGAAGAAGACGAAAGAAGAGAAGGAAGAAGAAGAAGGAGAAAAAGAAGAGAAGGAAGAAGAAAGAAAGAAGATAAGGAAGAAGAAGAGGGAGAAAAAGAAGAGAAGGAAAAAGAAGAAAGAAGAGAAGGAAGAAGAAGAAGAAGAAGAAAGAAAGAAGCGAAGGACGAAAAAGAAGAAAGAAGAGAAAGAAGTAAGAAAAGAAGAAGAAGAAGAAAAGAAAAAGAAGAGAAAAGAAGACAAAGAAGAAAGGAGAAGGAAAAAGAAGGAAGAGAAGAAAAAGAAGAAAAAAAGAACGATGAGAAGGAAAAATGTCGTGTTTTTTTCCAATTTCCTTATTTTAGTAAACAAAACTTTCATCTAAATTATATCAAGAGTAGGTTGAATACCATTTGTCTTTCACTGTTATGGAACTAACCGTGGCTGCAATCTGTACTGGGCTTGAAAGGATCAGGTACAGGATAAATATAAAAAAAAGATATGTATGTGATGGATCAAGATTTTTTTTATTTATTTTGTAATCAAAATATTACAGTTCCATCTTTTTTATTATTATTTATGGGTACACGGGAACCTATAAAAATGTCCAAGGGGTACAGAGGAACAAAAAGGTTAGGAACCTTTGGTCTGAACTATGTGAGGTGGGGAACTATGGCAGAA
>NC_087162.1:14377947-14380447 GCF_035594125.1 Scylla paramamosain | reverse complement strand
GTATAAAGGAACAGGGCGGTTTCTCTTCTCCTAGTGCTGTTCGTGGTGCCAGTCACAGGTGCATTTATCTGTAAGTGGCTAAAATTTATGGGAAACACTTGCAAAAAAGCATAAAATCGAACTGCTGAGTATCACATGAAGAACAGAGGGGAAGAGAGGGAGAGGAAGACAAGGACACAAGTTAATAGACAGGATCATCAAGAGCAACAAGGTGGCATGTACAGGGGCTGCCCACAACTGTCTTTAAAGTATTGGCAGCACGAACAACATGAAACCTGCTGCCTGATCACGTGCTGCGTCGGTAAAGTTGGTATGCGTGGCTTGACGTGATGCTATGTCGATGTATTTCCCAGGTCATAATATTCAGGAACCATTCTTAGTGTGCAGGGCTGCCAACTACTGCCGCCGTAATCACCAAACGTGTCAATTAATATCGTCCATTGTGTCGTATTGTAGAGCTCTGAAAATTAAAGATAGTTTTGAGAGTTGTTGTACACCCTCACACCTCATCCACGTGATTAAGAAATAGGTGGCAGGACGTGATCTCTAAAGTTGCACGTAAGAGGGCGCACATCCAACTACACACATTCCTATTGTTACATTTCACTTCCGCCTGTCGTTGCCATTAATAAGTAAACGTATAATCATAAATAAAACACACCAATGCCCAACAGTCCAAGTCACACGGCACTTCGGCAAAGATAAAGGTGTGGTGGGGATGGGCAGGTGTGCGTTAGGTAGCCACGACTTCCCTCAGGTGTTGTCTTACCTTTTTTTTGCCGAGTTTTGTGAAGTAGGTCCTGTTACTTAGGGATTTTTATAACTTTTTTTTTCTCGTTCTTAAGGTGTCTTTGAACATGACAAAGATGGAACTTCTCTCCAGATTTTCTCTTTCTCCTCCTCCTCCTCCTCCTCCTCCTCCTCTTCCTCTTCCTTTTCCTTCATCTCTCGACTTTCCCTTCCTCTTGACTGTCTCCTCCCCTCTCCGTCTCCCTCCTCCTCCTCCTTCTTCTCCTCCTTCTCCTCCTCCTCCTCCTCCTCCTCCTCCTCCTCCTCCTCCTCCTCCTCCTCCTCCTTTTCCTTTTTCCTTTTTTCCGGCCAGTTTCGGATGGAAGGTTAGCGTAGAATAGTTACCCAAACAGCCTTGTAAGCACCTTAAGGTCTGTTGCTGTTTGGACTTCTTTTGTATATTCCATAGCATATTCCTTAGTCTTCTGCTTCTCTCTTGAACGTCTCTCTTTTCTCCTCCTCCTCCTCCTCCTCCTCCTCCTCCTCCTCCTCCTCCTCCTCCTCCTCCTCCTCCTCCTCCTCCTCCTCCTCTTCGTAATGGCGGCGCGAGTGCAATTTTTACAAAGATAAAGGTAAGTTTTTGTGGTGTCTTCGTTCTCGTTTGAAGGAAAAACCAGAGAGAGAGAGAGAGAGAGAGAGAGAGAGAGAGAGAGAGAGAGAGAGAGAGAGAGAGAGAGAGAGAATAAAATAAAGAACAAGAGGGAAAATGAAAGAAAAAACAGGTGGTCAGAGAAATCGAGAAAGGGAAATAGGAGAATGGGAAAGGGAGGAAGGAAGGAAGAAAGGAAGCATAGGATAGAGGGGACGATTGAGAGAGAGAGAGAGAGAGAGAGAGAGAGAGAGAGAGAGAGAGAGAGAGAGAGAGAGAAGGGAAAGAGTGGAATGGTGAATGACGATGGATGGAGAAAAAGAAAGAAAAAAAAAGAAAAAAAAAACGTGAACAGGAGTAATTGGTGTAAGGAGGGGAGGAGGAGGAGAAGGAGGAGGAGGAAGAGGAGAAGGAGGAGAAGGGGGACCAGAAGGAGAAAGAGAAGGAGAAGGAGAAGTAGGAGTCGAAGGAGGGAGGGTGAATACAAAGGAAACCCAAACACTAACAAACCTTTAGCTCCTTGCAAGGCTGTTTGGTAACTACTACTAACTAGCTAACCAGCACAACAGAAGACTCCTCCCCACCAACCACTCCCTCCTGCTTGAGCTGGCATGGAAATTGGAAAAGTACCATGCAGTATAGAAAAACTGACATAGAATTTTCATAGGAAAGGATGAGAGGAAGCACTACTATTGACCCTACGGTGAACTCTATACGCCTATCTGAAAATGAACAGAGGGAGGAGGAGTAGGCGGAGGAGAAGAGGAGGAAGAAGAGGAAGAGCAGGAGGATAAGAGAAAAGAAGAGAGAGGTTGTCATTCACATGCCTGAAGAGGAGCAGATTGAGAAGGTCTTCCTCTTCCTCCTCTTCCACTTAAAGAAGAATGACAGGAAAAAAAAGAAAGGAAACACGCTACCGGATAAAATATAAAATCTGCAGCAAAAGAGTGAAACAGATTCATGTCAGGTTTGAAATGTTTGGGTGGTGGTGATGGCGGCGGTGGTGTGAAGTGAAGGAATGTTTTCGTTATTTATTTATTTCATTTTACTTTATTGAATGTAACATATATGAATAGGTATCTCATGAGCTACGAAACCAAATTAAGATGACGATAGGAAAAT
>NC_087162.1:14342947-14375447 GCF_035594125.1 Scylla paramamosain | reverse complement strand
GTGGTGGTGGTGGTGATTGTTGTTGTTGATGTTGTTGTTGTTGTTGTTGTGTTGTGGTTTGTTTGTTTCAGTGGTTAGATCGGGAAGTTGGTGTTTGTTATTATTGTTGTTGTTGTTGTTTTGGTAAGAGTGACAAGTATTGTTTATTGATTTTTCTTACTTTTCTTGTTAGTGTTGATGTTATTTTTGTTCTTGTTTTTGTTGTTATTTTCAATATTTTTGTTTTTATTTTGCTATAATTGCTATTGTCATATTGAGGTAGTTACGTTGCTGTGTTGTTAGTAATTGTGTTCTTATTCTCATACTGTCTTGATGTTTTTGCTATTCATAAACTATATATATATAGATAATACGATTTGATAACATCTGTTGTGTTTATTGTTAACCATGGCACAAAGTCTTAAAATAGTTTCTTTTAATTGTTCAGGTTTTAAATTCAGGAATTACGATTATTTGAAAGACATATTAGGAAATGTGATATCTTATTAATTCAAGAGACATGGCTGTATAATTTTCAACATGAAGAAATAAGAAAAGTTTTGGTTGACAGTGAGCACCATGCGGTGTCGGCTATGGATGAGTGTGATGCTTCCCGGGTTGGTGGGCCATACGGTGGATGTGCAGTGGTGTGGCGTCGCGGCCTGGTGATGGACTTCCAGCCCCTCACCACCACTTCTAAGCTCCTGTGTGCTGTTGTAGCTCAGAGTCAATGTGATAAATTACTCCTCGTTTCGGTGTACATGCCTAATGATGATAACTGTGATCAGAGTTTTGAAATTTTTGGTGATGTCTTAAATGAATTGTCAGCTATGATAAATTTATATGACGGTTATGATATCGTAATTGGGGGGATTTTAATGTGGATTTCTATAGACAATCTCGTAATGCTGAGCTTTTAAAACTGTTTCTGAATGAGGAAAATTTATTGTGTCCACCATTATCTTGTACTCACGCGACCTATACCTATGAGTCGGCACGAGGTAATAGATCTTGTATCGATCATTTCATTGTTAATGAATCTGCTATTAGAGCTGATGAATGTGTCTCAACTCTCAACTTTTATGGATGGCAACAATCTAACTGAACATTTACCTATATCTATAACGTCTATTTTAACAGTAAATGTCTTTAATACAGAAAAATTCACACAGCCAAGCGTTGACTGGGAAAAAGCTTCGTCCCTAGATATTGGGAACTATAAAACACTGATTGATTTTCATTTAGGGCATTTTTATTTATTTATTTTTATTTTTATTTTATTTTTTTTTATGTAGGAGGGACACTGGCCAAGGGCAACAAAAATCCAATAATAAAAAAAAAAAAAAGCCCACTGAAATGCCAGTCCCCATAAAAGGGTCAAAGCAGTGGTCAAAAATTGATGGATAAGTGTCTTCAAAACCTCCTTCTTGAAGGAATTCAAGTCATAGGAAGGTGGAAATACAGAAGTAGGCAGGGAGTTCCAGAGTTTACCAGAGAAAGGGATGAATGATTGAGAATACTGGTTAACTCTTGCGTTAGAGAGGTGAACAGAATAGGGGTGAGAGAAAGAAGAAAGTCATGTGCAACGAGGCCGCGGGAGGAGGGGAGGCATGCAGTTAGCAAGATCAGAAGAGCAGTTAGCATGAAAATAGCGGTAGAAGACAGCTAGAGATGCAACATTGCGGCGGTAAGAGAGAGGCTGAAGACAATCAGTTAGAGGAGAGGAGTTGATGAGACGAAAAGATTTTGATTCCATCCTGTCTAGAAGAGCAGTGTGAGTGGAAACTCCCCAGACATGTGAAGCATACTCCATACATGGACGGATAAGGCCCTTGTACAGAGTTAGCAGCTGGGCAGGGTGAGAAAAACTGGCGGAGACGTCTCAGAACACCTAACTTCATAGAAGCTGTTTTAACTAGAGATGAGATGTGAAGTTTCCAGATTTGAAGTTTCAGATTATAAGTAAAGGACAGACCGAGGATGTTCAGTGTAGAAGAGGAGGACAGTTGAGTGTCATTGAAGAAGAGGAGATAGTTGTTTGGGAGGTTGTGTCGAGTTGATAGATGGAGGAATTGAGTGTTTGAGGCATTGAACAATACCAAGTTTGCTCTGCCCCAATCAGAAATTTTAGGAAGATCAGAAGTCAAGCGTTCTGTGGCTTCCCTGCGTGAAATGTTTACCTTCTGAAAGGTTGGATGTCTCTAAAAAGACGTGAAAAAGTGCAGGGTAGTATCATCAGCGTAGGAGTGGATAGGACAAGAAGTTTGGTTTAGAAGATGGATAATAAGAAGAGAGTGGGTGACAGGACAGAACCCTGAGGAACACCACTGTTAATAGATTTAGGAGAAGAACAGTGACCGTCTACCACAGCAGCAATAAAATGGTCAGAAAGGAAACTTGAGATGAAGTTACAGAGAGAAGGATAGAAACCGTAGGAGGGTAGTTTGGAAATCAAAGCTTTGTGCCAGACTCTATCAAAAGCTTTTGATATGTCCAAGGTAACAGCAAAAGTTTCACCAAAATCTCTAAAAGAGGATGACCAAGACTCAGTAAGGAAAGCCAGAAGATCACCATTAGAGCGGCCTTAACGGAACCCATACTGGCGATCAGATAGAAGGTTGTGAAGTGATAGATGTTTAAGAATCTTCCTGTTGAGGATAGATTAAAAAACTTTAGATAGGCAGGAAATTAAAGCAATAGAACGGTAGTTTGAGGGATTAGAACGGTCACCCTTTTTAGGAACAGGTTGAATGTAGGCAAACTTCCAGCAAGAAGGAAAGGTAGATGTTGACAGACAGAGCTGAAAGAGTTTGACTAGGCAAGGTGCAAGCACGGAGGCACAGTTTCGGAGAACAATAGGAGAGACCCCATCAGGTCCATAAGCCTTCCGAGGGTTTAGGCCAGCGAGGGCATAGAAAACATCATTGCGAAGAATTTTAATAGGTGGCATGAAGTAGTCAGAGGGTGGAGGAGAGGGAGGAACAAGCCCAGAATCGTCCAAGGTAGAGTTTTTTAGCAAAGGTTTGAGCGAAGAGTTCAGCTTTAGAAATAGATGTGATAGCAGTGGTGCCATCTGGTTGAAATAGAGGAGGGAAAGAAGAAGCAAAGTTATTGGAGATATTTTTGGCTAGATGCCAGAAATCACGAGGGGAGTTAGATCTTGAAAGGTTTTGACATTTTCTGTTAATGAAGGAGTTTTTGGCTAGTTGGAGAACAGACTTGGCATGGTTCCGGTCAGAAATATAAAGTACATGAGATTCTGGTGATGGAAGGCTTAAGTACCTTTTGTGGGCCACCTCTCTGTCATGTATATAGCACGAGAACAAGTTGTGTTAAACCAAGGTTTAGAAGGTTTAGGTTGAGAAAAAGAGTGAGGAATGTACGCCTCCATGCCAGACACTATCACCTCTGTTATGCGCTCAGCACACAAAGACGGGTCTCTGACACGGAAGCAGTAGTCATTCCAAGGAAAATCAGCAAAACACTTCCTCAGATTTAGATATGTCTGGTGTTCTGGCACCATGTCCTGATTATTCATGTAAAACACATAGTAATATGATAATGAACACACTCGAAAAGATGCTTGAAATATTAGAGAAATATGCTTATGTTGCTATACCTAGACAGCGCGTAAACGGAAAGAAAGGAACACCAGGATGGAATGAATACGTAAGACCATATAAGGACAAATCCATCTTCTGGCATGGAATTTGGAAAAATGCAGGTTGTCCGGCTAGCGGACAGCTTGCAGATTTAAGAAGGTTTAGTAGATCGAAATATCACTGGGCAATCAAACAAGCTAATAGGAATGCGGATGAGATCTTGAATAAAAATGCAGCTGTCACTCTTAAAATAAATCATTCAAAGATTTCTGGAAGATCATTAAAAAAATGAAAGGAAGAAATATGTGGTCATCTGGTATAACTGATGGCCGATGTACTGGTGAGGATATTGCTGATAGGTTTCGTGACTTGTATGAGGAGCTCTATAGTAGTGTTACGGATGATGACTTACAAGAGGTGGGCAGTAAGGTGAACCACCTTGTTAATGAGCGATGTAATGCTGGCCATTGTATTTCTTCCCAATGTCATTCTGTATCTGCAGTGATAATTGGAAAGACTGTGAGAAGCCTCGTACCCAATAAAAAGGACGAAACATATAACATTAGTAGCAATCATTTTATAAATGGTACTAAACTATTATATACACAGCAAAGTCATATAATAACAGCAATGTTGCAATACGGCAGCACAGATGCTCTTTAACAAAGCAGTTATTAAGCCCATTCCCAAAAATCCTCTTAAATCTCGTGCTAATTCTTGTAATTATCGTGCTATCTCATTAAATTCAGTATTAATTAATAATTAATTAATCGATCATGTATTAATTTCACTTATAAAAGATAAAATGGTGACATCTCATCTGCAGTTTGCCAACAAGAGGTCTTACTCTAAACCGCTGTGTTCTTATCTATTTACAGAAACTATTCAGTATTAGCAAATGCGTGAATCTAATTTGTATATGCTGTTACTTGATGCCATTAAGGCATTTGATAGAGTGAAATATAGCAAGTTGTTTAACTTACTTACAGAAAGAGATATTTGTCCTCTAATAGTTCGTTTGCTTCTCAATATGTATTTGATTAGTACTGCTGTTGTAAGTTGGAATGGTGTTAACTCTGATCAGTTTAAGCTTTGTAATGGTGTGAAGCAGGGGGGTATAATGAGTCCTCTACTTTTCTCTATCTACATAAATCCTTTAATGCAGAATCAAAACAATAGTAAGGTTGGCTGTTATATGGGTGACATTTGCTGCAACTCGTTTGCTTATGCTGACGATATAGTTATTCTTAGCCCAACGTGTGAGGCTTTGAGGATGATGGTCAAGATTTGTGAACAATATGCTACCCAGTTCAGTTTAAGCTTTAATCCTAATAAATGTGTTTTATTTATTTTTTTTTTTCAGCTTCAGATATTTTTATGGACAGTGTATGCATCAAGATGTACGGTCGCACTATACAGAACGTTAAGAGTAAAAAACACTTGGGTCACCTAATATCATCTCGTGGTAGTCTTGTCAATCTTGAACCGGTTATGAGGGACATGAAAGTGAGAACTAATGCCATTATCCATCAGTTTTACTCTACCTCATGGTAATCTAAGGTGTTGTTGTTTAATAGCCATTGTACGTCGCTGTATGGTTGTCAGTTGTAGAATCTTGACCCAAGAATTGAGGAGTTGAGTGTGGCGTGGCGAGTGTGTTGCCGCAGACTGCTTGCTTTGCACCCTCGCACGCGCTCTCACTTACAGCCCCATATTATGAACTCTCTATCTTTTGGTCAGATTACTGAAAAAGAACGTTGTGTTTTTTTATCAGGGGTTTGAGACATCCTGAGCGACAAATATCACAATTTTTTAGAAAAGTTCTCCTATCGAATTCATCATGCATGTTGTCCAACATGAATTTGATACTGCAGTCTTATAACATTAAATACTATGAATTTTTTTACTGTAATATTAACTAGGTTATTGGCAAGGTATGTTGTTTAGAGGACTACCAATACTGGCAAACAGAAATAATAAAAGAACTTTTGAGTATCCGTGATGGTCACATAGATTGCTGCCTTACATATAGTGATGTCTGTGAATTCCTTGATGAAATATGTTTAATATAGTATGTTTTGTACATACATACACATTAATTTTTTTACTTAATTTTATTTATGGTTTAAAGTTTTTAATATCTCCTTTAATTTATATTTAATTTTGTCTTTTGAGCTACATTGTAAGTTTTTTTTTTCTTTTTTTCTCTCTTATAGCTTTAAATTTTGTGTAAGATGACTAAAGGATTGTACTTTGTACGAATAAACAATTGATTGATTGATTGATTGATTGATAATTTGGTTGTTATTTTTGTTGTTCCTTTTTTTTTTTATTCATATAATTTCATTTATTGTGTGTCAATGTTTTGAGTTTTTTTTTATCTGCTACTTTCGTTGTTATTTTCTTCCCACTTTTCTTAGTTTTATTATTATCTTTCTTTCCTTTCACTCTCGTTATTCCCGTCTTCCTAGTTTTTGTCATTATTTTTGTCACCTGTATGTTTTCCTTTTTTTTTTCTATTTCTGTTATTGCGTATTTTTTTTTTGTTATTCTTCATTCATATTTTTGTATTCTTCTTTTCTTATATCTGCTTCCGTCGTTATTTCCTTATGCCAGTTTTTCTTAGTTTCGTTATTATCTTTCCTTCCTTTCATATTTGTTATTATTTTTCTTTGTTCTTCGTTCTTATTTTATAAATATATATATATATATATATATATATATATATATATATATATATATATATATATATATATATATATATATATATATATATATATATATATATATATATATATTTTTTTTTTTTTTTTTTTTTTTCTTTTTTTTTTTCTTTTTTTTTTTTTTTTTTTTTTTTTTTTTTCTTTTCTTATTATACCTGATTTTGTCACTACTTTCTTTTTGACAATATTTCTTAGTTTTGTTATTATTTTTCTTTCGTTTCATACTTGCTGTTATTTTCCTTTTTTTTCCTTTTTTTCCCCTGGTGTGAGTGACGCGGCGGTGTTTATTGGTGTCACTGCGACTTTTCAGAAGAGGATCGCGCCCCGAGTTTTGTGGATCAAGACGGATTCATGCGGATTGCTTTGCCTGCGTGTGAGGAAAGTGATGAAAGTGAATGGGAGAAGTTGAGAGAGAAGTTTACCTTGTGTTTTTATTTATTTTCTTCAGTGTTTGTTATGACTTTTGCTTGGGTCAGATTTGTGAGAGAGAGAGAGAGAGAGAGAGAGAGAGAGAGAGAGAGAGAGAGAGAGAGAGAGAGAGAGAGAGATGATGCTTAATAATAATAATAATAATAATAATAATAACAATGATAATGATGGTAATAATGATAATTTCAAAATATCCCTCAGATAACAAGTTTAAACCCCACCAGCTTGAAAACCGTTCATTATTCGTCTTAATGTTGGAATATGTAGTGATAGTAGCGATGATAGTGATGATATTAATGATGATGGTGACGATGATAATGAAAGGTGACAGTGATAGGAGCAAGTCGTCACTATTCGTATTATCTTCACATAATTGTCATAGTTCTTGAATATACAGTGATAGTGACGATGATACTGGTGATGGTGAGCGTGATAGTGATGCGGGCAGGTCACGTCACGATTCCTACCGTGACCTGCCTGACGCTGCACCGGGAAGTAAACTTTGGAACTCGCTCTTAATGAAACATTCGCCTCGCCTTCTGGGAAACTATTTGATTGGCTGACGGTGCTGGTGGTGGTGGTGATGATGGTTCATTCCTGCTGGCTAACTATTATCACATTCTTCTCTCCTTTCTCCTCTTTCCCTTCCTTATCTTTTTTTGTTTCCCTTCCTTTTCTTTTTTTATCTTCTTTTCCTCCGTCATCTTTCTTCTCTCTTGATCGTCTTTTTTCTTCTCCTTTTACCTTCATTTCTCCTCTTGCTTCTCTGTTCTTTCCTATTTTTTCCTCGTTTTCCTCCCTCCTTTTTCTCGTCTTCCTTCTTTCTTCCTCTTTTTCTTTTCCTTTATAGTTTTTCCCCTCTCATCTTTCCTCTTCTGTCTCCATCTTTTGCTTCCTGTTTTCTCTCCTTTCTCCTCTTTCCCTTCCTTATTTTTTTCTTTTTTTCTTAATCTTTCCCTTCCTTTTCTCTTTCCCCTCCGTCTTCTTTCCTCTCTTCATCGTCTTCTTTTCTTTTTTTCTTTTTTCCTTCATTTCTCCTCTTCCTTCTCTATTCTTTCCTATTTTTCCTCGTTTTCCTCCCCTCCTTTTTCTCGTGTTCCTTCTTTCTTCATCTTTTCCTTTTTCCTTTACAGTTTTTCTCTCTCATCTTTCCTCTTCTATCTCCATCTCTCTCTTCCTGTTTTACTCCTCACCTTTCTCCATTCTTTCTTTCCTCCCCTCTTTGATTTTATTCATTATTTGATTGAGTGTGGTGGTGGTGGTGGTGGTTGCGGTGGTGCCAGTAGTTTTATTTATTCATTTATTTTTTTTTTTTACTTAAGAACTCTGCAACAAAGGGCTTAAGAAGGGAAAAAAAAAGACCCACTGAAGATGCCAGTCCCCAAAGAGTGCAGTTAAAAGGATTATCCAGAAATTATGAGGGAAAGTGTCTTGGAACTAGCTATTACCACACACTTCTCTCCATTCCTCTCCTTCCCCTCTCTCTCCTCTCCCTCCCCCTTGTTGTGATCTATATGGCCTACTTCCCCACAGGAATAAGTAATGAGAAGAAACTGTAGACAAGACACGCTACCCCTGAGTCTTGTGTTCTTTAAAGATTTAGGCGTTTTTGAACACTTAACAGGTTCTAAATTGTAGTAGTTATTGTGATTTTCTAAAGGGTCAGATTGTATAGAAAAAACAAAATCAGAGAGAGAGAGAGAGAGAGAGAGAGAGAGAGAGAGAGAGAGAGAGAGAGAGAGAGAGAGAGACCGAGATCTCAACTGGTCACCCAGCAAGGCAAGACAGCCCCTGCCACACCCTATCTGCACAGAGACAACGCCTCTCTCCTTGGCGACGAGGGAATATCGCTGCCTATGTCTACTACTCCCGGCGAGGCCACATAACTAAGGAGTACAAGTAATCGCCGAGTCCAGGCAGTCTTCCTTCAACCTTTCTGCCTGCTCCATCAGGACTGACACACGTTGTGCTCCAGCCTCTAATTTTTGACGATCGCTTTTGACTGTTCGGGGACCGGCATCTGAGTGGGCCTTTATTTTTTTTTCCTTGGCCAGTGCCCCTTCTACATTAAAAAAAAAAAAAAGCCTCCTCTCTAGTGCCAGACACCTGATCGGCAATGGACGTCTCCCTTCTCCTGCCTGAGTGACTCCAGTTTTCAGCTCAGGTAGGATGGTAGACGCGCTGAGGACTCGCCACCAGCTGACAGTCCTCTCTGCCAACGTGCGAGGCCTCCGCAACATCTACGATTTATCCCACAACTTTGTCCGCGTGAACGTTGCTGTGGTGACAAACTTTGCTAAGCAGTGAAGTGGAACCAACCTTCGGCAGAATTCCAAGCTACACCCAGTGGATCAGGAGGGACCACCTCGGAAGATGTGCCAGTGTGTCTCAAGGAGGGAATACAAGCCCAGAGTCTAGAAATAGACACAACGCTCACGACTGATGTTGTGTTGTTAAAAATAGTGTTGGCAGATGGCACTGGCCTCCTCCTGTGTGCCATGTGTTGCCCACCAAGACAAAGACCTGCGTCCCTGGATTTCCTGACAGAACTTGGACGACTTGCTGACACGTCACCGTTGCAGATATTTCCTAAATCACAACCTCGAGGGAGCTGCCCACGAAAACCTTCTGACGGTCCACGATCTGACAGACCACGTGACCTTCCTCACCCACGAACGTGGCGGGACCCTGTACCCTGTCATTACAGACATGGGGGAGGACACAGTCACGTGCCTACAGCTCAGACCAGCGGGCAGCTCCGAGCATCACGGTGTTCTGACCCGGGTGGATGTGGGCGTCACGCGGGAGAAAGCCACCACATACACCATCTGGCAGTGGAACAGAGTTGACTGGCACACCTTTCTGTCTGAACAAGCAAAATCCAAGGCGAGGGCCTTCACCGAGCGGCTAAAAACGCTCCAGCGTCAGCATTTCCCCCACCGCCAGTACATCTCCAGGCTCCCTGACCAGCCGTAGTTCGACTTCCGATGCCGCCTCTCGGCGAAGAGGAAGTATTTTGCGTGGCTTTGCCTCAAGAGCAACAGAAGTCCCTCAACAAAGCCTTGCATCGCGCAGCGTGCAAGATCATGGTGGCAATTGGGCACAACGGAGATGGGAGAATGACCTCCGTGCCAAGCTCTTTGGTCCTGGAGTGGGCAGCAAGACCTGGTGGACCCTTATCAAGGAGAGGCAAAGCACCAACCACCAGGACCAGGAAGCCATTCTTCCCCTCACCAAACTGGGCGGCACCACAGTCACCAGCAGAAGGTAAAAGGCAGAGTTACTGGCCGACCTCTTCTCTGTTAAGATGTCCATTCCTGACCCCACCGGGCCTCCGCCATAGCTGGTTGTCTTCTTTTTCCTCTGCTTCTTCTGCAACAGTTCCCATGTTCATATGGGATCGCTGTTCCTCCCTTGTCTTCCCCATAAGGCTCTATCTTCTATCTCCTCTCCACTCAACCGTTTCTCCCTCAGGTCCTCTCTTATGCAGTTCCTCCATCGCTTCTTCGGCTTGTCTCGTCGTCGTCTTCCTTTCACTTTTTATATTCAGTTTTCTTCTACCGATATACTGTTCCTCTTTTCTTTTAACATGACCAAACCATTGCATTCTCCTTTCTTGTATTTTCTTTGTCACTTCCGTTACTTTGGCTGTTAAATAATTTCTCACTTTTTCCTTCTTTGTCACACCAAGCATCCACTATAACATTCTCATCTTGGCAACCTACAACTTCTCTTTCTGTGATTTCTTTATTGGCCACGATTCAGCACAATGTCATTGTTGGCCTCACTACTGACAGCTGGCACAGTAATGTGCTCAAACTGTGACAGTGGTGGAGGTGACGGGATAGCGAATAGAGTGCCTCCTCAAAAGCCACCGGGCCTGACGACGTCAGCTCAGTGGTGCTGCGACACTATTCCAGTGAGTTGGAAGGACCTTTCTCGGTGGTGGTCGCGCACTGAACTGAGGAAGGCACATGGCCAGCCATGTGGTGGTTCACAAAAAAAAACTCCAGATCTGATCTTGCAAACTGCAGACCCATCTCCCTCCTGTCTGTGGTTAACAAAGTGTCATAACCCCCCACTTATCTTAAGTTAAACAAGAGCTGTACAAACCTATGTACTCACCAGATACTGCAGCAACTGCAACAACGCTTTACTACTAAGTTCAGATTACCATGTGATTAGGCCATGGATTCACATTGGGGTAAGCCATAAACACAGCTCAGGAAAGCTATAATTATTTATTAACCAGTAAATAATCATCCCATAAACACACACAAGTAACAATAAACAATAACTCCAAATCATAATACAAGTTCAATAAAGCTTCAAGTAATTTCGTACTGACAAATCAGTAAGTCTATTACTCTCGCATTACATGTACGTTAGTGCACTTTATTCGTGAAATTAGGTCACTCAGTAAAGCTTCACTTTTCATCCAACGCATAAATGCACATACAGCATAATCACATAATAAAATAATCAAACACAACATGCAAAATTAAAGACAATAAAATACGTGGCCACTACATGCGAAGGACCACAGAAAATATATCACTCATTATAACCCAGTATTAAATGAACGCATGAAACACGTAAAATATATGAAAGCCACAGTATACTTAACACATATAAAAATCGACACAGTTAAGGCACATAGGAAAAGTTCTCTGAGTATTACTTACGACGAGGGCGAAGCAGAAAATGACAAGAGACCTCATAGTGCACCTGAATGTGTGCACCTTCCCAAGACTGTAACACACTACTCTTGTTGTCTGACTGAGTTCTGAGGGGATCGTTCTGTGCTCTGCCTTTATTCACTTCTAGCTACGGCGGCGGCGAACTACACTGTACTACACTGCTACATACTTTGCTATCCTTAAGGTCTAAAATCTATTTGGTTTACTACACTCATCTCTCCCTTTAAGACACATGATCACCAGAATGTTCGCTTGTCTACTTTTCGTCACCAAGGGCTTAAGATTAATTTTACTCTTAGGACACACTGAATACTCACTCCTACCGCCAGGTATTTAAGTTTCTTATGTCCGTCTAGCGCACACAATATCTGGGCCACAGAGTTGAGGCGTTATTGTGTTTTACGCCCGTAAGATTAATCGTGGAGTTAGCAAACAAAATATATGAGACGGAGTATGTGCCAAAAGCCATGCAAGAGGCAATATTCATAAACATTCCCAAGAAGATGGGAACTACTGAATGTGAAAAACATAGAACAATTAGTGTTATAAGTCAGATGGGAAAGATAATTCTTGGAGTATTGAGAAATTGATTGAAGAGAAAGGTTGAGGAAAATGTAGCAAAAGAACAGTTTGGTTTTAGGAAAGGGATGGGTACGAGCAATGCCATTTTCTGCTTAAGAAATATTATTGAGCGGGCAGTGGAGATGCAGAAGGATCTATACATGTGCTTTGTCGATTATGAAAAAGCATTTGATACAGTAAGGCATGAAGAACTTGTGAGAATACTTAAGGAAACAGGTGTGGATGGTAAGGACATAAGGTTGATAGCAAATTTGTACTGGAATGAAAAAGCAGCTGTGAAAGTGGGAGAAATGAAGTCAGAATGGGTAAATATAAAGAGAGGAGTGAGGCAGGGTGTGTATTTTCCCCATACCTCTTCTCCTTGTACGGACAGAAATACATGGAAAGTTTATTAGAGTTGGAGGGAGTGAGAATTGGAGGAAGAAACGTGGCAAATATACGGTATGCTGATAATACAGTTCTTTTGGCGGACTCAGAGGAAAAGCTGCAAAGGATTGTGGATGAAATACAAGAAGCAAGTTAGGAGAGAGGTCTGAAGATAAAACACAAAGAATGGGAATAGCAAGAAGACAAAGGCTTAGAGTAAGGATATATATATATTGGTGGAAGGCAGATTAAACAGGTTGGAGAATTTAAATAATTGGGGAGTATTGTGTCAGAGGAGGCAGATTGTGAAAAGAAAATAAAGAAGAGAATCGGTTTGGCAAAAACTGCTTTTATAAAAATAAGAACTTTGATAACAAATTTGAGTATGAATATGAAATTGAAAATCAGACTATTGAAATGTTACGTGTGGTCAGTTTTATTATGTGGTTGTGAAACATGGACTGTTAAAAAGAAAATGGAAAAGAAGTTGGAGGCTGCTGAGATGTGGTTCCTGAGAAGATTGCAAAGGATTCCATGGACAGCAAGAGTGACAAATGAGGAAGTGCTAAGACGTGCAGGAGTGGAGAGAGGCTTGACAAGAAGTATTAGGAGGAGGCAGTTGGAGTTTTCGGGACACATCCTGAGAGCTGGAGTATTGGAAAGAGATTGTTTGCTGAGGAGGATTGATGGGAGAAGAGCAAGAGGAAGGCAAAGAAAGAAATATATGGAGACTTTGCTGGAAAGTATTAACATGGGATGGAACATCGAGGATCTGGTTAGGATGGCGGAAAGAAGAGAGGATTGGCGCGCCATGATCGCTGACGTGACATGACAAGCACTTCGGTAAGGTAAGGTAAGGTAAGATTAATCGCGTACCGTTACAGTTCATTCATTCAAGCTTTAAGTTCGGCCTAGCTCGCGTCTTAGTCCTCTGCTACGTCATTGACACCTGTATCTTCGTGGTGGTCACGAACAAGGCGGGCAGTGCTCTGAGGAATGCGAGGAATTGGGTCGTGGGCGGCGCGGACGTCACGAGAGACAACACCGGGGGCGCCGCTGGGCGACGCTACAGGTGGGAGCGTTATGGGGGTCATGGCTACAGGTGTCATGGCTATGACAAAAGTCTTCAAGAGGATGGTGGTTGAGGTCATAAATCGACACCTTCAAAGACAACGCCCTGCTCACAGACCAGCAATTCAGGTTTTGATCTGGCAGATCCACGTCAGACTGCCTCATGTTCCTCTCCAGGGATCGGCAGGATTCCCTGAATAACAGCCTTGACATCCTTGTTGACGCCCTCGATATCGCAGGTGCATTCGATCGACTGTGGCATGCGGGCTTGCCGGAAAAGCTTCGCACCAAAGGTATTCAGGGACACCTGCTGATGTTGATGAGCGACTACCTACAAGGGTGGTAGTCACTTAGTCATGAATAGGCAGCAGTCCAGGGACCTCCCAGTGAGGACTTCAGTCTCCCAGGGATCTGTACTGGGACTGGTCCTATGGAACCTGTACATCGACGCCCTTCTCAGGAGCCTACCAGTAGTCTCTGCGTATGCCGACGACTGCATACACTCCTGCTTCTACCTTTGCCAAGATAGCCAGAGAGCAGTTCCTGACGCCAACCAGCAGTTACGCTCGATACAGGAGTGGGGAGAGTGCTGGCAGATGAGCTTCACCCCTGAGAAGACCTAGGTGATAGTAATCTCTCAGTCCCCGGCAACCTCACAAGCTGTTGAGGGCGAGTGTGATGTTCCGCTCCGTCATCCTCCCACTCAAGGATCACGTAAAAATCCTGGGAGTTAACCTGGACCGAGAGTTACGATTTCATCGCCACTTCCAACGCGCCGCCCGCAAAACATCTCTTCGCGTCTCCGCGTTGCGTAGAGTGGCGAGTTTCCTCTACAAACGAGGGATTATGCTACTCTACAAGGCCCAGGTAAGGCCCTACCTGGAGTACTTAGATGTCCAGTGCAGCCACACACCTGTAGAAGCTGGACAAGGTAGAGCGACGTACGCAACGGCTGCTTGATGATAGAGACCTACAGCCGCCCCTTCCACAAGACATAACGCCCCTGGACCCTCTGGAGCACCGCCGGGACGTCGCTGCATTGGTGGTGTTCCACAAGGCCTAGATCCAAGGAATGCCACACTTGGGCGGGCTGAGACTCGCCCCGCGAGTGGCTGTGAGAGACACAAGAACTGTGCTCTCCAGCCACCAGCAAGGTCACATGCCAACCAGCACCAAAGGACCTTCTGCAGTTTTTCACCTGTGGAACAAGTTTACCGCCGCCGTGCCTTCAGTGCGGGGAATGACCACCCAGCAGGTGAAGCTGGCAACCCACAGGTGGCGAGGTGCTTTAGACTATCAGTGGACATCAATAAGGCTTTTGAAATTATCACCCAAAAAAGTGACTCTTTAAGAGAGAGAGAGAGAGAGAGAGAGAGAGAGAGAGAGAGAGAGAGAGAGAGAGAGAGAGAGAGAGAGGCCACCTAGGCACACCTGTACTAAGCCCCTACCTGAGAATCATTACTTATCTTAAGCTATGGCCAGATTGCTCCATTTACCTGGCCAATTTCCCTGCACGTGTCCTGGGTCTCTCATTGACCAATTAGCATAGTGTAGTGTCTCTCTCTCTCTCTCTCTCTCTCTCTCTCTCTCTCTCTCTCTCTCTCTCTCTCTCTCTCTCTCTCTCTCTCTCTCTCTCTCTCTCTCTCTCTCTTCTGACTTATTCCCACATCCGCCTTAACTTTTCTCTAACTTCAATTTTTCTTTTTTTTTTATCTCTTTGCTTCACTCTTTTTTCTCCTGTCTTTTTACTTTAGTGCGTCCTTAATTTTAATGAGAAAATCGGAGTTGGGCGACCAAAGTGCCTTGATTTAGTTTGTAAAGTTGTGGGGACGAAGTTAGTTCACGTGTGGAAACTTTGCTGCAGTGTTAATGCTCGGTATATATTTACTTATTTATATATTTATTTATTTATTGAGTTTTTTTCTTTTTTCCTTTCCTACCGCTTCTCCGTTTTCTCCCGTCTCGTCTCTCACTCCTTTTTTTTTTTTTTTATTCATTTCTATCCTTCCTTTTACCTACCCCCAGGTGAATACCTCTCTCTCTCTCTCTCTCTCTCTCTCTCTCTCTCTCTCTCTCTCTCTCTCTCTCTCTCTCTCTCTCTCTCTCTCTCTCTCTCTCTCTCTCTCTCCAGTGAAGCAAAGAAAGCTAAGGAAGAATGGAAGTTTTACAAAAGTAGACGATTGAGAGAGAGAGAGACAGAGAGAGAGAGAGAGAGAGAGACCCAACACACACAAAACAGAGAGGAAAAAAGTTGTCTAGGTTCAGTTTATACAGATGAAAGAAGGAAAAAATAGTTACCTTACGTACCCCCTTCTCCCCTCGCCTTTCCTCTCTCCTCCCTTCCCTTCACCTTTCTCTCTATGCCCTCCCCTCAGGCCAATGCATCTCCACTTTCCATACCTCTGCCCCTTCCTTACTGCATAGACATGACCCAACCCAACCTCCCCTTCCCTCTTTCCCTTCCCTGTGTGTGACTTTCCGTGTCTGTGGTCAAAAATTAAATAAATATGGATAGAGTCACTGGTCTCCTCCTCCTCCTCCTCCTCTTCCTCGTATCGTCCTCCATATCCTATCTCTATCTCTCCCTCTCGTCTCTTTCTCCTCTCTCTCCCTCCCTCTTCTATTTCACAACCGCTTCCGTGCTTCCGTTCTATCCCAGTTCACCTCTCTCTCTCTCTCTCTCTCTCTCTCTCTCTCTCTCTCTCTCTCTCTCTCTCTCTCTCTCTCTCTCTCTCTCTCTCTCTCTCTCTCTCTCTCTCTCTCTCTCTCTCTCTCTCTCTCTCTCTCTCTCTCTCTCTCTCCCCGCTCTCCTATTTGCATGTCAGTACAAGAATGCTTTGACAGAAACTGGACGAGGAGAAAGTTATTTTGCGAGTTGAGAGGTGGTGTGTGTGTGTGTGTGTGTGTGTGTGTGTGTGTGTGTGTGTGTGTGTGTGTGTGTGTGTGTGTGTGTGTGTGAGTTATGCCCTTCAATTCATACACACACGATTGGCTATTAGGGTTTAAGCATCTCTCTCTCTCTCTCTCTCTCTCTCTCTCTCTCTCTCTCTCTCTCTCTCTCTCTCTCTCTCTCTCTCTCTCTCTCTCTCTCTCTCTCTCTCTCTCAGCAAGCACCACTACATCTCCCTAATCATCCCTTGCTAATATTCTCACTCACTCACTCTCTCTCTCACACACACACGCCCTCACTCACTCACGCACTCAATCAGTCAGTCATTCAGTCAGTCCTTCAGTAAACACGCTTCGTCCGTTTACCGCTGACTTCCGTAAATAAATAGATGCATATGTAGAGTAGACGCAAACTCACCTTCTCTCCCTCACGGTCTCTGGGTATGTTCGTCTCTCTGTCGTGAACTTTCTCTGTCTGTCTGTCTGTCTGTCTGTCTGTCTGTCTCGCTCTCTCAGTCTTGGTCTCTGTCTCTGTTTCTTTCTCTCCTTGTCTGTCTCTTGCCCTCTTGGTTTCTGTTAATCTCTCTCTCTCTCTCTCTCTCTCTCTCTCTCTCTCTCTCTCTCTCTCTCTCTCTCTCTCTCTCTCTCTCTCTCTCTCTCTCTCTCTCTCTCTCTCTCTCTCTCTCTCACACACACACACACACACACACACACACACACACACACACACACACACACACACACACACACGCACACACACACTAGGGCCTGGCAGGCTCCCCGCAGCATCGGTTCTCAGCTGTCCTCCCTCCACAGCTCACAACAACATAATTGGATTTCCCAGGGACATATTGCCCTCGGAATGGACCATTACTTGCCTTCCTGAGTCAGCCCGCCCCTGCTGACCCGCGCCGCCCGCCACGGCACACCGCAGCACAGCCCAGCACAGCATGTCACGGCCCACCACAGCACGGGGCAGGGTAGTGTAGCGTAGAATAGACAGGTACAGCGTAGGACAGATGTAAGTCGGCGTCGTGCAGCCTACCACAGCGTCCCACAGCATGTCACGGCGTAGCACAGCACGGGGCAGGGTAGTGTAGTTTAAAACAAGCAGGTGTAGCATAGAACAGGTGTAACTTAGGGTCGGTCAATCCATCATTGCACAGTACAGGACAACACAGCGCATTGCACCACAGCATACCAAAGCATCCCACAACACAGCACGGGATAGGGTAGTCTAACTGACAGCACAGGTACAACGCTGATTAGGTATAACTCATCACTGTATAGTCCAGCACAGCATGGCACAGCACGGTAAAGAACATGGTGGTCCATCACAGCATACCACAGTTTAGTACAGAAGAGCCGGATACAGCATAAAGCAAGTATAACTCACCTTCCTACACCCCTCCACACAGCAAAGCACAGCAAAACACAGCCTATCGCAGCACAACACAGCGTGGAACAGAGTAATCTAGCACAGCGTAACAACCTCTTACAAAACAGCCGCGAATAACAACATTTAAATCCCATCCACAGCACAACACAGCAAAAAATTGTCTAGCACGAACACAGCCTCACAGAACGCCCACGAATAACAGAACATTCAAAACCCACCCACCCACAGACCAGGACAGTATAGCAACCTTAGTTCGTATCAGTCAACAGGTCAGAAAGTCAATAGGTCATCCAGCTAACTCCCCGCCTCCCTCAGTGTTGGTTCTCTGATTCCCTCACACCTGGCTCTCCTCTCCTGGGTTTCCTCCGCTCGCTTCTCTTCCTTGCTATCTAGACAGTTTGCTTCCTTGCCGTCTCTACCTCCTCCTCTGCAGCTGTTATCGTTGTTAATGTTATCTAATCTCTCGTCTTTGTTTTCCTATCTTCTCTTCCTCATCCTCTATCTCTTCCCCTAGATAAGCACTTCACATCAACCCCTCAATCTAACTTCCTTGTCCCTGCGTAATTTATTTTTCTTTTATATAGTATTAGCTGGAGCAATATTTTTCTCTTTCAGCATCTCCTGTCCCATTCTCTGACTGATTCTCCTTCCTCGAACCCTGCTGCCCTTTTACCTCTAACTCTCAGAATCTGTAGTGGTAGTATGGTCACACAGACAGCCTCGTTAGGCCAATTAGGGTTGTTGCTCTCCTTCTCTTCTTCCAGGCAGTGTACCTAATCCTTGCCTTCAATCTCTGTCCCATTTTTTTTTTTTTTTGGTTTACATGGCATCACTATCTCACGTTTAAATTGTTTAAATTGTGTGGTGTGTTGTGGCGCCACACCTGAGGGAGGCTGGTGGGCAAGTAAGATGACAGGGGAGGTGACCGGGAGAATCAGAAATGAACACGTAAGTAAATGTGCAAAGCCAGGCAGTACAGCAGCAAGTGTCAGCTTCAGTTCAGCTGCTGCACTGAACAGCTTCAACGTCACAGCGCAAGTAATAATGCATGGGTCACTTAGAGAGATTTTTAATGAGGGTTGTACTCTCTCTCTCTCTCTCTCTCTCTCTCTCTCTCTCTCTCTCTCTCTCTCTCTCTCTCTCTCTCTCTCTCTCTCTCTCTCTCTCTCTCTCTCTCTCTCTCTCTCTCTCTCTCTCTCTCTCTCTCTGTAGACAAGCTTTAGGGAACAATACCATCTGGCGGCTGATTTCAGAACTGTTATTATCTTTTCCTTTTTTGTATTCCCATCTCATTTTAACACGTACACCAAATTTGTTTCTGCTGAACCCATTACTCAGTTGTGAGATCCCGGATCTATTTTATATTTTATTCTTTTTTTCTCTCTCCATCAGTCAATCAATCTATTGTATCTATCTCGTGGAATTACATGTGACTATCAGCTAAGGTGCATTATTGTGGTGTTAGAGGAAGCGAGAGCAGTGTGTGTAGCGGGTGAACTAACCAGCCAGCCCACTACCTCGTGTCTATTGGCAAGGCTCGTGTCGCCCAGCATTCCTTTGTGATGTAAAGTGCGCACATTTGACTTCCCTCCAGGACTCCGCACCGTACTCTTAAACGCTTCTGACTTTCACCAGCACTATTTTTCAAAGGGTGTAGAGACGATTTGTAAGGTTCGTGTGGGTGTTTTCCTTACTGATGATGAAGAAATCTTGTTAAACTATTATTCCGTAAGGACACAAGAAAATAGGGGAAGCTGCAATAAGCCACCAGATCTACACGTAGCAGTTCCTGTACCTTCTATCACACTTATCTATAAATTTGTCTAATCTTACTTTAAAGCTTCGTAATGACTCAGCATTAACAACTTGATTACTGTCTCTATTCCATCATCTACTACTTTATTCGAGAACCAATTTATTCCTATCTTTTTTTTTTATCTTCATCAAGCTTGAACTCATTATTTCTTGTCCTATCCCGATTAATGACCATGAGAATTTTGCATATCACTCTTGTTATATTCCCTATACCACTCAAAGACTTCTCTCAGATTACAAAAACACCATGAAAAATCTCCAATAAGTACCAGTAAAGTTTATAAAAACTAATTTTGTACTCATCTTTCCCTAACTGATGATGCAGAAACCCTGTTAAACCATTAACACTCACAGAAACTCTCTGAAAATTCACAATAATTCCCACTAGAGCGCGTTAAAACTACGATAAAACACTGAGATGTTTAAGAACAATAACCTCAGCATCCTACGTCCCCCAGCATCAGATATCACAGCGGCTGCCTCAACCTGAGCCTCTCCTCCATTACTCCTGCTGGCGCTGTACGCGAGTCCGCCAGCCCCGAGCAGCGCAGCGTGACACATGAACCTTTGCCCACCTCTCAACTGCGTCACATCACTCGCCGCCATGCACGACTGTCACTCACCTCACTCACTTCCTCACTTCCTCCCTGCCTGACTCATTCACTTCATTCGCTTCCTCCCTGCCTGACTCATTCACTTCATTCACTTCCTCCCTGCCTGACTCATTCACTTCATTCGCTTCCTCCCTGCCTGACTCATTCACTTCATTCACTTCATTCACTTCCTCCCTGCCTGACTCATTCACTTCATTCGCTTCCTCCCTGCTTGACTGTCATTCACTTCACTCACTTCCTTCTTGTCTGACTTTCATTCACGTCATTCACTTCCTCACTACCTGACTGTCATGCACGCCCCATCACTGCCAGACTGTTAACCCCTTCTGCTCCTGGGTTTGGTATGATTTTATTTAGAATGCCATTAGAGAATCTGCGTTTTAGTACTAAGTTTAGCATAATATTTGACTGAAATGAAAGGGTTAAAAAATCACTAGCTACCCCTTCACTACCTCTGTGTCTTTTTTTATTTGACTGTATTCTGATAAACAGTTAAGGATTCTATCAACTAATTAATTACACAATCTAACCGAGCCAAAGCTAACCTGAAGCAACTCACTAAATCCCACTGGTCTCTCCACACCGCTGCCTGGCTCAGCCCCGTCAGGTCACGGGTTTGGCCTTGTGTTGAGAATACCACTGGATGATTTTAAGTTTACCATATTATTTTGTAATGAAAGAGACAAAAAAAAAATCATTAGATACTTATTCACGAAAGTTGCATTTTCATTTTATTCTATTCTAACAAACAATAGACGATTTTATCAAGCAGACAAATCATCTGTGTGATTTAACCTTACCTAATCTGACCTGAAAGTACTGCCTGGGTCAATGTGTTCCCATCTCTGCCTGACTTTTGAACTTCGCTAAATTATAGATTAACTTTGGTGTGAAGGCAAGTTCAGGATTGCGACAAAATTATAATTTGCTGAATTTGTACATTTTGTATAGTATGTTAAAGATACTCACCTGTGTGCGCTTCAATTGACAGGTTAATTGGTAGTGGACGCGGACTGGCACACCTTGGCGCCCTCCAGTGGTAAGTAAGCCAAACGTAAATTAGGTAAATGATTACAACAATAACAAATAAATTAATTAATAAAAAATAGCAATCTTAATAATAAATAAAGAAACAGGCAAAAATGTTACTGTGTATACTAATATTTTTTTTTTCCGTTAAACTAGAGTCATACTTTCGAATTTACTTAATACATATTTCAAGGGAATTTAGGAAATGTTCAGATTTTTCCAGTAGGTAATCATGTAATCATAAAGAAAACGTACATACACGAATACATACATACCTACATACATAAATTCATACAAACATACATACATACATACATACATACATACATACATACATACACACAGGTAAACGGAAAGACAAGACCATGTGGAGTGTGATGAAGTGAATGCTGAAGGGAAGAAAATGAATGGCGAGGGAGAAACTGGGGGGAAAAACTACCGAGGCGTTGGGAAATGTTGGGGAAAGAAGTATTGTTGGAAAGTGACCCTCGTCTCCTGAAATGACTGCTGGGGCGCCTCGTGGGGAGGAGGAAGAGGAAGAGGAGGAGGAGGCGGAGGGGAAGGAAGAGGAGAAGGAGCAGCAGAAGCAGGAGGAGATAGTGAAGATGGTGAAGGTAGTAGAGGCGAGGTGATGGATCCTCCTCCTCCTCCTCCTCCTGCTCCTCCTCCTCCTCCTCCTCCTCCTCCTCCTCCTCCTCCTCCTCCTCCTCCTCCTCCTCTAAATTGGCCTCAAAACGATAGCCTTTACTTGGTCGGATTAAATTCAACGCACGACTTCCTCTCCTCCTTCTCCTCCTCCTCCTCCTCCTCCTCCTCCTCCTCCTCCTCCTCCTCCTCCTCCTCCTCCTCCTCCTCCTCCTCCTCCTCCTCCTCCTCCGTGACTTAGAGATGGAGCCACTACGCGGTAATCGAACCTCCTCCTCGCCTCCCCCCTCTCTTCCTCCTCCTCCTCCTCCTCCTCCTCCTCCTCCTCCTCCTCCTCCTCCTACTCCTCCATCATACGGTATGCCATCTTCTTGCATTCTTGCGTTAGTTAAGTAATTGGCCAGTTAAATGATTAGAGTCTCCGTTGTTTCATCATTAATCTGTTATTCTGTTGCTTGTCAAGTGTGTGGTGCTGATATTGCTCCTTCCCTTCCCTTCCCTTCCCTTCGCTGCCTTTCCCTTCCCTTCCTTACCTTTTCCTTTTCTTTTCTTCCCTTTCCTTTTCTTTTATTCATTTCCTTCCCTTCCCTTCACTGCCCTTTCTTTTCCTTCCTTACCTTTTGCCTCCCCTTCCTCTCCCTTCCCTTCCCTTATCTTTTCTTCTCTTTCCTTTCGTTCCCTTCCCTCTGTGCTTTGAGAATGTGTAAGTAATTAAGTATGTAAGTAAATAAGTTAGTTAACAAATAAGGTGATTAGTAATTTTGGATTAGTTCATTTTGAATAATCCTTTTGACTTCTCTTTTGGGGATTGACACCTTTAATGGGGGTTTTTCTTCAGGCTTTTTGTTCCCTTATGCCAGAATCACTATTGCATGATAAGTCTCTAAGCTCGTAAATAAGTGAGCAATAAGTGTTATCTGGTTCATTCATATCTTGATTGCAAATGTGGTGCTTTAACTTTTTCAGCGAGGCAGGAGTTGGTGGGGAGGAGCCTTCTTGCTTTTCTGCCCTGCCATCGTGAAGTGTTTAGGTAAGGAAGACAGTAATGTTGCTTTATTCATATCTTATCTGGAAGTGGTGTTTCAATTTTTTTTTATTCATTCATTTATTTTATTTATTTATTTTTTTCATGAAGGAAGGAGTTGGAGGGGAGGATTCTTCTTACGTTCCTACCCTGTCCTTGTATTGCTGGCGAGGATCTGTACGATGCAGGATTATCAAGGAAACTAAATTGGCCAACTTTTCCTTCTTTTTTTTTTCAATTTTTCTTCTTTCTTTGACTTTTTCAGGGGAGGCAATTTGAGCAAGCTATCCCCTTCTTCCCTCCGTCCCTCCTTCCCTCCCTCCCTCCCTCTTTTTCGCGTCCTTGGCCAGTCTCCTTGACACTTAAAAATAGACAAATAGAAATGAACTTCTCTCAAACAGGCAATATAGTTTTGAGACAGTGAAATATATGTTACCCGTTGTTACTATTCCTCTCTGCTTACCCTCCTCCTCCTCCTCCTCCTCCTCCTCCTCCTCCTCCTCCTCCTCCTCCTCCTCCTCCTCCTCCTCCTCCTCCTCTTCTGGCTGGCTTGTTAGCTTATTTCACTGGCTTGGTTTTCTTGCCTCACTAGTTTGGTTCACTGGCTTTATTAGTTGGCTTAGTTTGCTGCCATGTCTGACTTTTTTTGCGTGGCTTACTGGCTTAACTGGCTTGCTAAACTGCCTTCTTCCAATCCTCCTTCTTTTTATCCTCTTCCTCCCCTTCATCCTATTTTCTTCCTTTCTTGTGCTTCTCGTTTTTGTTCCTTTTACTGGACCTCTTGCTTTATTAGATTTGCGGTTCCTCCTCCTCCTCCTCCTCCTCCTCCTCCTCTTCCTCTTCCTCCGTCTCCTCCTTTTCCTCTTCCTCTTCTTCCTTCTCCTCCTCCCCCGCGGCATCTCTCTCACTTAAGGTCAGATCGTAGCTAATGGATGAAGGAGAATTAATTAATGTGGTCAGCCTGCCACTTAGCATCACCTGAGAGAGAGAGAGAGAGAGAGAGAGAGAGAGAGAGAGAGAGAGAGAGAGAGAGGGGGAGGGTGGAAGTATATAATGGTGTGTAAGAGTGTGTTTATGAAAGGGAAGAGTGAAATTATCGCTTCTATCTTTGCTACTCTCTCTCTCTCTCTCTCTCTCTCTCTCTCTCTCTCTCTCTCTCTCTCTCTCTCTCTCTCTCTCTCTCTCTCTCTCTCTCTCTCTCTCTCTCTCTACCGTGAAGCAATTTAACGTAACACCAATGCACTAAACAAACACACACACACACACACACACACACACACACACACACACACACACACACACACACACACACACACACACACACACACACGCACACACGCTTCACCCTAGCATGACATTTTGAGGAGGAGGAGGAGGAGGAGGAGATAAGGCAGCCAGTGAAAGTAAATAGAGATTGGTAGGAGGTGGATAAAAGAATGACTGGAAGAATTGAAGAAGAATGAGGAGGAGGAGGAGGAGGAGGAGGAGGAGGAAGGAAGAGAAATAGAAGTTGGAAGAAAAGAAGATGAAGTCAAGAAGGAGGACGAGGAGGAGGGAGAAGGAGCAGTTATTGACGAAAGAGAAGAAAAAGAAGAAAGGAAAGTGATGAAGAAGAGTAGGAGGAAGAAGGAAGGAAGAAAGGATCGTAGGTAATGAAGACTGGTGAAGACAAATGGAGGAAGAGGAATAAATGGAAGAGGAGGAGGAAGAGGAGAAAAAAGAAGAGGGAAGAAGAAGAAAGAAGAGAAGGAAGAGGAGAAAGATGAAGAGATTAGCTAAGACTCACTAACCAACACACACACACACACACTGACCGTATTGTTCAGTAAATCCCTGCAGTCCGGAACAATGCCTGATAAGTGGAAGCTCGCTAACGTAAATCCGATTTTCCAAAAAGGCAGTAAATCTTCACCATGTAATTACCAGCCAATTAGCTTAACCTGAGTCGTATGCAAAATGCTTGAAACACTAATAAGAGATAAACTCGTCAATCACTTAGAAGAAAACAACTTACTTAAAAATACTCAACACGGCTTCCGCAACAAACGCTCTTGTTTGACGAAACTCTTAGATTTCTTCTGATATTCTGAACCAGTATGACGAGAGTAAAGCTGTAGATGTAATATATCTTAATTTTCAAAAGGTCTTCGACAAAGTCCTCCACAAACGTTTAGTGATAAACTAAAATCACACGGTATCCAAGGCGACGTGTTGCGATGGGTTGAAAACTGGCTAAATGACCGTAAACAAAGAATAGTAATAAATGGAAAATCATCCAAGTGGATTAACGTAACCAGCGGGGTGCCCCAGGGATTGGTCTTAGAACCTGTTCTCTCCCTTGTTTAATAATAATAATAATAATAATAATAATAATATTTATTGGTCACGTAACATACATGAAATTTGTCTTGTGTGTTTTCATAAAAGATTGAATCATTCATACAGGGTCTAAAACTAACAGGTCTTACTAATCTAAAGATTAATCTAAAGATTAATCTAAAGATTAATCTAAAAGAATAAAATAATAAAAAAAATGGAGTACATAAAAAGATAACTGGTAACTGGTTCCCAAGCCTTAGTATAGTTAGCTATGATATGTTTAGAGGGCCACTATTTAAAAATCTGATACTTGCCGGCACAAAGGACTTACACAATCTGGCTGTTCTACATACATGTTTATATTAATGACATAGATGAGGGTGTTACCAATATAATATTGGAGTTTGCTGATGATGTATCGAAGTTTGCTGATGACACCAAAATAGAGAATTCCGTAGTCTCTAACGAACAAGTAACAGAAATGCAAAAAAATCTAAACAAATTGACATAGTTGGGGCAAACCTGGCAGATGAGTTTTAATGCAGATAAGTGCAGTGCTTCACACATAGGGTCTAGAAACGAGAAAGCAAAGTATATTTCACGTGGTATCCAACTTAAAAGTGTTGACAGCGAAACTGATTTAGGAGTGACAATATCGAGTAGCTTAAGACCTAGCCAACAATGTTCACAAGTCGTAAAGACAGCAAATAAAGTAATTGGCTTCATCGGCAGATCTTCTGAATGTAAATCTAAGAATACAATCCTCACTTTGTATAACTCTTTAGTCCGTTCCCTTTTGGAATATTGTGTTCAAGCATGGTGCCCCTACTGCCAGAAAGACATTGATAAATTAGGAAGAGTTCAGCGTAGAGTAACAAAAATGATACCAAGCCTAAGAAACAAATCATACGAAGAGCGTCTTAAAGAATTAAATCTTTTCCCATTAACACAAAGAAGACTAAGAGGCGACTTAATACAGGTGTTTAAAATCATCAGAGGCATTGATAACATGGACTACAGTAAATATTTCACGATATTTTTTTTTCCAAATTAAACGCGAGGAAACGGTTGCAAATTTGTTGGGAAATCCTTCAGCTCTCATGAATCAAAAAAAATTTTTTTTTTACACCGAGTAGTAAATCTATGGAATGGGCTTCCTCGAGACGTGATAGACTGCAACACCGTCGAGACTTTAAAGCGCCGTCTTGACAAATATTTTGCATGCAGTCCGCGCCTAATGGCGTTTGTTTGTTTCTGGTTAACTTCCTTGCCTTCAGGAAATGGGGCCACCTCATTTCATCTATTTTCTTTCTTTCCTATAAAATTTCCTTCGGGTTATTCTTTCCCTAACCCCGTAAAATATTTCTTTCCGACCTGTTTTTTTTTTTTTTTTTTTTTTTTTACGGCGTATGCTGGAGGGAGTGGAGGGTGGGGAGAGAGCCTTCTGCTACTATCACTTTAGTAGTCCTAGGTCAGGTCACCTCGTGACGACCGCAGGGTCTGTTGTGGAATGTTTTTATATGTAACTATGTTTTTTTTTCCTTCTTTCGTGAACATCTAATCTCACGGTGGGAGGGAGTGAAGGAAGGAGGGAAGGAAGAAAGTAGGGACGAATGGAAGGAGGAAAGAAGGGACGGAAGGAAGAAGAGAAAAAGGGAAGAAGAGACGGAGGTAGGGAGGGAGGGAGGGAGGGAGGGTAGGAAAAAAGTTAAAGCGATATATTTTGAAACTTCCATGTTCTAAGTCTCACTAAGAATTTATACTTGCTTCGGTTAATAAACTATGAAAATTAGTTGTCGTAGTGGTGGTGGTATGTTTAGATGAATGATAGTGTGTGGTCCCTCCTGAGTCTTGCCCCGCACTGTCTCTACTGCTCCCCGATGTGAAGGTCAGTCTAGATCTATTTTATATGCTATATATCTAGGTCCATCCCTGTGACCTTCCTGAGATACAGGTAATAGTAGTAGTAATAACAGTAGTAGTAGTAGTAGTAGTAGTACTAGTAGTAGTAGTAGTAGTTATTGTAGTAGAAGGAAATATAAGTAGTAGTAATAGTCATTGCTGTTGTAATTAAAATATAGTAGTAATAGTAGTAATAGTAGTAGTAGTAGTAGTAGTAGTAGCAGCAGCAGCAGCAGCAGCAGCAGCAGCAGCAGCAGCAGCAGCAGCAGCAGTAGTAGTAGTAGTAGCAGTAGTAGTAGTAGTAGTAGTAGTAGTAGTAGTAGTAGTAGTAGTAGTAGCATTGGTAGCAGCAGTAGTATTAGTAATAGTTATTGTTGTTGTGATAGAAGTGGGAGCGCCGTGATACAGTGGAGCCGCGCGTACTTTGTGAGCTGAGGGGTCCTCGGGTGCACAGGTTGGAATCCTGGCCACGGTCCGAGGGTAGGAAGGGCATCCATTCGAGCCAACAGTTCCCAAACGCCAAATCAAAGTCCTTCGTTAGGAGGCACCGTCCTGGCCATTACAGACTACGGAAACCGGACGTAAAACCGAAAAAAAAAAAAAAATTATTGTGCTAGAAGAATGATATAAATAGTAGTAGTAATAATAATTATTGTTGTTACAGTAGAAGAATAGTAGTATTAGTTATTACTGTTGCAGAAGAAGAATAATAGTAATAGTAGTAGTGATTATTTTTGTTGTAATAGAATAAGGTGATGATGATTATGCAGCAGCAACAACAGCGTTATAAATAACAGAAGGATAAGCAATGCAACACAAGATTCCACACGGTAACCAAACATCAACAAAAATCCTCAGCTCCTTACACAGCTCCTTACACAGCTGGCTGGAAACTAACAGTACCAATGCACTTGATAAAGACACTGAATAGGACATTGGAAGGCGAGGAGACGGAGGAGAAGGAGGGAACAAAGAGAGACAAAGACACACACACACACACACACACACACACACACACACACACACACACACACACACACACACACACACACACACACACACACACACACACACACACACACACACACACACAGAAACAATACCACTAATACATTAACACCAGACAGGAGTGTATATTGTATCTTTTATTGCTCTTCGCATCAAAGTTTGCACCCATAAATGTTTGGAGAGAGAGAGAGAGAGAGAGAGAGAGAGAGAGAGAGAGAGAGAGAGAGAGAGAGAGAGAGAGAGAGAGAGAGAGAGAGAGAGCGATTGGGGTCAGTTTTGCAGCAGAGTGGGGAAGGGGTTAGTTTTGCAGAAGTGAGGGGGAGGGGTTAGTTTTGCAGGAGCGATTAAAACCAGGTTCTCTTGTGTCCCCTGTCATGTCCTCTCTGTCTGTCTGTCTCTCTCTCGTGCCCTCTCTCTGCCTCACGTGTCCTCGGGTTTTGCTTTGATTGGGACCAGTCGTTGTGTGTGAGTGAAGTTTGCATAAATGAAATTACTACTGATTGAAGGACGAGGACGAGGACTAGAAGGAGGAGGAGGAGGAGGTGATGGTGGTGGTGAGGTGGTAGAGTTGGAGGAGGAGGATGAAGGGGGAGGGAAAGAAAACTACAAAGAAAAAGAAAAGGAGGAGGTGGAAGAGGAGGATGGACGGAAAGGAAAAAGGAAGCAGAAGACTAAAAAGAGGAGGAAGAAGAACTTGAAAACTACAGAGGAGGAGGAGAATGTAGGATAGTAAGACTACAGAGGAAAAGGAGGAAGAGGAGAAAGAGGACTTAAGACAAAACATATTTGTTATCCACGCAGCGAGATCGCCTGACATGCCGTGGGTATGTCAGGTGACATGTCAGGTGACCTTCATAAAGTAATGTGGACTTTATGAAGGAGGCGCTTATGAGGGACTTTATCAAATGCTTTCTGGAAATCAAAATGAACCACATGTACTGGCCTGGTATTATCATACACATTATACACGTCGTGGAAAAAAGTCCAGTAAATTCGTTAAACATGAACGTTTATTTCTACATCCATGTTGAGTGTCCTTTGTGATGTGGTTACTTTGCAGGAATTCTACTGTTTTATCGCTTATTGTTGATTCCAGAAGCTTACCCACTGCAGATGTGAGGCTTATGGGACGGCAAGTATGAGGCTGAGATTTATCACCTTTTGTAAAGATAGGTGTAACACCAGCTGGTCTCCATTCGTGTGGGACTTGCCGAATGTTTAATGATTTGTTGAATAATACTGATAGAGGCTTGGCAAGCTCGTTCTTTGCCTCCTTCAATATTCGTGGGAAAATTTTATCCGGTCCTGGTGTTTTGTTTATTATCATTTTATTAATCGCGTCCAAAATTTCTTTTTCGTGGAAAGTACACGTGCTCAAAGAGGCGTTGTTATTTAGAGCTTGAATGTGGGGTGGGTATTCAGAATGTTTTCTTGAGTGAATGTGGATGCAAAGTAGTCGTTCAGATTCTCAGCCATTTGGATCTCGTTGACAGTGTGTGTGCCATTTTTCAAGACAAGAGGCCCAGTTGTAGAGGTTAATACTTTCTTCTTTAATGTAGCTGAAGAATTCCTTGGGATTTGTTTGACATGAATTAGCAATGTGAAGTTCAAAGTTTTCTTATTGTCTCTCATAAGTTTTTTACAATGACGCCGCAATCGATCATGTTCTGCTTTGTCATCGTCACTTGTGGTCTGTTTGTATTTGTGATACGCGCATTTTTTGGCTGAGAGGCTGTTTTGGATGTCCGCGTTCCACCATTTGGCTTTATTGTTAACGATTGTTCGCCTATTTTTCAGTGGAATATATTTTACAAGAGCCTTGTTAAGGTTTGAAGTGAATGTCTTCCACGCAGCGCTAATGTTAGTGCTTTCTAAGATTATATTCCAGTCACAGTTGGCCAGAATGTTTCTTAATTTGTTAAAATTTGTCCTTGAATAGTCGGGTACCTTTTCTCTGCTTTCATTTACTGTAGATTTATTGACATCCATAGTGAACGTGATCACCCGGTGGTCACTGGTGCTGAATAGCGGTCCCACTTCTAAATTACTAACGATGTTTTCATTTGTCGTTAAGACAAGGTTTGATATATTTTCACCTCTTGTTGGCTGCGTTACAAGTTGGTATAGACTACTTTCCTGTAGGTTGCTGTACAACTCGTAACCCGAATGAGAGTTTAAAGGGTCGCCCCATCTGTGGACTGGTTAGTTAAAGTCTCCCACAGTAATTGACTCATTTTGGTTACACATTTCTGCTATTTGCTCACACAGTTGGTTACCTATAGCTTGAGTCTGACTTGGCGGTCGGTAAATAATGCCAGTTACAATTCTATGCGATTTTCAGTTAAGTTGAATGTAGGAGACACTAATGTTGTCTATTTTTGCTGTGAATTTTTTGATGGGGTGGAGACCAGACTTAACGTAGACGAGCACCCCGCCTCCTCCTGTGCACTGCCTTTCACAGCTGAACACAGTGCATCCTGGAAGTGCAAATCCAGCTAAGAAATCTCTGCTTGATGTATTAATCCAGGATTCCGTCACTCCGATGGCATCGTGTTCCTCCATGCACACGATCTCTTCTCAATCCTGAAATTTATTTCTCAGCCTGCGTGCACTGACGGAACAAAACTTGAGACTCGCGAACAGACGGGGCGCTTTCTTCACTAATTACTACGCTGGCGCTGGATGTTCCTGTCGACTCGCGTGTTTTGGTTTGTAGTCATTCACCGCATCCTGAAAGAGGCGCCCAGGTCTTGCTGACCATACAGGATTCAGGTGTAATCCGTCCTTTCTGAACAGAGTTGTCTGGTCATAGAAGTTGTTCCACAGATTTATAAGCTAAACACCTTCCTCTCTGCATAGATTGATGAGCCTCGGATTCCTGTTGAACGCCTTATCATGAAATGTTTTGCCCGTGTCAATTCTGGGAAGGATGCCAGACATCATGATATTTTAAGATTTTGATCTATATTTCCGGATCATCTCTCGGTGCTTTTCGAGAAGAGCCTCTGACCTTGTCTTCTGCAAGTCGTTTGTTCCCACGTGGATGAAGAACAGGGTATTTTGGCTCTCGTCTTTGGTGACGTCACTGAAAGCGACAGTTATGTCGTCCAGGGTCCCTCCGGGGAAACAGTGCCTCTTGCGGCGGCCAGGGGCACGAGAGCAAAACTCTGTCAATTGTTCACGGACACTCGAGTCACCGATAATCCTCGTGTCCTCACTTTCTTCGATTGATTCGCACAGAATATCGAAGCAATTCAGCGTCGTAGGAGGGAATGACGCTTTATTCCACGTGCGGCGCCTTTCCTGACAAGAATACAGGAATTAGTAGACACAGAGGAGGAGGAGGAGGAGGAAATGGAGGCAGAGGGAGAACAGGAGGAGGAGACGAGGGAACAAGAAATAAGAGAAGAGGAGGAGAAGAAGGAGAAGAAGGAAGAGGAGGAGGAGGAGGAGGAGGAGGAGGAGGAGGAGGAGGAGGAGGCAGAGGGAGAGCAGGAGCAGGAGGAGGAGGCGAAGGAGGAAGAAATGAGAGGGGGAGGAGGAGGAGGAGGAGGAGGAGGAGAGGGAGGGGAAGGAGAAAAATGAGGAGGAGAAGAAGGAGGAGGAGGAGGAGGAAGAGGAGGGAGGAGAGGATGGAGGGGAGTGGGAGGAGGAGGAGGAGGAGTGGGGAGGGACGGGGGATTAGAGTGAGAAGGGAAGGAGGAAGGGGAGAAGGGGGAGGGAGAGGATGTGTCGGCGGACGAGGAAGCGGAGTCTGTTATATTTTCTGAGATAAAAGTGTGAGGCGCCTGAACGTTGTTTTCGAGTTTCTTTATACGAGTCTTCACTACGCAGAGCCTACATGTATTTTTTTCCGATGCTGTAGTACTGCTTCGCGAATCACCCAAGACACGGCTCGCAAGCTTTGAGTGCTGAAGGTATTATGAATTCCTGATGGGATTACAAACTGGCCATTAGAAGTAAATGATGGGTGGGGCAGGTAAAAGTAATTACAGACTTTACGAATTCATAAGGGGATTACAACGGTTTAACAGCAGACGGGTAAGGTCGAATCAGGTCAAAAAGCAATTATGGGCTCAACATATTCAGTAGAAATTAAAAACGATTTAACAACAGACAGGTGAGGTAGTGTCAGGTCAAAAAGGTCACCTATGGTCAGAATTTAGTTCCCAGGGAATTTCAATTGTATGCTGTATCGGGAAAATAACTTAATATATTGATTAATCAC
This sequence comes from Scylla paramamosain, assembly GCF_035594125.1. Lineage (NCBI taxonomy): Eukaryota > Metazoa > Arthropoda > Malacostraca > Decapoda > Portunidae > Scylla > Scylla paramamosain. The sequence goes on along the minus strand of NC_087162.1, from coordinate 14,343,123 downwards.
TACCCTGGCGACGAAAACAAATATGCAACTTACAGACCACCAAGGAATACTAGTGATAAGGAAATGCGTCAGTGTGTGTGTGAACGTGTGCGTAATTGTGTTCCGAGTAACTACCCACAGTGATGCAAAATGAAAGAGATACTGAATCTAATATAAATAAAATACTTAGCGTGATA